>NW_017617953.1:142937-677937 GCF_001879475.1 Ipomoea nil | reverse complement strand
AAGATATATCCTACGAACTCTAGCTTTTAAAACCGGGAATGACTCGACAGATAAGGCCAGACACGAGCAACAGTTATAACAAACATATACAGTTCACGACAGATAAGGCAGGTAAGGCAAAGCATAAACAATAGTCACAACCCAACATAAACAATCCCCAACATAAATCCCATAGTCACATCCCCCAAGACACTCATGATCACCACTCATCCATATCACAACATATAGCACACTTTGTTGGCGCCACAGGACCAATCGCATGCCCATACATGAGGGTCAGCGCATATAGCTCTGACACGGCCCCGCAGCACCCTGCCCCGTATCGCAACACGGAGGGGTCGATCGCAACCGACCGATGAACCGCAGCTCATCATAGTGTTTGATCGCAACCAAACAGTGGACCGCAGCCCAAGAGAATGTCATCTGGCCGCAACCAGGAAAAAGGACGAACCGCAGCTCGTATAGAAACGTTTGATCGCAACCAAACGGTGGACCGCAGCCCAAGAGTATCAATCTGACCGCAGCCAGCTTCTGAACCGCAGCTCAGGATAACCAATCCGATCGCAACCGAATTGGGGTAACACACACATAACACATAACAAGCACATGCAACCCACATTACACATTAGGAAGGGGGAGAAAACGTATAACAAAACCTATGCGTGATCCATCACTTACTAAGAATAGTCCTAAGGGGTTCATACTTCTTCCACCTAGGTCAACGGGATACCGATTCAACTAGCATGCAATATAATAGACTCATAAACCTACGAACGGTACCCGAAACATCAAACTAGACATAGGCACGATAAACAGAGTCCGTTAGGACACCACGGGGAACGGGGAAACCGAACTCCCGAGTGGGGGAATTTTCCAGCGGGTAGCCGGTGGGTGGAGGGCCACCCGCCGGCTGCCCGCCGGTTTTACTGTTCCGGGCAGCGGGTCGCCGGCGGGCAGCTGCCCGCTCGCCGGCTGCCCGCTGCCGGACGTGAAATCTCGGCCGTGGGTAGGTGGCGGGTCCCCTACCCCCCACTGACTCTTTTTACACCAAAAACGTCCCGGGAACCATTGTGGAACCCGAAACCATGCTTAGACACTTTACAACGCAATCAACGACAACACGTAGACAATTAACGGATCAAATACGAGAAACGAACGGCACATAACCTATCATGCTTTTCTAATATAATCAACACCCAAACATGCGATTTCCCCACCCGATAATCCAAGAATAAGATCATACGATACAACCTAGGGTTCTAATCACTTTTATATCAACAAGTATACGGTTCATCTTCTATTCGCAAGATTCGGTAAGAATAACACATAAACATCAAGAGCATCACATAATTATCCAGAACAACACATAATCATCAAGAACTCCATATAATTACCAAGAACACCATAATTATCAAGAATCTCCCAATATCAAGATTATCAAGATTCCTCATGGAATCATTATATCAATCATTAATAATAATCATCACCAATCATTAATACACAATAATATGGGGAAACCCTAAGGGGGAATCATAACTATGAAAATAGGTTTTGTTGAGACATGGGTTACCTCTTAGCCTTAATTAATTCCTTGGCTATGAAGGATCTTTCTCTAAGCTTCCTTGCTTTCTTGATTTCTCCTAAGGGGATTCTTGGAGCTCTTTTGGCGGTGGGGCGTTTTTCTTGTGGGAAGTTCTAGGTGCCTCCTAAGTCCCCTATTTATATATTTAGGAGTCCTAATTAGGAACTAATATTATAGGCTCGCTAATTCTATTCCTTTTGGAACTAAGGATTGGGTTTAGGGGTTGGGTTTATATATGAGGGCCCATGGACTATGGTGGGCCTTTTTCCCTAATTAATCATTATGATTTATTCTTTCTCTTGGGCTATTGATTAATTAATTAAATGGTTTTAGGGGCCGTAACACGGGGTGTTACACTCTCCCCCCCTTACAAGGGGCTTCGTCCCCGAAGCCCGGTGTTATAGTCCATCCTTTCACCCCTAGACACCTCGTAGCTCGGCCTCCTGATTAGGGTTGCGGCCTTACGTTTGTCTTGACTTGGGGTAGGCTGAACTTTTGATGGTGTTGTGATAGAGAGTTTTTCGGTTGTACCTCGGTTTCTTGCGCTGGAACTGGATGCACCGCGAGTGCCCAAGGCAGCCTCGATCGCTGCTACCCTTTGATCGAGTGCGCGTGTGGTGCGAATCAAGGATGAGAACCCTTCTTCCATGATTTGATTCTGCCGGTCGAGCTGAGCGAGTATGCGTTCGTTGACCGAACCCTCGTTTTGTCCCCTCGGGTTCCCTCCTGGCTGTGGGTGCACTGACGGGTTAGGCCTGTCATCCTCCTCCTGTTCCTCATTTTCCTCCGAGCCCCCACAATCTTGCATGGCTCGCTTGAGCTTCTTGTTGGAGATGTCCAACCGGTCAACCAATTCTCTCGGCTCTTCCTCGGGTTTTTGGCAAATTTCTTCGAGGGTGAGGTAATGTCCCCCTTCGGTGAAGTAGATGTCGTTGCGGCGAAGGTGTTGAGCATTGAAAGCCATACCATTGGCGGTTTTGACCTCGGTGTGGCTTAGGTCCACCCCTTTCTTTTCCATGATCCAACTTAGGATCATCCCGTAGGGTAGACTAAGCCGGTTGTTTGTCTTGCAGAATTCCATGTGCTTTAGTATGAGTGCCGGCAGGTTGAACTTGATTTTATGTTTCAAGAGATAAACAAAGGTGCACTCTAGGCTCCCTATGTCCTTGCTTTTATTATTGGTGGGCAAGAGGCTATCGGTTACAATCATAACCAATATCTTTTGTTCTGCCGATAGCCACTTCCGGTTTGGCCGTGTGGCCGAGGTGAACCCGTCCTCCTTCCCGAGTAGGTACCTGAGGTAGTCCTTGTATCCCTTATTTTGGGTATCAATCCACCCCTTTCGGTCATAGTTAGACACACCCGTGGTGGTCAATTTCAAGAGCTTGGCCAAACGGCCTTCGGAAAGCACAATTTCCTTGCCACAGACTTTGGTGGTGATTTCTACCTTGTCACCTCGTTTGGTGGCTACAAGGTGTTGATAGAACTCTTTCACCAATTCGGGGTACGTATCCCCTTTGATGGTGAGATACGTATCTAAAAGCCCTTGATGTTTGAGCATATCAACCAATTCCGGAGAGAATTGGTCGGGTTCAAGTGCTTTACCTCCGATCACGGTGTAATCGGCGTTGCTCCACTCCGGGGTGCGGGTCCCGAGGGGTTTCTTTGGCATCGTGGTGCTTCGGTTGATGGCGACGTTTTCCGGCGTTTTTCCCGCGATCTTCTTTTCCGGCGAGGCGGCGGCGGTTTTCCGGCGAGTTTTCCGGTGGGCCTCCGGCGTGTTTTCCGGCGAGATGGCGGTGGTGTTCTGGCACGATTTTTTTCTGGTGGGGTCTCCGACGGTGTGGCGTCGCAAGGTGGTGGCGGCTAGGCGGTTCTGGGTTGGTGCGACGGCGTGGGGTGGCGTTGGGCAGCGGGTTGCAGCTGGGTGGCGTTCGGGTGGATAGCGGGTGGTCTCCGGTGGCTCGGTTTGGACGGCGGCGAGGCAGGGCGAGGTCGGCGGGGAGTGGCCGGGCGGTGGCGGCATCCAATTGGCGATGGCGTGAGGTGATTGTGGGTGGTTGCTATGGTGGGGCAGCGGGGTGTGTGAGAGGGAGGAGGAGAGGGAGTGGGGAGGAAGAAGAAGAAGAAGAAGGGTTTTTGATTTGGGGATTTTGTGGGTTTTAGGGACTTGGAGGGGTTTAACAAGGGAGTATTCCCTTGAGGTTTCAAGAAACACTCATGGCTTAGTGGTTGAGGTTTTAACTTGTAGAGGGGAGGTCCAAGGTTCCATTCCTAATGGTAACATTAAGTATTTCTTGATGGTGTGGTTTTTGTCTTTTTCCTTGTTTCGTCCTTTAGTGGAGGGAAGGTTGGGTTGATAGTTTAACTTGTCTTTTACTTTTGTAGTGGAAATTGGAATTTGATCAAAGATCTTTATTCATAATAATTCCGGAACAACTAAGCTAAGTAAGTGGTCTTTATGACAAAAGAGGGGGTGGTTACAAGGGGGTGTGACGGCTTATCCTAGACAGTATTCGTCTTCTTGGTTTTCTTCTGCGGGGTCCGTATGGTCCTCGTCTTCCGGGATTGGGTTTCCCCTCCCGAGGTCCTCCTCGTTCCCGAGGTTGGCTTGAGTGTGGCACATGACAAATACTTTCCCGGGAGCGCCGTAACTCCTTTGATGATCGGTGTTGTTGACCCACGGTGGCGGGGCGTGGCCTTTGGGGTCGAGTGCACTGGAAGGCCTTGTGTCCTTCCTCCCCGCAGTTGAAGCATCGCCAGGGATTGCCCGCGCAATCCTTGCCCCTGTGGCTTTTGTTGCATCTTGGGCAAGGGAAGCTCCTTGGATTAGCTTCGTTGTTTCCCAGGGGCGGTCTTTGGTTGGTCGGGTTGTTCGTCCTTGTGCCGTGTCGTTTCTCGTTCTTTTCACTGGCGGTGCCCCACTTCCGGTGTTTCTTCTTCGTATTTGTTCTTGAACTCCGCGTTGGAGTAGTTGGATTCGATAGAGATTCGCGGCGCTGGAGTAAGCTTCGTTGAGGGTCCGAGGTCTGCTTACCACTAATGCCTTCCGAGCTTCGAAGTTGAGGCCCGACACGAATCTTTCTACCTTGGTTACCTCGGTGGGGACTAGCTCTGGTGCGAAGCGTGCCAGCTCGAGGAATCGTTTATGGTATTCCACGACGGTGGCCGTTCCTTGTTTTAGATGAAGGAACTCTTCGTACATGGATGCCTTTACGTGGGTTGGGTAGAATCTCTCTCGTAGTCGTGTCTTAAGGTTCTCCCAATTGAACCCCGGTTCTTGTTGATAAGTGGGTCCCTCGTGGATCCACCAGAGATCGGCCTCGTGCCCGAAGTAGAACGAGGCTATCTCTACGCGGCGTTCCTCTGGGCATTCCACTACTCCAAAAATCTTATCAAGCGTCCGGATCCATTCTTCTAGGACCGCGGGATCCTCTTCTCCCGAAAACGTGGGTGGTCGGTGATTTGAGACTTGTCTGGCGACGTCCGAGTTTGCGTTTGATGGAGGCGGTGGGGGCCTGTTATTGCAAAGGGCCGCGTCACTTAGTGCCTGTGCGACCTGTGTTAGTTGCTGTAGAGTTTGGGTCAAGGGGTCATTAGTGGCGGGTTCCGGAGTCCTTGATTGCCTTCTATTCGGTGCCATGCTATCGTCTTTCTGGTCAGTGTTTATAAGAATGTTAAGTTAGAGTTCGATGCACTTCTGGTGAAGTGATAAGTGGGTAAGGGTTTTAGAATGGGGAAGGGCAACGTGTAGGGAAGTTATGTGTAGGTTTCACAATCTCACCGCGCGTCCTAAGATTCCTGGATCCTATGTTCCTAAGTACCTAGAGTTCAAGCCTAGTGTCCTAAAGTCCGATTTTAAGAGTCTTATCCAAGGGTCAAACTTAAGCTCTGATACCAACTGTAACACCCCAGATTTTTAAGACATTTAAAACTTATAAAATAAAGGTATTATCTCATTAAATCCCAAAACATAATACAAGTGTACGGGGTGCTATGCCACACCTGAGCTGGAGAACCCAGGTGCACAGGCTAACTAACTAATATCCTCAATAATGTAAATGCATAATATGGCACGCAGGCCGAAAGGGGACTAACTACTTCTACGTTCCGAGTACTAGCGCTCTCCAGTGACTTATTCTTCTGTGCCTGAAAGCCAAATATATCTGTTCAGCGAGAGATGCTGGTAACCCACTCCAACGCGTTGAAATACAATACATATAGAGATATATATAGATATACGAAAACCATTTTGAGCATGAAGATATATCCTACGAACTCTAGCTTTTAAAACCGGGAATGACTCGACCGATAAGGCCAGACACGAGCAACAGTTATAACAAACATATGCAGTTCACGACAGATAAGGCAGGTAAGGCAAAGCATAAACAATAGTCACAACCCAACATAAACAATCCCCAACATAAATCCCATAGTCACATCCCCCAAGACACTCATGATCACCACTCATCCATATCACAACATATAGCACACTTTGTTGGCGCCACAGGACCAATTGCATGCCCATACATGAGGGTCAGCGCATATAGCTCTGACACGGCCCCGCAGCACCCTGCCCCGTATCGCAACACGGAGGGGTCGATCGCAACCGACCGATGAACCGCAGCTCATCATAGTGTTTGATCGCAACCAAACAGTGGACCGCAGCCCAAGAGAATGTCATCTGACCGCATCCAGGAAAAAGGACGAACCGCAGCTCGTATAGAAACGTTTGATCGCAACCAAACGGTGGACCGCAGCCCAAGAGTATCAATCTGACCGCAGCCAGCTTCTGAACCGCAGCTCAGGATAACCAATCCGATCGCAACCGAATTGGGGTAACACACACATAACACATAACAAGCACATGCAACCCACATTACACATTAGGAAGGGGGAGAAAACGTATAACAAAACCTATGCGTGATCCATCACTTACTAAGAATAGTCCTAAGGGGTTCATACTTCTTCCACCTAGGTCAACGGGATACCGATTCAACTAGCATGCAATATAATAGACTCATAAACCTACGAACGGTACCCGAAACATCAAACTAGACATAGGCACGATAAACAGAGTCCGTTGGGACACCACGGGGAACGGGGAAACCGAACTCCCGAGTGGGGGAATTTTCCAGCGGGTAGCCGGTGGGTGGAGGGCCACCCGCCGGCTGCCCGCCGGTTTTACTGTTCCGGGCAGCGGGTCGCCGGCGGGCAGCTGCCCGCTCGCCGGCTGCCCGCTGCCGGACGTGAAATCTCGGCCGTGGGTAGGTGGCGGGTCCCCTACCCCCCACTGACTCTTTTTACACCAAAAACGTCCCGGGAACCATTGTGGAACCCGAAACCATGCTTAGACACTTTACAACGCAATCAACGACAACACGTAGACAATTAACGGATCAAATACGAGAAACGAACGGCACATAACCTATCATGCTTTTCTAATATAATCAACACCCAAACATGCGATTTCCCCACCCGATAATCCAAGAATAAGATCATACGATACAACCTAGGGTTCTAATCACTTTTATATCAACAAGTATACGGTTCATCTTCTATTTGCAAGATTCGGTAAGAATAACACATAAACATCAAGAGCATCACATAATTATCCAGAACAACACATAATCATCAAGAACTCCATATAATTACCAAGAACACCATAATTATCAAGAATCTCCCAATATCAAGATTATCAAGATTCCTCATGGAATCATTATATCAATCATTAATAATAATCATCACCAATCATTAATACACAATAATATGGGGAAACCCTAAGGGGGAATCATAACTATGAAAATAGGTTTTGTTGAGACATGGGTTACCTCTTAGCCTTAATTAATTCCTTGGCTATGAAGGATCTTTCTCTAAGCTTCCTTGCTTTCTTGATTTCTCCTAAGGGGATTCTTGGAGCTCTTTTGGCGGTGGGGCGTTTTTCTTGTGGGAAGTTCTAGGTGCCTCCTAAGTCCCCTATTTATATATTTAGGAGTCCTAATTAGGAACTAATATTATAGGCTCGCTAATTCTATTCCTTTTGGAACTAAGGATTGGGTTTAGGGGTTGGGTTTATATATGAGGGCCCATGGACTATGGTGGGCCTTTTTCCCTAATTAATCATTATGATTTATTCTTTCTCTTGGGCTATTGATTAATTAATTAAATGGTTTTAGGGGCCGTAACACGGGGTTTTACAGTCCTTGCGACTGGCAAATTTGACACCATGGTGCACCGCCCCGGCCATTCCTGCCGCGTCCTCCGCACCTCTGCCGCGGGCTTGATTGTCGCGGCTGTGATTCTGGACAGTCGAACCGCCGCGACCTCCACCTCTGCCGCGACCAACATACATCGCGGCCGGTGCAGCAAGAAGGCCACCATCAGCCCCGGCCAGATAGTCTTCTGCGTGTATAAATTCTTGCGCCGTGAGAGAGGATGCCATGACTCGATATTCCGGGCGCAATCCCTGAAACACGAACAAGTTCTGTTCGTCGAGGGAAATAGGACGGCCGGCGTGCGCGAGGTCCTCCACCAAAAGCTGTGCACGTCCCAAATATTCTGCCGCGGTGCTGCTGCCCTACCGGAGGCCATGGAACTGGCCGAGAAGACTCAGACAGCGCGCACGGGAAGACTCTGAAGTCCCAGACCTCCTTAGATGTGGTTCGTCCTACCGCGAGATGCATCACCTCATCCGAGAGGGGTGAGATGAGGAGAGAAAGCAGCGACTGATCCTGCTTGATCCAAGCCTTGTAAGCGGGGTTAGGCATTGGAGAGGCAGTCGTCGCAGCTGAGTCGCCGGAAACCGGAGGCGCATCAACCGTGGGCGGTGGACATGGGGTGTCGCCGTCGACGTAGCCAAGGAGTTCCTGGCCATGGAGGAAAGACACTAATTGAGTCCTCCAGAATAGAAAGTTTCGATAGGTTAATTTAATCGAAACATAATGATGTGCTCCAGACAACGGGTTTTGGGTGGTGGCCGGAGGGGAAGCACCTCCGGCGGTAACCGTGCGTTCAGAGGAGTTGGTAGACATAATGGGTGGTGGTGATCGGCTTGTGTATGGGGAGGGAAAAACGATCGGTGGTGGTGATGGGAGGAGAGATGAGAGAGGATGAACTCGGTCAAGCTGATACCAGAAGAGATAATTAATTATGTTATTTAGTTACAATAGAATAGGAATACAATACTAATAGCTAAAACAACTTAACGTAAAGTATCCCTATCTAACAGGAAAGACACAGAGACCTAACCTATTACATTATTAATCATCAATGTATCATAAATATAATATTGCTAACAGGACCACCGTGTGGTTACCTTCAAAAACCCTAAAACCAACACATTCCATTGTAATTTATAATGTATTTTTTATTTTAACATTATTATGACTATTTGATATTTTGTAATTAACATTTTTATCATCATTTAAACTTCACCCCCACTCAAATAATATGAGTTAATACCTCCAATGGTCCTCCGAGTATTAGTCATATACCAGCTATAGTCATCTGACTTTTAAACGACCACGAGACGTCTGTTAAATTTGCTGTCAAGTGAGGGTTAAGTTTGAGGGTAAAGTTGTCATTTAACATATATTACCCTCAAAGACTTTGTTCAGTTCACATGCAAAATAATTGTCGTCAATTGCGGCGATTCCAGCGTCGTCCTTCGCCGTGGCCATTGTAACACCCCCAAACTCTATATACAAAAAGGTAAAAGAAATGCGGAAGCGAATTCAAAGTACAAACTCAATTGGGGTGTTATGCCACATTTAGGCTATACTAAACCTAAATGCACAGGCTTACAACGGTTTCTATTCAAATCCAGATACAAAGCTTAACTAATACAAGGATCTAATCTAATTAACTATACCATAAGCAATTCTCGGGGTACAAATCTATGTTGCACTCTCTACTAGCCACAAATCCAGATCCTGAAAACATTTTAAAAGAATTAGCGGTAATGCTAAGTAAAACCACTCCAACACGTAAAACCACGTATATATACTTTTATATCCAAAATAGGTTTTGCAACGGTATGACTACATATATATATATATATATATATATATATATATATATATATATATATATATATATATATATATATATATATATATATATATATTACCAATGAACTCAGCTGAAGGATTCCAAAGAATAGATACTCAATCAACAATACTCAATTCTAGGGGCACTAGACTCAATTCAAGTTCATAAGCCAACGGGAATAACAAGATTACTCAACAATAGAATTTCAAGAACCAATTAACACGTTAACAAGTTACAGTTCCAAGAGTTCTCTCATCAATCAAAGCATAATGGTATATATACATAGTCAAAGAATCATATATATAACAATAATCAAGTATTCAATATCAATATCAATATCTAACCAAACTCCAATCCAACCTTTACACCAAGAGTCTAACCTTTACACCAGTCCAACCTTATCCACCAAAGCGGAGCCAAAGCTCTCTTCCACCTATGTAATTTATATTCCACCAATGCAATACATATTCCACCAATGCAAATAGTCGAAGCTCAATAATACAATAATAATACAATATAGCCAATGAGATGCATATATATACCATCATTTAACTCATGAATCATTTCATATCAAGAAACAAGGGTTCACAATTCAAAAGGAGACAAAAGGGTTCACAAAATGCCAGAATATACTCATAATGAACCAATAATTACTCAACAATGCACTGGAAAGAAGTACTGTACAGAAATTCACGGGTATGGGTGGCGGGTGGCAAGTGCCCGTCTCCTATCCGAGATACACACACAAGGATGTGTGATGGCCACCAACCACCCGCCACCACCTCCCGCTCCCTCCTTGCGGGTTGGTCTCACAGGCACCAACCACCTGCGAGTTCCACCCGCAAAGTCAAACGAACAGCAGAAACAGAAACTCAACAGATTACTCCAACAATTCAACAGTGAATCAGAGACCAAACCATAGCCAAAATCAACAAGAATACTCAAGAAAAAGGCTAGAATACTAGCAATATCAACAAGGAATTCTAGAATAAGAGCTATGATACAAAGACAACACAAGAAGACTCCCAAATCAAGAAATAGCTCAAGAATGTTAATAAGATCATACACAATGGATTCAATAACATCAAGATTATTTATATAAGTTGGAAATAGGTTTTCCTGAACATGGTATTTACCTTTCAAGCTAGCAATTAAATCCAACCTCACATCCCCAAGATTTATCACCCTAGCAACTCTTCAACACCTTGCTCTTCTAGATACCCAAAATCCACCATGGAAATGAATAAGAGATTCATAAAGATAGCAAACCAAAGGAAGAAGATGGTAGAAAGGGTGAAGTCTTACCATGATCTCTCTCTAGGAACACTAAAAGAGGAATCTTGCTTTGATTCTTGAAGATGAAATGAAGACCAATCTTTGTATGATGAAGAAGATGAAAATGGCGTGAAGAGAGAGAGAGAGAGAGAGAGAGAGAGAGAGAGAGAGAGAGAGAGAGAGAGAGATATGTTTTGTCTAGACAAGATAAGTCTTGAATAAAAAGGATATGATAGATATATACATATTGTATGTATTAGGGTGAATGATTTAATAAGAAGTGGACTTGGTTCAATACATAACAATTATACAAATTCAAGAATGAGTGTTGGGCCAAATAATTATAATAACAAATATATAAGTAGGATAAGGAGAAAGCCCATAATACTAAGAATTAAATGTCTTACAAACTATATATATGGACTAGTATAAAGAATTGGGCTTTTAAATAAATACAAATAGGCTAGGAAGTTATTTATTGTGAAGGAAATTGGGCTCTTAAATCAATATATATATGTATATATATATATATATATATATATATATATATATATATATATATATATATATATATATATATATATATCAAAGATTATTTAATTGAAGGAATTGGGCTATTAGGAATAAATAAGTAATCCCTTATGAAAATAATTACAAATGACTAGTATTAGGATATTTTAGTACGGTGTCACAGCCATGGTTCTCCCTTGATAATTTCAGGGGTGAAGTAGGCTCTGCAACTAACTCAGGAAACGCACTAGATGTTAGGCTAGGCTTAGCACATGGTTTTGGGGATTTCTTTTTGCTTTTCTGAGGAAAAATCTGAGGGAGAAAGCATGTTGGTTGAATGCAAACAGATGTGAGCTCAATGCAGGCCATAAAACAAACGGGAGAAGCTATGCTAACAGGCACTAGACTGCGCACTCGCCTAGACATCACCTGAAAGAACACAATAAAACATGGGACGACGCCCGGTCAGCGAATAATGCTGGTAACCCACCAATACATGTGAAATAACATACATAGATAAAATATAAGTTGTAAAGCCATTTTCGAAACGGAATACATAAGTATATAAGTACAAAACCAAGAGCAATAGTCAACACAAGACTCAACACTCTCTCAACAAGGATACGGGAACACATCCCAAACCACAAAGGATAACCACAACACAAAGGATAAAGACAAGACCGATGGCAACACATGCCCTTGTGACTACACACGTCACAAGAAGAGAACTCGCAACAACGGCTACACAAGCCCTCGTGATATCACCCATCACGAGTTGATAAGCCTTCCTTATGCCCGGTTCCAACCTTATGGCTACCCCCAACCTTGTATCTTCTTTCCAACCATTACCTCCAGGACCCCTGTACTTGTTAGTCCAACCTTTTCCCTCCTGGGACCGTTGTCCCCCACCAACAAGACCACCAATTTCATAGTACACGAGGGTACCGTACACACACACGACAACACATGCCACCCAAGAATCACGTGAACCTTACACAAAAGGTCACAACTCCATAATCACGTCACGGCCACCACGAGGACCGCTGCAATACCTTGGTGACTAGTGTCCCATACCACTAATCGTGCAATCCAGGTAAAGCCACACACACATCACACCTCAACAGGAATCAATCAACGGATCACAACGAAGATATGAAACCATACTCAATCAAGGAATGGATCACAGTCCAACAACAACAACGATGAATAACACAAGTTATCATCAACCAAACGGAAGGTACAAACAACACACACGCTAGCATTTAAACACCAAACTAGCATTCTTATCAAACGGGTAAACCAAACATAGTTCCGAAGAACACACAATACTCATCACGGTTCAACGAAACACAATGTTGAACACTTAGCACGATTCAAGACACCAAAACCTACATGGATTCCTACCATATAGTTCTAGACATACGAAACATCAAGAAGACACTCAAATAGTTCCATAAAAGAACATTGGGATGTCAAAAGACCAAATACCGAGTCAAAAGAATCACGGGGAACAAATCCTCGCCATCACCACAATACGTACCCGCGGGTAGGCCCACGGGTAGGCCTCTACCCGCGGTTCCGCCCGCAGGTACAGGCTACCCAACCTGTGTACCCCGCGGGTACACCCCTGTACCACAATAATTCCCTTCGCGGATTTTCATCTCCAAACTCAAATTCAAGTCCAAAACATGCCAAATCTCACCAAATACAACAAAATGACTTGAATCAAAGGAAATGCCAAGCAATGGCACACAAGAACCCTAAACACAAGCTCTAGATATGCATTTTCACAAGACAATGCATAAACACTCACAATTTCATAGCAAAACACATGTAGAATCCAAGAAATCACATATAGGTAAGAAAAATAGATCTTGTAGAGCATGGGTTACCTCTTGTAGACTAAAGACTTCACTTTACACCTCAATAAGCTCCTCAGTAGGCTCACCTTCCAAACCCACTTCAAGAACATACCGAAAGATCATAAAGATCCTATCTTTAAGAAAAGACACCTTAGATAAAACCAAAAACACAAGATGTGTTGGTCCCAAAAGAGGTAAGGTGAAAGTCTAGAGGGGGGGGGGGGGGTGAATAGACTTTCAAACTTTTTCGCACAGCACAACAATTGCTAAGCCAGAGATAAACCAAAACTCTTAACTAGATTGTTAGAGTATGGTGCACAGCGGAAATAAATAAACATAAAGTGTGTGTGAGATTGTGTGAGCAGTATATCTCGTGTAGAGCGAATATGTAAAGAGCGGTAAGTAAAGAAAGCAGTAAAGAACACAAGACAATTATAGTGGTTCGCGAGGTGGTGTAATCCTCCTACTCCACTTGCTCATATCAACAAGAGCAATTCACTATATCTACCACTTCTTGGTTCCAAGATACAATGAATTTCCGTGATCTAGTGCTTTGATCACAAAGCCCGCACTAATCACGGCCAGTGACACCACACTGCTGCTTCGAGTTTCACGTCGCCGCGCTACTATCCCAGGATTTCACGACTCCGCGTTACTTTCCCCCCGTCTTCCACACTCCGGTAGAAACGTATCCCGTGATCTAGTGTTTTGATCACAAAGCCCGCACTAATCACGCCCAGTGCCTTCGACACTGCTGCTTCGGATCTCACAGCTCCGTGTGACAATCCAGGATTTCACAGCTCCGTGCTACTTTCCTCCCTTCTCTTGTTTTGCTCCAAAACAAGTGTTGTCTTGCTTCTAACTTCTGAGACTCTGTAGTTGATCTTCAATGATGCGCAGGTCTCTTTGATGAAGATAAACACTCTGGAATGATTTTTCTTGAATGCTCTTAGTGTTTTCTCTCTTTGAATATATCAAGTAAAACACTTGATATTTTTGCTCTGCTTTGCTCTGTTTAAGAACTCTCTGAATATTTTTCTTTGAAGCTCTCTGAGTTCTTTTTCTTTTCTCACTTCTCACTTGAAGATTTTTGGTATGCTCTGTACCAAATGAGATTTTTGCTCTATGCTCTTTCAAGCTTAATTGCTCTATTCGATCTCCTTGAATGGATTCGAATTTTCTGCTCTTGCTCTCTTGTATGCTCTATTGTTCTTCACACTTCTTCAAGTCTTCATATCTTCATCATTTTATAGCTGGTAATGAGAATCTGTCTGTTGGAAAGTGACGCTCTTATTTTTGAAATCTTGTATCTTTTTGTCAGAGATCTTATCTTATCTTCTGCAAAAGATGTCAGAAAGGATAAGCTAGCCGTTGTTAGAGCTTCATCTCCATGTAAATGGGTTCCCAAACTTCATCTGATATTTCCTCTGGTTTTACGTTGAGTGGGAATATCTGGGTGTAGAACGGCTTCTCTGATTAGCTCTGGAGTGGTTCTTGTATCTTTGGGATTTAAAAATATTCATCAATTTAATCCCATACTAGTATTTTTCCTTGTGAGAATATTTTCACTGTAAGTTCATCTTCATCTTCTTCATTCTCACGTCTGGGTGTTCTCAGACTTCAAACAGGTTCTTGAATTTCTCCATTGTAATTGACTCCCAAACTGCTCCTGGTGCTTTCAATTGCTTCCCAATTTGATTTGTTGGCTTTGAATCGGTACTTGGTATTGACTTCTTTGAATCGGTCCCCAACTCTTGAAATTGCATCCCATACTACAACCTCTACATTGGCTCCCAATTTCAATTGATTTCAATTTCTCTGAAACTGGCTCCCAATTTCAATTGCTATGAAATCGAATTGTTGATGGCAAGTTTTGAACTTGAGCCATTTCGCATAATATATCAAGCATCATCCACTTCGTCTGTACAGCTTTTGATTAAATCTCCAATCACATTTGATGTACTCCTTTCTTTTCATAGATGCTTGATCTCCAAGTCAATTTCATGCATTCTTCAAATATTAATTTTCTTCACGAAAATTCTTCTGGGATATCTTCTTTGAGTAGCATTGACGTGAATTATTGTATCATTCATCTTCTTCTTCAATTTGTCATTTTCTCCAGACAAATTCTTGATTTTAGGCTTTATATCTTCTTCTTCTATTTTCATGCATCTTCCTCTGTTTTTCTCTTTTCCAATTTAAATAATTTCCCGATCATGGTCTAAGACTCTACTAGACCTATAAAATAAAATTGGGGGATCTACAAATACAAATTTGGCATATCAAAACCATTACACTTTATTCCTAACAATTTCCCCCCTTTTGATAATGCCAAAACCTATACTCAGTCATTGGCTTTAAGTCTTTGAAAAATAATCTTTATGCTCAATTTTATTTAAGCCAAGATGAGTTTAACAATGGTTTTCTAGATACAATAAAAAAAAACTTGTGAATTAAATTTTTAGAAAAGCTCCTAAACGCATCTTGAATTATTTTTATTTTGATCATCATCAATTTTTAATTTTGTCGTGAGTTTGACATATTTCTTGTCTTTTAATTCACGAAACTCTAATTACATTAAACAAATAAAATTAAAGATTCAAAATAGACCATGGGAAATTATTATTGATATATTTTGAATTTATAGAGAAAAACGCAACAGAGGTTCGAAAATAGAGAAAATATCAGCTTAAGAGAATTTTCAGATTACCTTCTGGGTTTCTTCACACCAGAGTCTTTCTTCAAAATTTCCTTAACATGTTCTCTGAGCTTGAAGAAATCATCTTTGAACTTTGCATTCTGAAATTTCTTTGTAAGCTATCCGGCCATGTAGTGTCCATAAGCTTCTTTGATATTGTTGCCCGGAAGAACTCCGTTTTCCCACCATAAGACACATTCTTCGAAGCTTCTTTCTTCTCCAAGATTCATGCCCATATTTCCAGTGAAATCTCTTAGTTCATACCACATTTCGGTTCTTTTCCTTTTGCCTTCTTCTTCTTTATTCTTCTCCGAGATCCATTGGGCTTGATCGGGTGCAGGCCATTTCTTGATCATGCTTGGTAGATTTTCCTTAGTCCATATTGTTGTCTGAGTGGCGGTACCGTTAGAGCATTCAAACTAGCCACGCTGTTCAGCAACCTTTGATGTACTCGTACCAAGACTAGGATTCGTGAACTGAGCAAAACCAATCTGAGATGGTCCTTGTGAGGATTGTCCGCGGCTTCGGCCTCTACCTTGAGTAGACATTACTGGCTGTTGTTGGCTTCCAAGAATAAATTCTTGTTGTTGCAAAGCCAAGTGACTGAGAATTTCTTCCCCCCTTTTGGCGTTATCAACCAAAAATGCAAGGGTCTTAAAATCTCGGTCTTGGTTTGCCTTCACAGTTTCAACACTGTTGTGTGTTTCAATGGAAACGGTTTGCACGTTGTCAAGCTTGTTTGTTGTAACTGCGAGTTCAGCTTCAAGTTTGTTGATTCGGCTTTCTTGGTCTTAAATTGCTTTGATCTGTCTCAAGTGACGTTCGTTGTTAATCTTTTCAGGTGCTTCTCGTTCCTTCTTCATGAGCTGAATCACTTCACTTCAAGTAAGCCTTTTGTCAAATCTCCTTTCAATTGCCACCCAAGTGAAATTGCTTCCCAATTTCCACTTGTAATAGTCAATTCTCCTTTCAATTGCCACCCAAGTGAAATTGCCGAATTTCCACTTGTAATCGGCGCCCAAAGCTTAAACTAGTGCCCAACTCCATCAGATTAATTTAATTTGGCTTCTCAAATTTTAACTTGTAAAATTGTTGATGGTAAGTTTCAAACTTAAGCCATTTCGCATAATATATCAAGCATCATCCACTTCGTCTGTACAGCTTTTGATTAAATATCTAATCACATTTGATGTACTCCTTTCTTTTCATAGATGCTTGATCTCCAAGTCAATTTCATGCATTCTTCCAATATTAATTTTCTTCACGAAAATTCTTCTGGGATATCTTCTTTGAGTAGCATTGACGTGAATTATTGTATCATTCATCTTCTTCTTCAATTTGTCATTTTCTCCAGACAAATTCTTGATTTTAGGCTTTATATCTTCTTCTTCTATTTTCATGCATCTTCCTCTGTTTTTCTCTTTTCCAATTTAAATAATTTCCCGATCATGGTCTAAGACTCTACTAGACCTATAAAATAAAATTGGGGGATCTACAAATACAAATTTGGCATATCAAAACCATTACACTTTATTCCTAACAATTTCCCCCCTTTTGATAATGCCAAAACCTATACTCAGTCATTGGCTTTAAGTCTTTGAAAAATAATCTTTATGCTCAATTTTATTTAAGCCAAGATGAGTTTAACAATGGTTTTCTAGATACAATCAAAAAAAACTTGTGAATTAAATTTTTAGACAAGCTCCTAAACGCATCTTGAATTATTTTTATTTTGATCATCATCAATTTTTAATTTTGTCGTGCGTTTGACATATTTCTTGTCTTTTAATTCACGAAACTCTAATTACATTAAACAAATAAAATTAAAGATTCAAAATAGACCATGGGAAATTATTATTGATATATTTCGAATTTATAGAGAAAAACGCAACAGAGGTTCGAAAATAGAGAAAATATCAGCTTAAGAGAATTTTCAGATTACCTTCTGGGTTTCTTCACACCAGAGTCTTTCTTCAAAATTTCCTTACATGGTCTCTGAGCTTGAAGAAATCATCTTTGAACTTTGCATTCTGAAATTTCTTTGTAAGCTGTCCGGCTATGTAGTGTCCATAAGCTTCTTTGATATTGTTGCCCGGAAGAACTCCGTTTTCCCACCATAAGACACATTCTTCGAAGCTTCTTTCTTCTCCAAGATTCATGCCCATATTTCCAGTGAAATCTCTTAGTTCATACCACATCTCGGTTCTTTTCCTTTTGCCTTCTTCTTCTTTATTCTTCTCCGAGATCCATTGGGCTTGATCGGCTGCAGGCCATTTCTTGATCATGCTTGGTAGATTTTCCTTAGTCCATATTGTTGTCTGAGTGGCGGTACCCTTAGAGCATTCAAACCAGCCACGCTGTTCAGCAACCTTTGATGTACTCATACCAAGACTAGGATTCGCGAACTGAGCAAAACCAATCTGAGATGGTCCTTGTGAGGATTGTCCGCGGCTTTGGCCTTTACCTTGAGTAGACATTACTAGCTGTTGTTGGCTTCGAAGAATAAATTCTTGTTGTTGCAAAGCCAAGTGACTGAGAATTTCTTCCCCCCTTTTGGCGTTATCAACCAAAAATGCAAGGGTCTTAAAATCTCGGTCTTGGTTTTCCTTTACAGTTTCAACACTGTTGTGTGTTTCAATGGAAACGGTTTGCACGTTGTCAAGCTTGTTTGTTGTAACTGCGAGTTCAGCTTCAAGTTTGTTGATTCGGCCGGCTTTCTTGGTCTTGAATTGCTTTGATCTGTCTCAAGTGACGTTCGTTGTTAATCTTTTCAGCTGCTTCTCGTTCCTTCTTCATGAGCTGAATCATGTCTCAAGTGTTCAGCTGCTTCTCGTTCCTTCTTCATGAGCTGACTTCAAGTAAGCCTTTTGTCAATTCTCCATCATCTCAATTGCCACCCAAGCGAAATTGCTTCCCAATTTCCACTTGTAATCGGCGCTTCCATCAGATTAATTTAATTTGGCTTCTCAAATTTTACCTTGTAAAATTGTTGATGGTAAGTTTTGAACTTGAGCCATTTCGCATAATATATCAAGCATCATCCACTTTGTCTGTACAGCTTTTGATTAAATCTCCAATCACATTTGATGTACTCCTTTCTTTTCATAAATGCTTGATCTCCAAGTCAATTTCATGCATTCTTCCAATATTAATTTTCTTCACGAAAATTCTTCTGGGATATCTTCTTTGAGTAGCATTGACGTGAATTATTGTATCATTGATCTTCTTCTTCAATTTGTCATTTTCTCCAGACAAATTCTTGATTTTAGGCTTTATATCTTCTTCTTCGATTTTTATGAATCTTCCTCTGTTTTTCTCTTTTCCAATTTAAATAATTTCTCGATCATGGTCTAAGACTCTACTAGACCTATAAAATAAAATTGGGGGATCTACAAATACAAATTTGGCATATCAAAACCATTACACTTTTTTCCTAACAAGATGAACTTAGATCTTACCCTCCTAGATGCTCAAATATAAGAAAGGTTGAATCTTGGAAGCAACTCTTAAAGTTTTGGCAAGGTTCCACCTTGGCTTGGAAGAAAAGCTACTCACCTTTTAGAGAGAGGGTGGAGCTAGATTTTTAGAAAAGTGTAAGGAGAGAATGAAATTGGTCTACTAGGTTAGGTTACATTACCAACAACAAGTGAAAGGTCAAGAACACCCTTACTAACATAAGGAAGTGTAAGGAACAAGGGAACTCCTTACAAAGCTCAATGTACAACTTTGACTTTGGGGTTGACTAGTCAATTACTAGTCCCCAACTATTAAATTTCAGGAATTTAAGGAATTAAATTACAATTTGAAATAGGATTAATTACTCAATTAATCCCTTAATTGAATTTGGATTTCGGGGTGTCACATCCTCTCTCCCTTCAAAGAAGCTTCGTCCCCGAAGCTTTGGTACGACAAATTAAAGCAAACGGTGAAAAGTAACAACATTGTGACAAGAGGTTCAAGAACAGACTCTTTTGGTCAAAGATTCCAAAAGAATTCACAAGAATTTCAAAGCAAGAAAGTAAGCATTTCAAATCAAGGGTTGGCAAGAGTCAAACAAACGGATAATTGAGCATCGAGAACTCTAGCTTCAACACAAACATCGACTTATAAACAACAACTAAGAACTAGACAACCAACACCAACTACCAAGCTAAACAAACAACAAAGCAACAAGCAAAACAAGCACAAAGGCGAACACGGACAACCACAACACAAGCTAGAACTCCTCACTCTCCGATTCCTCGGCCTCCTCAGATTCTTCATCATCTTCTCCTTTGCGACTTGAAGTGGCTTCAATCTGGTCTAGCCTCTGGTTCACTGCGACAAACTGTGTCTTCATGTAGGCGAAACCCTCCTCGATCATGCGGTTCTGCTGAAGAAGCAAGGTGACCACACGCTCCTCATGCGTCATGGAGTCGTGCTCCCTTTTGGTGTGGGCTTCTCTTCTTCGTTGGTTCTCTTCACTTTTCGAGTCACTTTCCTCGGCCTTAACCGCTTCCGGTGCTTCCACCTCATCCTCACGATCGGCCTCATCTTCAACTTCTTCATCGCCTCCCAAACTCTGGACTGCAAGGCTCAACTTCCCGGCGTGAATCCCAAGCTCCGTTGCCAACACGGCCCTTTCCTCCGGTGCTTTCCATGCCACTTCTTCCAGCGTGATGTAATCACCATCCTCCAGTTGAAACAAATTTCAACTCTGAAGATTGGTGGCATCCAACACCAACTTTCCCACAGCCTTCGGAAGACAACCATCCACGCTTACACCCTTTCTAACCAAAATCCAGCTTAACACCATCCCGTACGGTAGACTTTTCCGGTTATGGTCCCGACAGAAAACCATATGCTGCAACATCAAAGCTGGCAAGTTGAACTTAACCATGTTCTTGAGGCAAAAGGCAAAGGTGCACTCCAACTTTCCCAACAACTTGCTTTTGTTGTTATTAGGCAACAAACAATCCGATACCAACATAACCAAAATCCATTGCTCCGCGGACAACCACTTTTTCTCTGGCCTTGAAGCTTGAGTGAAACCACTCGTACGGCCCAACAGATAACTCAAATAGTCCCGGTACCCCATGGTATCCGTACTAATCCATGAATGACCACTGTACTGAGCAACTCCGGAAGCAGTAAACTCAAAAGCTGAGCCAGCCTCTTTTCAGATAACACAACCTTCACACCTCTCACTTTAGAAGTGATCTCAAGCTTATCACCCTCCTTTGTCACAACCATGTGACGATAAAATTCCTTAACCAAACTCGGGTAAGTCTCGGCCCTTATGGCGACAAACCCATTCAACAAGCCTTGGAATCTAAGCATATCCAATAAAGAATCAGGAAAAGATTCCGGATCAAAAGCTTTACCTTCAAGGACGAGGTAATGGGTATCCATCAATTCCGCTTTTCTTGCCAGGCTTGACCTTCTCTGCATGATTGAAGATGACCCAAAGCTCAACAAAAGGACCCAAGGCTTCTCCTCTTTTCTCCTCTCTCTCTTGCTCGGCTTCTCTCTCTCTCTCTCTCTCGGCAACACAGCTCCGGTGGCGGCTGGCTGCTACGCCGGTGGTGGGGTGGCAGGTTACTGGCATGGCGACGGGAGGGGGGGGGGGGCTCTTGGTGGTTCACGGGTAGGGAAGAAGAAGAAAGGAAGAAATTTGGGAAATTAGGGATTGTGGAAAAGATTGGGGAAAAGATGATTTAATTTAGGGATTTGGGTAAAGTGAGGATTTTTATAGTTTAAATGGAATTAAAATTGAGTAGGTTCTTAGGAAGGCAATTAGCTCAAGTGGTTTAGAGGTTAGGTTGGTAAAGAATAAGCTCGGTTTCAAAACTTAAAGGTTACAATTAACCTTTTTGCTTGACTCTTAAGCTACACAAGGAAGAATTTTTGGTATGGATTTGCTGACTTCAACTTTCAAAGAATACTTGGGACAAATTTAGAGGATTCCTAAAAAGGATAGTTGCTAGAATAACCAAATATAAGGATTGTAGGATTAACCCAAGCACAACTCATTCCAAAGACGGATAGCTAACTCCACAACGAAACTTATATGCCAAACTAAATAAGTCACTTAACAAGAAGAGTTTACACCTAACTCCATAGGAATCATTACCAAAGGAAAACATGCCAAGGATTGCCAAGTAACTCATATAGACAACAACAAAACACAAGGTAACACTTCAAGACAACAAGGAGCACGATATTCGCGAAAAACAAGGATAGGCTAGGATAGGATTACCTGCCAACAACTCCTCCACCAAACCCTCAGACTCTGCCTGCGAACGCCCCATCACGAAGACCCTCCCTGGTGGCCTAGCTACAACTGCTCCACGACCCGAACTACCTCCCTGGGCTCCTCCGACTTGCGGGGGTGGTGGCAACGCTCTCTGACCGGCTTGCTGGGGACACTCCGCGACCTTGTGACCACGATCTCCACATCGGAAACACCGAAGCATTTGGCCATGACAATCTTGGCCCGCGTGCACCTTCCCACATCTTCGGCATGGAAACAACTTAGCTTGATCCCTTAGCTCCATCCGATTAGGTCCTTGAGATGAGGATGACACGTTCTTGGCTTGAAAACTTGGTCGTGGCTTCTTGAAGGTAGAAGAACCTCCGCTCTCAACCCTTTTCCTGGCTAGCTCGTAAGATCCTTTCTGAAGCTGTTGAACGCGATACAGATCCGCGGTGCTCAGATACGCATCCTTAAGGGAACTTGGCCTACTCACTGTCAACGCTTTTCGTGCCTCATAATTCAGACCGGCAACGAATCTCTCAACCTTAGCAAGTTCCGTAGGCACAAGTACCCGAGCAAAGCGCGCCAACTCCAAAAACTTCTTGTGGTACTCGACCACAGACAGGGATCCTTGCTGCAGCTGAAGGAACTCATCAAACACGGCGGCTCACACATTCGCTGGGTAAAACCTCTCGCGCATCCTATCCTTAAGCGCGGACCAGTCGAACTCGGGCTCTTCAAGGAAGGCCGGACCCTCATGGACCCACCACAGATCAGCTTCTTGGCAGAAGTAGAACGTTGCCAGTTCCACTCTTCTCTCTTCGGGGCACCCCACAACTGCGAAGATCTTGTCAAACACCCTTAACCATTCTCCCAAGAACACCGGGTCTTCTTCACCCGCGAAGGTGGGCGGCCTATGTCCCGACACCAAGCGACCTATATCGCGGTGCCCAGCAGGTTGAGGAGGCGGCACAGCGTGGTTGTTGTTCAGCAAGGCTTCACTGAGCGCCTGCATTGTCTGCGTCAACTGGTGGAGATTCTGAGCGAGCTGCTCGTTTGTTGGGGTCTCCAGGGTGCGAGCTCGGGGACGAGGAGGCATCGCAAACTTCTACAACAACAACACGGTTACCAAAAGATAGCAAGCAAGCTAAGAACAGAAACCAACACTCAACTCACCGCGCAACCTAAAGTCCTAAGCCTAACACTAAGATTCTTAAGGTCGCTTAAAGGTCTAAAACCACACTTAGCCACTTAGCAAGTCTAGACTTAACTCCTTCCTAGGTTCAAACCTAGGCTCTGATACCAATTGTAACACCCCCTAAAAACAAGCTATTTAAAAGCCTTAAACATGCAGATAACTGAGCTAAACAACAAACACAGCGGAAGACTAAAAGATAATTGGATAAACATAAATCCAAGTCACGGGGTGTTATGCCACATACACCAACAAGGATGAACGCTACGATGATATCTGCATTGTTTACAACTAATCCATAGTCTCAAAAGTCTACAACTAGATCGGCACATAGGCCATAAAACAAACGGGAGAAGCTATGCTAACAGGCACTAGACTGCGCACTCGCCTAGACATCACCTGAAAGAACACAATAAAACATGGGACGACGCCCTGTTAGCGAATAATGCTGATAACCCACCAATACATGTGAAATAACATACATAGATAAAATATAAGTTGTAAAGCCATTTTCGAAACGGAATACATAAGTATATAAGTACAAAACCAAGAGCAATAGTCAACACAAGACTCAACACTCTCTCAACAAGGATACGGGAACACATCCCAAACCACAAAGGATAACCACAACACAAAGGATAAAGACAAAACCGATGGCAATACATGCGTAGGCAACACATGCCCTTGTGACTACACATGTCACAAGAAGAGAACTCACAACAATGGCTACACAAGCCCTAGTGACATCACCCATCACGAGTTGATATGCCTTCCTTATTCCCGGTTCCAACCTTATGGCTACCCCCAACCTTGTATCTTCTTTCCAACCATTACCTCCAGGACCCCTGTATTTCTTAGTCCAACCTTTTCCCTCCTGGGACCGTCGTCCCCCACCCACAAACCACCAACAAGACCACAAATTTCATAGTACACAAGGGTACCGTACACACACACAGCAACACATGCCACCCAAGAATCACGTGAACCTTACACAAAAGGTCACAACTCCATAATCACGTCACGGCCACCACGAGGACCGCTGCAATACCTTGGTGACTAGTGTCCCATACCACTAATCGTGCAATCCAGGTAAAGCCACACACACATCCCACCTCAACAGGAATCAATCAACGGATCACAACGAAGATATGAAACCAAACTCAATCAAGGAATGGATCACAGTCCAACAACAACAACGATGAATAACACAAGTTATCATCAACCAAACAGAAGGTACAAACAACACACACGCTAGCATTTAAACACCAAACTTGCATGCTTATCAAACGGGTAAACCAAACGTAGTTCCGAAGAACACACAAGACTCATCACGATTCAACGAAACACAATGTTGAACACTTAGCACGATTCAAGACACCAAAACCTACATAGATTCCTACCATATAGTTCTAGACATGCGAAACATCAAGAAGACACTCAAATAGTTCCACAAAAGAACATCGGGAAGTCAAAAGACCAAGTACCGAGTCAAAAGAATTACGGGGAACAAATCCCCGCCATCACCACAATACGTACCCGGGTAGGCCTCTACCCGCGGTTCCGCCCGCGGGTACAGGCTACCCAACATGTGTACCCCGCGGGTGGGCAGCGGGTTGGACCCCTACCCGCCGTTCCGCCCGCGGGTACACCCCTGTACCACAATAATTCCCTTCGCGGATTTTCATCTCCAAATACAACAAAATGACTTGAATCAAAGGAAATGCCAAGCAATGGCATACAAGAACCCTAAACACAAGCTCTAGATATGCATTTTCACATGACAATGCATAAACACTCACAATTTCATAGCAAAAAACATGTAGAATCCAAGAAATCACATATAGGTAAGCAAAAATAGATTTTTTAGAGCATGGGTTACCTCTTGTAGACTAAAGACTTCACTTTACACCTCAACAAGCTCCTCACTAGGCTCACCTTCCAAACTGACTTCAAGAACATACCAAAAGATCATAAAGATCCTATCTTTAAGAAAAGACACCTTAGATAAAACCAAAAACACAAGATGAACTTAGATCTTACCCTCCTAGATGCTCAAATATAAGAAAGGTTGAATCTTGGAAGCAACTCTTGAAGTTTTGGCAAGGTTCCAACTTGGCTTGGAAGAAAAGCTACTCACCTTTTAGAGAGAGGGTGGAGTTAGATTTTTAGAAAAGTGTAAGGAGAAAATGAAATTGGTCTACTAGGTTAGGTTACATTACCAACAACAAGTGAAAGGTCAAGAACAACCTTACTAACATAAGGAAGTGTAAGGAACAAGGGAACTCCTTACAAAGCTCAATGTACAACTTTGACTTTGGGGTTAACTAGTCAATTACTAGTCCCCAACTATTAAATTTCAGGAATTTAAGGAATTAAATTACAATTTGAAATAGGATTAATTACTCAATTAATCCCTTAATTGAATTTGGATTTCGGGGTGTCACATGGAGAACTTACTAAGATTGATATGGAATAAGTTGATTGCCTGACCGCCCAGAAAACGACGACAGCGACAATGATAACGGCGGCGGTGGTAAGGAAAAGGATGGCAAGATTATTGTATCAATTTGCTCCATTTCATACCCTGCCGGCACCTGCTATATCTTATTCATTGGCTCCTTTGATATATGATTATGATCCTGAGTCTTGATAGAGCTTTGCCTAGGGTTTATATTGTGTTTATGTGATAATCTTGATGTTTATATTATAATCTTGATGTTCTTGATACTATGATGAATTATATGAATGATCTTGTATTTTGATTATGTCTAGAGCCCTAGGGTTATATCGTGAATTTCGTATTATGATGTTCTTGGTATATTTGGGTGGGATTATGCATGATCGGGTATTGAGTCTAGCCTAGGACTTGTGTTTAGGACTTTGCATATAGATTTCTTGATGTTCTTGAGATTATAGATGTCCCTGGATCGTTATATGATTTATTTTGGGTCTTGGCATGTTTAGGAATCGTGTTAGGATGTATTTGGTGTGATTCTTAGTTTAATTTCGTTAATTGAATACGTGGTGTAGGTGGGGGGACTGACCACCCGCCACCTACCCGATGCCCGTAACACTGTTCCAGCGGGCAACCGACGGCAGTGGTCTGCCCGCCGGCCACCCATTGGAATAATGTATGGCCGCCGTCGGGTGGCTGGCGGGTGGTCCTCTACCCGCCACCTACCCGCTGGAATTCGGTCGAGAGTCGTGATATTTTCCCCCGTTTGATGTTTCCATGTGTCCCGTTGTACCCCAGTTGTCGTGTATGAGTCTCTTTGGTGTTTTAGGCATCGTTCTAGGATTTTATGTGTGATACGTGTCGTTGTTGTTGTGTCTTGCTTGTTATGTGATTATGTGTTGATTGATTAGATGATAATGAGTATCGTGGTCATTGCGCAATGGCCAGTGTGTATGATGATGATGATGATGATGTTGAGATTGTGATTGGTGGAAAATAAACTGTTGGCAGTTGGCACCACTTGTGCCCGGTCATTGTACTAAAGGTACAAGGCCATAGCGGTGACTGTGCTAAAGGCACACACACACCTTAGAGTTGCTTTCCATTGAGCATGGGTCAGGTTATAAGTGCGGTGGTGTCATGTTAGAGCTATATGCGCTAACCCCTTGATATTGGCACTAGAGGTGCGGATCATTGAATGGCACTACGGCACCATCTTGAAATGTTGGTGGTTGAAAGGTGGTTTGTCGATGGGGGAATGTAGTTGCTCGGAGGCATAAGGGGTGGGGATATAAGGGTGGCCTGGAGGTATCGGTTGGAACTGATATAAAGACGAAGGGGAGCTACAAGGTTGGAACTTGGTATAAGGTTGGAGGATGAATTGTGTGCTTTGATGACTACATGCTAATTGATTGTATTGAATGCCTTCGTTGCCTCTAATTGCTATTCTATATGCTTATCTGTCTGGTATGCCTTGTATTGTGTTCTTAGGATGCATGTTAGTATTTATGATTATTTTATACTGTTGAGTCTGTTAACGTGTCTTGACTCTTGATCTTGGATTTAAATTAAAGTCCCTCGTAAGTATATATGTATTCCAGTTTCAAAATGAGTTTCTTATATCTACCTATATTGTACTTAACACGTTGGGGTGGGTTACCAGCATTATTCGCTGACGGCTGTTACACCGAATGTTTTTAAGGAACAGTGAGTAGCTTCGGAGCGCGCTAGTGGATTCGTGGACTTAGTTTAGATAGTTCTAGCCTGGATGAGATGACCTGCGTGCCTTGATTTGTATTTGGGTATTAGTTATGATTTATGCTTTGTTAGTTAGTTTAGCCTGTGCATCAGAGTTCTCCAGCTCAGATATGACATAGCACCCCGACTACAATGTCTAGTTTATGCTTTGTTTGGGAATTAATAAGAGATTATCCTTTATTTTATAGGTTTTAAATATCTTGAAATTTAGGGGTGTTACAGTTGGTATCAGAGCCTAAGTTCGACCCTAGGATAAGGCCCTTAAGACAAGACTTTAGGACATTAAGCTTGAACTCTAGGTGTTTAAGTTCTTAGGATATAAGAATCTTAGGACACGCGGTGAGACTGTGAGTTTATTCATTGCTTTCTGTTAAGTTCCCTATACTTGTTCCTTTCTTTCTATGCTTGCTCCAAAGTTGTGATATCCTCGCATACTTTTACATGTTTTGCCACATATCATTCTTTGATTATTAATAACTTACCTTGACATGCTATTGATTCTGTTTCTTACATACCGGACTTGGTTATTTGCTTAAGCATGAAAGTTGGGTTATTTTCCTAATTAATTCATTCATATATTGGCTAAGGACTTGCATATTATTGCTTAATTATTTGATCAATATGCATTATTTGGATATTTGTTATTTGATGGAATATTTTAAAACTTGCAATTGACGACCTTATTTGACTGATAATGTAACACCCCCGATTTCCAGGTCATTTTAAACTTAAACATGCAGATAATCTAACCATAATATAAGCATACCCAGCAGAAGTCTTAACTATATAAAAACAGGAAAACTAAGAGTGTTATGCCACGTCCATGCTAAGGTGAACGCACAAGCGAAAACAACATCCACATCATCAGTCTAAAGGGACAAGGATTAAACCATACACAAGTCTAAATCCAACATGGAAGGCACACAGGATCAAAACTAACTACAAAGCCTGAGGGATCTATACTATCCATTACTAGATCGCGCTCGCCATTACTCGGAACCTGAAAAGCACATAGATAAATGGGACGATGCCCGGTCAGCGAATAATGCTGGTAACCCACCAATACATGTCAATAGCATATATAGATAGATAGTGTGTACAAAATCATTTTGAAACGGAATACAGTATATATAAGTTTCAAAGCCAAGGATAGAAGCAACCACAAGACTCTATACCACTCGCAATAAGAGTAAGGGAACACATCCCAAGACAACAAGAAGTAAACAACGGCAACACAAGTAAGGCTCAAGGTATATTCTACCATCACTCAGTAGAATATCACCCGACATGCACAACACAAGAGGATAAGAGACAAACATTGGCAACACATGCCTTCGCGACATCACTCGTCACGAATAGAGAATTACACAACGGCAACACTTGCCTTCGTGACATCACCCATCACGAATTGATATGCCTTCCTTATGCCCGGTTCCAACCTTATGGCTACCCCAACCTTATAGCTAGTTCCAACATTTACCTCCAGAACCCCTGTACTTCTGAGTCCAACCTTTTCCCTCCTGGACCGTCGTCCCCCACCAACGACCACCAATAATTCCACGGATTCATAGTACACGAGGATACCGATCATACACTTTGGCAACACATGCCTCCCAAGAAAACGTGAACCCATCACTCAGGTCACAAACTCCATAATCGCGTCATGGCCACCACGAGGACCACTGCCGTGCCTTGGTGACTAATGTCCCATACCATTAATCGTGCAATCCAGGTACAGCCACACACACAACACCATCATAGGAATCAATCAATGGATCACAACGAAGATATGAAACCATACTCAACAAGAGAAGGATCACAATCCGACAACAACGATGATTAACACAAGTCATCATCCGCAATAGGAAAGAACAAACCACACACGCTAGCATTTAAATACCAAACTAGCATGCTTATCAAACGGGTAAACCAAATATAGTTTCCAAGAACACACAAGACTCATCATGGTTCAACGAATCACAAGGTTGAACACTTAGCACGATTCAAGACACCAACACCTACATGGAATCCTACCATATAGTTCTAGACATACGAAACATCAAGAAGACACTCAAATAGTTCCACAAAAGAACATCGAGAAGTCAAAAGACCAAATACCGAGTCAAAAGAATCACGGGGAACAAATCCCCGCACAAGCCAACATTGTACCCCGCGGGTGGGGCCACGGGTGGACCCCCACCCGTGGTTCAACCCGCGAGAACCAACATTCCACGCCCTTGTACCCCGCGGGTGGGGCGGCGGGTAGGCCACTGCCCGCCATTCCACCCGCGGCTACCAAACCCTGTACAAAAATATCCCTTCTGGGATTTTCAACACCAAGCTCAAATTCAAGTCCAAAACATCCAAAATCTCACCAAATACAACAAAGTGACTTGAATCAAAGGAATAGCCAAGCAATGGCATACATGAACCCTAATAACAAGCTTTAGATATGCATTTTCACAAGACAATGCATCAACACTCACATTTCATAGCAAAATCATGTAGAATCCAATAAATCATCATATAGGTAAACAAAATAGATTTTGTAGAGCATGGGTTACCTCTTGAAGACAAAAACCTTCACTTAACACTTCTCAAAGCCCCTAACAAGGTTCACCTTCCACGCCCACTTCAAGAACACATCAAAAGATCATAAAGATTTCATCTTTAGGAAAAGATACCTTAGAAAGCACTAAAAACACAAAATGAACATAGTTCTTACCCTCCTAGATGCTCAAGAGTAGGAAAGGTGGAATATTGGAGACAAACTTTGAAGATCTTGGAAAGCCTAAACTTATCTTGGAGAGAAAGCTAGCTAGGTTTTTAGAGAAAAGGAAGAGCTTTTGATTTCAAAGTGTTAGGAGAGAAATGAAAGTTGCCTTCTAGGTTAGCTTGGAATACAAGCATAAGGGAAATGTCTTCTTTACCCTTACTAAGATGAAAAGTGTAAGGGAACAAGGGAACTATTCACAAAGCTTTAGGTACAACATCTTGACTTGGGTTGACTAGTCAATTACTAGTCCCCGACTATTAAATTTTCAGGAATTTAAAGAATTAAATCACCAATTGGATTACGATTGATTACTTAATTAATCCCTAAATAGAATCCGAATTTACGGGGTATCACAGATAATTGCTCACTTTTCTTAATTGTGATTGTTCGATTATTTTGATAGTTAACTTACTTATAGCTTGATAAGTACTTGCATGAGTTTGCCTGAAAGTTGTGGGAACGTAGCTTTATTCTTTAGGAGGGGAGGAATGTGATGTGCGATCCTTATGATGTCTTGAACTTTCATTTAAGTCTTCCGTAGTCATTGTTGATATCATAATAATGTTATTCCTTGATGTTAACCATGTATTCAAGTCCCTTTTGTTGTTCATATGAGTGTGGAATTCTTTGGACTTGAATTTGTGCATTCTTGAGACTTTTCCTGAAGTGATTCCTTCTTCACAGTCACGTTCCAGTGGGACCTTGGCAGGAGGTCGACCTCCCACCACGTGCCCATTGTCACATTCCAGTGGGACCTTGACAGGCGGTCGACCACCCACCTCGTGCCCACTGGTACGGCATATTTTCTTGACTTCTCATTTTAATGATCCATTGTGCGCTTGTATGTCTTCCTTGATGATTCCTTATGTATTTAATATCTGAATAACAATCTATACTTAAACATGAAGGTTGGATTATTTCCTATATATTTCCTATATATATATATATATATATATATATATATATATATATGTATATATATATGTATTATATATATATACATATATATATATGTATATATATATATATATATATGTATATATATGTATGTATACATATATATACATATATATATATATATATATATATATATATATATATATATATATATATAATAGATAGATGCATAGGTACGTAGGAGCATATATGTGTACGGTACGTAGTAGTCCTTGTCCCCTAACTCTATTACCTAATATCGTCATAAACCCTATTACATGTTGGGCCCAATACTACACTCGTAGTTCTAATATACGTATACATAGTTATACATATATGTACCAAGTTTTGACCCAGAAGACAATCTGAGAGAAACCAGGAGAAATCTGTGAAACCTAAACCAAGTGGTCACTTCAAAACTATTTTTGAAAGAAATCCATCTTGACCCCCCCCCCCCCCCCCCCCAAAAAAAAAAAAAAACTATTATAAAACTATCTGATGTGGATCTTTGGGGATGAACTTGAGAGTCGATTCACCAAAGAGTCCTCCGATTGCCCGATCTTTTCCTCACCAAAACAGCAGGAACAACAATTACGGTTTATGGGTGTTGGAGATGGAATTGTTTGATGTAGGGGCTGGGTTTGGGATTATTTTTGTGTTTTTGTGTAAGGATATTTCCGCCACACCATGGTCTTAGGTGATAAGGAATGGATGGCACCACAAGATTGATATTATCTTGATAAGACTAAAAGAACATCTCCCAAATCACATGACAGAAAACAAAATGCCTTAGCATTTCTTTCATTCATCTTCATTCATCTCTATCTAAAATTTTGATTGTGTTTAGCCTTTATATAGGCTAATACATAACTTTCAAAGGGAAAACAAAGAGTTAAGAGTCTCCTAATATTAAATTTAACATAAATACATTTTAAATAACTTAAATAACTACATGACTTCATTTCAATGATGACTATTTTCAATGAGCCTTCTAGGACCTTCTTCCTCATAATATTTGGACCAACATAATGATCTTTTAAATTGTTGTAGTCATGACCTCATCATTCCCTCACTCTTTGAGATGATTCGTCCTCGAATCACATTTTCCTCGATCAAATGGAAATGTGTAATTATCCGACCAAATGACTTTAATACCTTCACCAAGGAGAGTGAGTGATCTCGGTCTTTGTAGATCATGGCACAACAATACCATTCCTTCCAACTGATTTTCAACCCTAGAATCACATCCATTAACCTGCAAAGAACTTAAATCAAAGGTTATGGAGTTCTCAAATTCTTCTCCCTCATTCTTTTTCTCACAAAGTTTATAAGACAATTCTTCTTCCTCTTCTTCAGTTTTTTTCTCAATCTCTCCTTCTTTTTCACTCAAATATTCCTCATCTTTGTTTTCACATTTTTGTTCACACATGTTTACATTCTCATTCATTTCTTTTGAGCCCTCTTCGTATGACAAGGAAAAAGGTATCGAATTCTCGACCTCTTTTTGTTGCAATTTCTCTTCAATTTGTTTGGCATGGTATAGTAAAGTAAACATGCACTTCCACCGATGAGGAAGCAACCGTGCAATTTCTTTTCTAACACCATATACGAATCTGTTCTTGGTAATAACATCTGGTTCAATAACCCCATCACGGATCATCAAATCTCTTAATTTATTATAGAATTCTTCCACACTAAGTGATCCTTGTTGAAGTGTATTTAACTCAAAAGACTCCATGGATGATGTGAAACAATGAACAATAACTAGAAAACACAAGGGATGGCAACACAAATCTGGACAGATTTTAAGAGTGACTTTGATGAATTTTCTGGAATGTTATGGATGATATTTTGACCCAAATTTTTTTATGGTTAGCAAGAAATATGGGTTGTATTCAACCATAAAACTTTTCAGGGCAAAAATATATGTGGAAGTATTTTTTCCAAAATTTTCTTCTAGACAGGACATGAAGAAAATTTCTGGGCTGAATCTTACGGTTGTGTTGAATTCAGCGATTTTTCTGTGTTTCTAGGAATATTATTTTCGCACAAAAATTTCATGAAGCAATAGAGTGATAGGTTGGGTACTTCCAGAAAAAATTTCAACACAATTGGATATGTGGAAGTATTGTTTTTGGAATTTTTCTTTCTGAACACACAGGCTGAAAAATTTTCTGCAAAAACATATGAAACAAGAATTGATTGGTAGAGTGTTAACCTTTTTTGTGTGAGGAATGAACCAAAAGCTCTGATACCAAACTGATGTGGATCTTTGGGAATGAACTTGAGAGTCGATTCACCAAAGAGTCCTCCGGTTGCCCGATCTTTTCCTCACCAAAACAGCAGGAACAACAATTACGGTTTATGGATGTTGGAGATGGAATTGTTTGATGTAGGGGCTGGGTTTGGTATTATTTTTGTGTTTTTGTGGAAGGATATTTCCGCCACACCTTGGTCTTAGGTGATAAGGAATGGATGGCACCACAAGATTGGTATTATCTTGATAAGACTAAAAGAACATCTCCCAAATCACATGAGAGAAAACAAAATGTCTTAGCATTTCTTTCATTCATCTTCATTCATCTCTATCTAAAATTTTGGTTGTGTTTAGCCTTTATATAGGCTAATACATAACTTTCAAAGGGAAAACAAAGAGTTAAGAGTCTCCTAATATTAAATTTAACATAAATGCATTTTAAATAACTACATGACTTCATTTCAATGATGACTATTTTCAATGAGCCTTCTAGGACCTTCTTCTTCATAATATTTGGACCAACATAATGATCTTTTAAATTGTTGTAGTCATGACCTCATCAATATCATTCTAGACTTTGGTCCATATTGCATGGTGGACCACAAGCTTCCAATGCCTTGTTTAATACCCTTGACCACTAAGATAAGGACCCCTTGAACAAACATCTATGCATAAATAGGTATCTCCCTACTATTCTAAATGTATTCCCCTAAACTTCTATTATATATATATATATATATATATATATATATATATATATATATATATATATATATATATATATATATATATGTATGTATGTATGTATGTATATAGAATCGCACTCAGGTGCGAATGCTTCGCCCAGGCGTGAAATAGGAATGAATTCTATTCGTCCACTCGTCCAGATCTAATGGATAAGAAACACTGATTTTTTAAAAAAATGCGGTGGCATTTTCGTAAATAATTGAACATCGAAGTGCATGTAAAATGTATTACAAGTGCATGTAAAATGTATTATAGGTGCAAGTAAAAATTTACACTGAGCATCAATACATAGTTGCACCTATAGTTCTAAGTAGTTGCACCTATAGTTCTAAGTAGTTGCACACATAGTTATAAGTAGTTGCACCTAGGTGTATGAATGTTTGAGAGTGGTTTTCAGGGGTATTACTACCCGCTGAACTCAGATCAATGAATGTTAACAAGGCAAAATTACATGCACTTATAGGTGAAAGTAGATGCACCTATAGTTATAAGTAGTTGCACCTATAGTTATAAATAGTTGCACACATAGTTATAAGCACACCCAGGTGCATGAATGTTTGCGGAAAGTGAATGCTAAAAAGGCAAAATTACATGCACTTATAGGTGAAAGTAGGTGCACCTATAGTTATAAGTAGTTGCACCTATAGTTATAAATAGTTGCACAAATAGTTATAAGCACACCCAGATGCATGAATGTTTGCGGAAAGTGAATGCTAACAAGGCAAAATTACATGCACTTATAGGTGAAAGTAGGTGCACTTGTAAGTGATTTTACTTGCACTTCGATGTTCAATTATTTACGAAAATGCCACCGCGTTTTTTTTTAAGTTATTAGATCTGGACACGTGTCGCGCGCTGATTCGTTCGCATTTCCCTCCTGAGCACTTATTCGCACCTGAGTACATCCCTATATATATATATATATATATATATATATATATATATATATATATATATATATATATATATATATACACGTTCCTAAAGTATGTAGTAATCCCAATTACATTCGTATGCTACACTTACACGCATATTATTATTATTATTATTATTATTATTATTATTATTATTATTATTATTATTATTATTATTATTATTATTATTATTATTATTATTATCATCATTATTATTACATCCTAACCCTAATCACCTTGCCTAATCTTAAATCTTACATGGTTGCGCCATATACGGTACGTCCCTATATGCTTTTATATATATATATATATATATATATATATATATATATATATATATATATATATATATATATATATATATATATATATATACTTGTCAGCCTATAGAACATCCCCCCTTATTCATACGTATTTATATAAATTGTTACGATCATATTATATACAATAATATCTCTAACCCCTAATAATACACATGTACCATAGTTATGATAATCTTATATGTATCTATAAGTTTGCACTTAGCGTATCCTAACCCTGAAATATTATTCCATACAAATTACATTACTCTTATATATATACATACACATATCCTGAGATAACCCTAATTCTACATTTCCCCCTCGCATAATCTCTCTGTTACCACTCCTACCTTCCCTAAATAATTAAAAACTTTAGCCTCATCATAAGGTTATCAATTGATTCAGGAATTAGCAATCAAGGGTCTTCAATTCTAAGTTGTTTATGTATTTTGGGCTTCTAGAGGTAAGATTTATGCCTACCTAAAATTTATTCACCCCGAGATAAAACTGATTTTCCTAAGTGATTGTGTGATCAAATTCTGTCAAGATTTCTCAAAGATAAATCTTTTAGTATTTGTGAACCTAGGTTATTTCACTCGTAATTATTAAAGAATATTTGTTTGCGAATTGCATGTTCAAATTGTAGGTGGAGATTTATATTTTCATGGTGTATGTATTGTGTGCCAAATCAGATAGCTCGCATGTTTGTGTTGAAATGCATACTTACACACATTCAGGTATACATAAAGCATGTTAGACAAAACTGTATGTTATAAGGTATCCCACTATGCATATATACAATATTATTAATTGCACGTAATCTGCATATACGTGCCAATACTTGTATACTTAGTATGCTATGACCAATTCCGTATAACACCTCGTGTATTCACGGCGTACGAATTAGACATCAAGTATTCGTCTATGAAATCCGGTGAAATATTCTGTATGTGTTAAACGTTAGTATTTATATAAATACTCGTTATGTGATTATCCATCATTATTCATGATGTGCAAAATAAAGGTCCTAATTCTATTGTCTCTCCAAAGTTATTTACCCCATAAGAAACAATAACCTTTCTCCTAATTGCTTACATGAAGATCTTTTTATCGGAAATCGATCTTTTATTAGTTCGAGTAATTGTTTTATGATTTATGACCTTCCTGAATTTATATAACAATTGTTTGGTTATGCCACAATGTTGAGTACGTAAATTTATTTGTTAATTATGCACTAGTTTAACATGTTGAATAATACGTATATGTGTTGTGTGATTCCATAGGACTATTTATTATTTAAGATTTGAAATATGTTCACATGCATTCATACTTTATGCCTATAGACTTGAGAAAATTGTATATTTAGCATAATTACGACTGTATACATATAGGCATGCTAACTTGCATGTACCACATATAAATAGTTAATTATCATACGTGTTAGGCTTGTTATTCTGTAATCGCGAGAATTTGGTATAGTCTGTTTATCACAATGATTAGGTATAAATCCTGTATATATGGCATTTGGCTCGCGACATGCTACACTAGATACTAAATGTTTGCATCCACTCGTAAATGTGGTTCACCTGTGTTGATATATGTGCATATGTGTTTTATAATGATTATGTGGCTATTCGAATCTGCACCCTCATGGTATTAGCCTCTTATTTAGGTACATAAATAATTATATTTGCATGTTCGGTACAACTTGTGATCCTATATGTTAAAACATTATAAATTAATTAAACAATGAACATGCCGTGAGTATGACTTCTATGTTATGTTATTATTCATTCATAAAAGTAACGTAATGTGAGTTGCATATTCATAACCTTATTATTTGGTGCATTTTGCTAGCACAATAGTTAGGCTTAAACCCATTACATTTATATGTGTATATGCATATATTTCCCATATAATATTTTCCTTATGCACTACTATATTAATTCGGACTCTTTATCCCCAAAATGATCTCTAAGCTTCGGGGACGAAGCTTCTTGTGAGGGGGGATGGTGTAACACCCCGTGTTACGGACTTTAATCCCGGATTAATTATTTAATTAATTCCGTTAATAATAATTGAAAAGGATTTAATTTGGTTATGATTTCCTCTAATTAATTAATGTGGTCCACCATGGACCGTGGACTCTTGCCTAAACTAGAGTCTTAAGCATATTAGGAATACAGAGAGTAGACCTTTTACTAGTCAGATTCTAATTAGGAATCCTAGACCTATAAATCTGTTAGGGATAAAGAAAGTAGGCCTTTACTATTCAGATTCTGATTAGGATTCCTGATTCTATAAATAGGGGGTTAGAAAGCAATTAGAACCCTTACCACCCATAGTTATATTACACGAAATTATTCCCAAGAGATTCCCCACCACCAAGCCTAGGGAGATCAATCGGATGGAAATCTTAAGGAAGAACCTTAATAGCCAAGGGAGGATTAATTAAAGCTAAGAGGTAACCCATGTCTCGAAAAAACCTATTTTGATTTCGGGGTGTCACATGGAGAACTTACTAAGATTGATATGGAATAAGTTGATTGCCTAACCGCCCGGAAAACGACGACAGCGACAATGATAACGGCGGCGGTGGTAGGGAAAAGGATGGCAAGATTATTGTATCAATTTGCTCCATTTCATACCCTGCCGGCACCTGCTATATCTTATTCATTGGCTCCTTTGATATATGATTCTGTGCTTGAGTCTTGATAGAGCTTTGCCTAGGGTTTATATTGTGTTTATATGATAATCTTGATGTTTATACGATAATCTTGATGTTCTTGATACTATGATGAATTATATGAATGATCTTGTATTTTGATTATGTCTAGAGCCCTAGGGTTATATCGTGAATTTCGCATTATGATGTTCTTGGTATATTTGGGTGGGATTATGCATGATCGGGTATTGAGTCTAGCCTAGGACTTGTGTTTAGGACTTTGCATATAGATTTCTTGATTTTCTTGTGATTCCGGATGTCCCTGGGTCGTTATATGATTTATGTTGGGTCTTGGCATGTTTAAGAATCGTGTTAGGATGTATTTGGTGTGATTCTTGGTTTAATTCCGTTAACTGAATACGTGGTGTTGTCGTTATGTGTTTGGACATGGTTTCGGGTTCCACGAGAGATCCCGGGACCAAAAGTTACCTGGGTATCAGTGGGGGGTAGGTGGGGGGACTGAGCACCCGCCACCTACCCGCTGCCCGTAATACTGTTCCAGCGGGCAGCCAGTGGGCGGTAGTCTGCCCGCCGGCCACCTGCTGGAAAAATGTATGGCCCTACCCGTTGGAATTCAGTCGAGTGTCGTGATGTTTTCCCCCGGTTGATGTTTTCCCCCGGTTGATGTTTTCTCGTGTCCCGTTGGACCCCGGTTGTCGTGTATGAGTCTCGTTTGTTGTTTTAGGCATCGTTCTAGGATTTTATGTGTGATACGTGTCGTTGTTGTTGTGTCTTGCTTGTTATGTGATTATGTGTTGATTGATTGGATGATAACGAGTATCATGGTCATTGCGCAATGGCCAGTGTGAATGATGATGATGATGATGTTGAGATTGTGATTGGTGGAAAATAAACTGTTGGCGGTTGACACCACTTGTGCCCGGTCATTGTACTAAAGGTATAGGCCATAGCGGTGACTGTGCTAAAGGCACACACCCACCTTAGAGTTGCTTGCCGTTGAGCATGGGTCAGGTTATAAGTGATGCGATGTCATGTTAGAACTATATGCGCTAACCCCTTGATATGGGCACTAGAGGTGCGGATCATTGAATGGCACTACGACACCATCTTGATATGTTTGTGGTTGAAAGGTGGTTTGTCGGTGGGGGCATGTAGTTGCCCGGAGGCATAAGGGGTGGGGATATAAGGGTGGCCTAGAGGTATAGGTTAGAACTGATATAAGGACGGAGGGGAGCTACAAGGTTGGGACTTGGTATAAGGTTGGAGGATGAATTGTGTGCTCTGATGACTACTTGCTAATTGATTGTATTGAATGCCTTCGTTGCCTCTAATTGCTATTTTATATGCTTATCTGTCTGGTATGCCTTGTATTGCGTTCTTAGGATGCATGTTAGTATTTATGATTATTTTATACTGTTGAGTCTGTTAACGTGTCTTGAGTCTTGATCTTGGATTTAAATTAGAGTCTCGTAAGTATATATGTATTCCAGTTTCAAAATGAGTTTCTTATATCTACCTATATTGTACTTAACGCGTTGGAGTGGGTTACCAGCATTATTCGCTGACGGTTATTACACCGAATGTTTTTCAAGGACAGTGAGTAGCTTCGGAGCGCGCTAGTGGATTCGTGGACTTAGTTTAGATAGTTCTAGCCTGGATGAGATGACATGCATGCCTTGATTTGTATTTGGGTATTAGTTATGATTTATGCTTTGTTAGTTGGTTTAGCCTGTGCATCTGAGTTCTCCAGCTCAAATGTGGCATAGCACCCCGACTACTATGTCTCGTTTATGCTCTGTTTGGGAATTAATAAGAGATTAGCCTTTATTTTATAGGTTTTAAATATTTTGAAATTTAGGGGTGTTACAGTGTGGGCAGAACCTCCTCAACATAATATGTAGTATGTGGGCTATTTGCTTCCTCAACATTTTCTTCTTGTGCCGATCTGCCACTTTCCTCTATACAAAGTGGATCTTCCTCAACATTGTTTTCTTGTGTCGAGCTGTCACTTTGCCTTGAACAATGCTCATAAACAACAGGAGGTGGATCATCCTCAGATTGTCTCAATCCCATCTGTTTATGAGAAACTAGAGTAGAAGTAGGGATGTTAGGCAAAGAATGAGTAAAATGTTCTACTGCTGATTTATCTGGACAGTGTTTCTGTAACACCCTTAAATTTTGAGACATTTAAAACTTATAAAATAAAGGCGAATCCATCAATTAAATCTCAAACAGAACATAAAGCTATCCATAAGTGTCGGGGTGATATGCCACACCTAGGTCTGAGAACCTAGGTGCACAGGCTAAACTAATTAACCAAGCATAATGAATCCTCAAATCAATATTCAAACGCAATCCCAAGACACGCAGGACAACTACTGACTTAAGGCTAATTAAGCTAAGTCCAAGGTCCTGACTAGAGCGCTCCGAAGCTAATGCTCATCACCTAAAAAACATTCGGTATAGCAACCGTCAGCGAATAATGCTGGTAACCCACTCCAACGCGTCAAGTACAATATAGGTAGATATAAGAAACTCATTTTGAAACTGGAATACATATATACTTACGAGACTATAATTTAAATCCAAGATCAAGACTCAAGACATATTAACAGACCCAACATCATAGAATAATAATAAGAACTAACAGGCATCCTAAGCACGCAATACAAGACATGGCAGACAGATAAACATACAAATAACAAGTAGAGGCAACGAAGGCATTCAATACAATCAATTAGCAAGTAGTCATCAAAGCACACAATTCATCCTCTGACCTTATACCAAGTTCCAACCTTGTAACTCCCTTCCGTCCTTATATCAGTTCCAACCTATACCTCTAGGCCACCCTTATATCGCCACCCCTTATGCCTCCGGGCAACTACATGCCCCCACATACAAACCGCCTATCAACCACCAACATATCAAGATGGTGCCGCAGTGCCATTCAATGATCCACACCTCTAGTGCCAATATCAAGGGGTTAGCGCATATAGCTCTAACATGACACCGCAACACTTATAACCTGACCCATGCTCAATGGAAAGCAAGTCTAAGGTGGGTGTGTGCCTTCAGAACAGTCACTGATATGGCCTGTACCTTTAGTACAATGACCAGGCACAAGTGGTGCCAATCTTCAACAATTCATTACCACCAATCATCATCATTAGTCACACCGGCCATTGCGCAATGACCACGATACTCATCATCATTCAATCAATCAACACATAATCACATAACAATCAAGACACAGCAACAACGACACGTATTACACATGAATTCCTAGAACGATGCCTAAAACACCAAACGAGACTCATACACGACAAACAGGCTATAACGGGACACAACGGAACACGGGGAAACATCAAACGGGGGAAAACATCACACCCTTATACATTTTCCAACGGGTAGGTGGCGGGTGGAAGACCACCCGCCGGCGACCACTCGCTATTCCAGCGGGTGGCCGACGGGCAAACCACCGCTCGCCGGCTGCCCGCTGGAACAGTGAATGCGGGCAACGGGTAGGTGACGGGTGGTCACCTCCCCCCCACCTACCCCCACTAGTACACAGGCAACTTCTCGGTCCCGGAATCACTCGTGGAACCTGAAACCATGTCCAGACACATTCAAACACATAATGACAACACCACGGACTCAATTAACCGGATTAAACCAAGAATCACACCAAATACGTTCTAACACGATTCCTAAACATACCAAGACCCAACATAAATCATATAACTGTCCAGGAGCATCCGGAACCACATGAACATCAAGAAATCTATATGCAAAGTCCTAAACACAAGTCCTAGGCTAGACCCAACACCCGATCATGCATAATCCTACCCAAATATACCAGGAACATCATAATACGAAATTCGCGATATAAACCCTATGGCTCTAGACATAATCAAAATACAAGATCGTTCATATAATCAATCACAATATCAAGGACATCAAGATTATCACATAAACACAATATAAACCCCAGGCAAAGCTCTATCAAGACTCAAACACGGAATCATATATCAAAGGAGCCAATGAATAAGATATAGCAAGGAAAATAGGTTTTGTCGAGACATGGGTTACCTCTTAGCCCTAATCAATATCCTTGGCTACTAAGGTTCTTCTCTAAGATTTCCCTCCAGTGGATTCCTCTACGTTTAGTGGCAGGGGGATCCCTTTGTAGGTTTCCCTTCGGGAATATCTTGTGTGGTAGAATTAACTGTGGTAGGGTTTCTAAATGCTTCCTAAGTCCCTATATATAGATTCAGGAGTCCCAACTAGGGTCTGAATGGTAAAGGTCCACTTATCCTATTCCTTATAGGATTAAGAACTTGGTGAAGGATAAGGGTCCATGGTCCATTGTGGGCCACGCTAATTAATTGATGGGGATTCTAGTCTAATTAAATCATTCTTAATTATATGGTAACAGAATTAATTAAATAATTAATCCGGATACGGAGGCCGTAACACGGGGTGTTACAGTTTCTCAGCCATAGGAAATTGATCTTCATAAAAAATGACATCCCTGGACACGAATGTGGACTTTTGTTGGAGATCATACAAAATATATCCTTTAACGTTGGCTGGCATACCAATAAACATGCATTTTCTACTACGAGGAGCCAATTTATGCCTAGCATGTGATAAAGTGGATGCATAACAAAGGCAGACGAAAACTCTAAGTCTCTCAATTGCAGGATCTTTACCATAGAGTTTGCTGTAAGGACATATGCCTTGGATGACTGGTGAGGGAAGCCGATTGATAATGAAAGTAGCATGCATAACACAATATCCCCATAAATCAAGAGAGAACTTAGCTTGAAACCTCAAGGCTCGGGCAACTGCAAGTATGTGCTGATGTTTTCTTTCAACAACAGCATCTTGTTGCGGGGTTTCTGTGCAAGATTTCCGATGGACGATGCCTTTTTCATGAAAAAATTCGACCATACTGAATTCTGGACCATTGTCACTGCGCAAAGCTTTGATCGAAACACCAAACTGTGTATGAACCATGTTATAGAAGCCCTTAATTAGCTATCTCACCTCAGATTTGTGTTGCATCAAATGTATCCACGTGAACCTTGAATAGTCATCCACGAGTGTCAAAAAATATCGTTCACCCTTCATTGCTGGAATCATAAAAGGACCCCATATGTCTGCATGCACTAAATCAAAGATAACATATGTAGAAGTAGTACTCAAGGGAAAAGGGGAACGTTTGTGCTTGGCAAAATGACAAACATCACAAGCTAAGTGTTTATTCAAATGTGTAGGAATGTTTTTCAACAAATGCATTTTGTTTGCTGGGAAATGGCCCAATCTTTGGTGCCAAATCTCAGGAATAGTACATGACATAGCAACATGCTTAGGAAAATTAACAGTTTGCACCGAAGGTTCCAGTAGAAAATATAGTCCCCTTTCTTGCTTAGCTATACCAATTGTTCTCCTAGTAGTCTCCTGAATCAAACACTGATCAGATGAGAAAATCATGATATAGGATGTATCTTGAATCAACTTGCTAACAGAGATTATATTAAACTGGAAGGAAGGGATATGCATAGCATCTCTCAACCACAAATCATTCCCAAGCTTTATATTTCCTGTGCACTTAACAGCTACATGATCTCCAGTGGGTAAGTTCACCTCTGCCCCTTCAACCATATGATACTCATTAATGAAGTCAAGAGAGCAAACAATATGATCCGTTGCCCCGGAATCAAGTATCCAAGTAGAAGCACAAAGAGACAAGAAATTAACATGAGAGGTGACATACTTGCCTTCATTTTTCAGCTCTTCCTTAGTGAAATTTGGGACTAATGAAACTGCTGCAGTGGTGCTCGAGCTAGAACTCTGTCCCATTTGAGATTGAAGAAGAGCCATCAGCTTTTGCAATTGTTCCTGTGTGACACCAAGATCTGCCACACTGTTAGAGGCACCTATGCCTGAAATTGCTGCCAAAATGTGTTGTTTGTTATTGGGTTTATATCCCAGTACCCACCCCGGGGGGTAACCGTGTTTCTTGTAGCATTTCTCTACGGTGTGACCGGTCATGCCACAATAAGTACATTTGGCTCTCTTGTTATTGCTACTACCTCCATTTTTCCTGGCATTATAAGTATTGAAAGCATTAATAGCTGCTATTGTTTCATCTGCTTGAGTTTGAGCACTTTGAATTGCATTCGCATGACTTATCTCCAGACTATTATGATTCAATTTCTCCAAGCTTAATTGTCTTTATAGTTTTTCAGCCATTACGAACACTCTATAGACTTTTGGCATTGGATCGATTACAAGAACACTGGACCTTAAGGTGCTATACTCATCATTTAGTCCCTGAAGAAACCTTATGATCTTATCAATCTCACGTTCATCTCTGATTATGTTTAAAACATCACAATCGCATCTAGGATCGCACTTACAGATATGAATAAGCCTCAAATCATTCATTTCTTCCCAAAGAGTTCTGCACTTCGTGTAGTAGTCATTCACACACATATTTCCCTGTTTTAAACTGTAAATTTCATTTTGAAGTGCAGAGATGCGATGAGGATCGCGTTGGGAGAATCGTTTCCTCAGATCTTCGCATACGTTTCTCGCCTTGTCCATGTGCATGATACTTTGAGAAATCAAGGTTGAACAACTTTAAAAATCCACGAACACACCATTAAATTGCATCTCCTCCACGCCACAAACTCTGGTTGATTTCTGGCCGGCGCACTGATAGTTCCGTCGATTATACTCCATTTATTCTTCACTTCAAGCACAATCCTCATAGATATGCTCCACGATCCGTAATTTGGACTTCCAATTAGAGCAGGAGAGACTAAGATGGCGCTCGGATTGTCGTTGATGCCAAACGCTAGAGGATTCTCCAGATCTTCTGAAACTCGATTCCTTGATGTGGAGAGGCTCCGCTGCGGAGCTGTTACGGGAGAGCTACGAGCAGGAGAGCGAATGATCGGTGAGGTTTCTTGTACTCCTTGAGTTGTTTTGCCTACGCCGAAGACGGCGGCAGCGTAGGTACGCCGCTCTGATACCATGACAAAGATATTAAAGAGAGAATCTGGAACTGAGCTTCATTGAGCAAATTAAAGGGAAAGTAAAAGGTGAAAAGTGTTTTTCAAAGGGGAAGGTGGCAAGCATATATACACCGGTTATAACAGAGATAAAGAGGGAAAAGACAAGAAGGACCTTGCGTTTTTCAGCTCTTATTTTGTACCCTCTAATAACATGGGAGACTGCTAGCAGGGACAACCAGGTTGCCGCCGTGTGTGATGGCTGCGACCACCAAAGAGGAAGAAGAAGAGGAGGAGGAGGATGCAATGGGCATATTTTTTGCATCCCTGCCAGCCTTTATCATCTCCCAAAGCTTTGGCATAGCAGGGAATAACATTGTAACACCCCGTGTTACGGCCTTCAATCCCGGATTAATTATTTAATTAATCCCGTTAATAATAATTAAATATGATTTAATTATGTTAGGTTTACCTTTAATTAATAAGTAAGGTCCACCATGAACCGTGGACCCTTGCCCGAATAAGAATCTTAAGCCTGTTAGGAATAAAGGAAGTAGGTCTTTTACTATTCGGATTATGATTAGGATCCTCTTTAATTAATGTGGTCCACTATGGACCATGGACCCTTATCCCTAAAACAAGCCCTAGCCCTATAAGGAATAGAATTAGTAAACCCATACCATTCAGGCCCTAACTAGGAGTCTTAAATATATAAATAGGGAACTTAGGAGGCACCTAGAATCCCCACCACAATAATCTCTCACCACCCAAAGAGTTCCAAGAATCCCCTTAGGAGAAATCAAGAAATCAAGAAAGCTTAAAGAAAGATCCTTCATAGCCAAGGAATTAATTAAGGCTAAGAGATAACCCATGTCTCAACAAAACCTATTTTCATAGCTATGATTCCCCCTTAGGGTTTCCCCCATATTATTGTGTATTGGCGAGATATGATGATGATTATTGATGTTTGATGTGATGATCCCATGAGGGATCTTGATAATCTTGATATTGGGAGATTCTTGATAATTATGGAGTTCTTGATAATTATATGGAGTTCTTGATGATTATGTGTTGTTTCTGATAATTGTGTGATGTTTTTGATGCTTATGTGTTATTCTTACCAAATCTTGCAATTAGAAGACGAACCGTATTCTTGTTGATATAAAAGTAATTAGAACCCTAGGTTGTATCGTATGATCTTATTCTTGGATTATCGGGTGGGGAAATCGCATGTTTGGGTGTTGATTATGTCTAGAAAAGCATGATAGGTTATGTGCCGTTCGTTTCTCGTATTTGATCCGTTAATTGTCTACGTGTTGTCGTTAATTGCGTTGTAAAGTGTCTAAGCATGGTTTCGGGTTCCACAACGGTTCCCGGGGCGTATAAATGATGAAAAGAGTCAGTGGGGGGTAGGTGGGGGGTAGGGGACCCGCCACCTACCCACGGTCGAGAAACACCGCCCGGCAGCGGGTAGCCGGCGGGCGGGCAGCTGCCCGCCGGCGACCCGCTGCCCGGAATAGTAATTCCGGCGGGCAGCCGGCGGGTGGCCCCCCACCCACCGGCTACCCGCTGGAAATCCCCCCCATCTTGGGTTCCCGGCTTCCCCGTTTGATGTTCCCCCGATCCCCGTGATGTCCCAACGGACTCCGTTTATCGTGCCTATGTCTAGTTTGATATTTCGGGTACCGTTCGTAGGTTTACGAGTCTATTATATTGCATGCTAGTTGAATTGGTATCCCGTTAACCTAGGTGGAAGGAGTATGAACCCCTTAGGACTATTCTTAGTATGTGATGGGTCACGCATAGGTTTTGTTATACGTTTTCTCCCCCTTCCCAATGTGTAATGTGGGTTGCATGTGCTTGCTATGTGTTGTGTGTGTGTGTTACCCCAATTCGGTTGCGATCGGATTGGTTATCCTGAGCTGCGATTTAGAAGCTGGCTGCGGTCAAATTGATACTCTTGGGCTGCGGTCCACCGTTTGGTTGCGATCAAACGTTTCTATATGAGCTGCGGTTCATCCTTTTCCTGGCTGCGGTCAGATGACATTCTCTTGGGCTGCGGTCCACTGTTTGGTTGCGATCAAACACTATGATGAGCTGCGGTTCATCGGTCGGTTGCAATCGACCCCTCCGTGTTGCGATACGGGGCAGGGTGCTGCGGGGCCGTGTCAGAGCTATATGCGCTGACCCTCATGTATGGGCATGCGATTGGTCCTGTGGCGCCAACAAAGTGTGTTATGTGTTGTGATGTGGATGAGTTGTGATTAATGAGTGTCTTGAAGGTTGTGACTACGGGTTTTATGTTGGGGACTGTTTACGTTGGGTTGTGGTTATTGTTTATGCGTTGCCCTATCTGCCTTATTTGTTGTGAACTGCATATGCTCGTTATAACTGTTGCTTGTGTCTGGCCTTACCTGTCGAGTCATTCCCGGTTTTAAAGCTAGAGTTCGTAGGATATATCTTCATGCTCAAAATGGTTTTCGTATATCTATATATATCTCTATATGTATTGTATTTCAACGCGTTGGAGTGGGTTACCAGCATCTCTCGCTGAACAGATATATTTGGCTTTCAGACACAGAAGATTAAGTCACTGGAGTGCGCTAGAACTTAGAAGTAGATAGTTTCCCTTTTGGCCTGCGTGCCACATTTACGTATTTACGCTTTGAGGATATTAGTTAGTTAGCCTGTGCACTTGGGTTCTCTATCCCAGGTATGGCATAGCACCCCGAACGCTTGTATTTATATCTTGGGATTTAATAAGATTCTACCTTTATTATAAGTTTTAAATGTCTTGAAAATCTGGGGTGTTACAAACATCATATCGAAATTCGTGGTGATATGATCATTAGCAGCAGCACTGAAAATGGAGTAATTATGGTCAAGATTCTGAGGCTGCTGTCCAAGAAACCACGCCGCCAGATCAGATGGCAACGGCGCAGAGGGAATCACAGGAAGAACCAAATTCCCATTTTGATCTATTATCTGAGAAGCCTGCAAGAATGAGGACAGAGAAGGCTATGGCCACGGCAAAGGACGACGTTGGAATCGCCACAATTGGCGATGATTATTTTGGCTGTGAACTGAACAAAGCCTTTGAGGGTAATATATGTGAAATGACAGCTTTACCCTCAAACTTAACCCGCATTTGACAGTAAATTTAACGGAGGACCACGGGTGGTTATTTTTGAAAAAATGGAGGACGTCTCGTGGTCGTTTAAAAGTCGAATGACTATAGCTGGTATGTGGCTAATACTCGTAGGACCATTGGAGGTATTAACTCCAAATAATATACTGACTCCGTCTTTGGGTGCCAATAGTACCAAATATATATATATATATATATATATATATATATATATATATATATATATATATATATATATATATGGGAAAAATTTCAAATGTGGCATACACTTCCCGTGCGGCGGGATTACAGAATACACCAATAGTGTAAGGGAAACACATCACAATGAAATGTAAAAAAAAAAAAAAAAAAAAAATTACCGAAAAATACACAATACACCCAAAAAAATACACCATATAACTCACCACCCCCAATGGTGTATTTCCGAACACTGTATGTTGCTTTTACTCACACCTAATGGTGTGTTTTTGGTGATCTATACCTAATTTGTGTGTGTTTTTGTGGTACATTTCCTAACGTTGATGGTGTATACTTGCTGAACTATTAGTGACGCCGCACTGCCGTACGAGAGGACCCCGCCGCACTTGAACCTGCCTATATATATATATATATATATATATATATATATATATATATATATATAGTTATACTCGATACTCTTAACATCCTAGAAAAATCCCCTTTCCATACAATATAACATGAGATTATTAATGTATACATACGTATAGAGATGGAGAGTAGATAGAGATGGATAGTAAATAAAAATGGAAAAATAATTACTTGAGAGGGGAGGATTTGGGCTCCAGCAAACTTGAGATCCCAGTTAAACTGGTTAAACTTGAGGAGGCTATTGGACTCCACAACCCCTATATAAACAGTGGGTAGGGCGGAAAGTTTTGCATACTATGAAAATATATTTTTCCAATTCTCAAAATTCTGCTTATACTTATTTCTTTGCCTATTGTGTTTAAGGTTTTGCTCTAGTTCGTTGGGTTCTTGTTTGGGTGATCAAACATTAAACCGTAGCACGTTTTATCCTGGGAAACTTGGGCTACAACGCTCCTAGCACTTGTGCGAGGTAGCAAATAAGGTTTTAAAGAAAAACTTTTTCGCTCGACTAGTGCTAACCACCTACCCGAACCTAAACACCTTTCCTTCGGTATCCTTTCGTCCTTCCCATCATATCCGATCATCCTTTCTAAAATTTCCATATAATAATAATCTTTTCGTAGGATTATTATTGGATTTTGCCAATAATATATCCAACAAATACTAAACTTAATATTATAAAAAAATTGGATTAAAAATAAATTCAGTAAAACCTCGTTAACCGAACCAGACACATAAAATGAGACGTAGAGAGTATAGGCGATTTCGATTGGAAGAGGCTTTAAGAAAAAAAAAAAATACGTGCCCCATTTGACGGCAGATCGGACGTTGTCAAGTTCTCCGGCGGCTTGAAGCTCCGATTGGTAGGCGATGGCAGCCCAAGAGAGGGTTGTCACAGTGAAAGCCATTGGGAGTCCATATTTCACATTGTCTCATGCATCATAGTATCCTCCTACAATGTACACCTGCCATATATGCACAATATTATATTAATGTAGCCCGCATGGCAGCTCAACTGGTCATAGAGGTGAAGTTTAGAAAGAATGATTAGGGATCGAGCTTCACCAGCGGCAATGTGGGAGCAACCGCTCAAAGTGAGGGGGCTTCTTGTGCGCAGTAAGCAAATGTTTAGCCTCTGTGGTTCAATTGAGTTACCATGATTGACATCCTCCCAGATGCTCTATCGGGCTGGGGTGTGGGGGCCCTTGGAGTTGAGGATTCAACCTTTTGGGAAGAACAATATTATATTAATGCAACCAAATTTCTTTAAATTCTCAAAATTAAATAAATTCAGTACAACCCATTGGCCTGTACATAGGTGTCATTGCGGGTTGACCCAATATTTTGTAGGCCTTCACTTGTGAGACTTATGGCATGTTTGGTTCATGGAATAGGTCAGGAATGGAATAACATTCCTTGGAATAGACATATTCCATCGTTTGGTTGGATCATTTTGTTATGGAAATAACATTCCTAGGAATGAGCTATTACCATCGCAAGGGGAATAATCATTCCTAGGGGGGTCTTGGTATTAGTTATTCCATGTCCTTGGGAATAACTTTTATATCACAAATACCAAAAAATACGATTTTCAAATACCAAAAAATACGATTTCCACATTATATAATATTTATATGGGAAAATTGTAAAAAATACCCCTCTATAATATGTCAATTATCAATGTCACCCCTGAATTATGAGTGGTGTAAATGTTGCTCCTCAATTATCAAAACGGTGCATATATAGCCCCTCCCGTAACGGCCATGTGGTTCCCCGTTAGTGTACGACACCGTTAAGTCGGAGTAAATATGTAATTTAGTTATTTTTTCCCTCCCTCGATTCGAAGTACCAGCGATGGACAGCAGTGGGGAACCACAGGTCCGTTACGGGAGGGGCTATATGTGCATCGTTTTGATAATTGAGGGACAACATTTACACCGCTCATAATTCAGGGATGACATTGATAATTGACATATTATAGAGGGGCATTTTTTACAATTTTCCCTATTTATATTTATTTAATAAAATAATGTATTATATAAACGTATATATTTAATTAATTATAATTTTTATTTATCAATAAATATATATTTAAATAAATTATTCGTGTATATATATATATATATATATATATATATATATATATATATATATATATATATATATATATATATATATATATATATATAAAAGTGGAAAAATAAATATGTATTTGTATAATAATAATAATTATTATTGTTGTTATTTTCTCTCTCACACACAAATGCATATAATGTATATAAATATAAATATATATATATATATATATATATATATATATATATATATATATATATATGTGTGTGTGTGTGTGTGTGTGTGTGTGTGTGTGTATATATATATATATGTATATATATATATATATATATATATATATATATATATATAACATTCAGTATATCATTATTATTATTATTATTATTATTATTATTATTATTTTGTATAAGGGTATTTATGTCTTCAAAAACCTATTCCATTTCTATTCCTTTAACCAACCAAACACTGGAATACAAATACTAAAGTCTATTCCTTCAGCCAACCAAATAATAGAATACAATTCATATTCTATTCCTTACCTATTCCATTTCCTGTGAAATAACATTCCTATTACCTCCAAATTCATTCCGTGAACCAAACGTGCTGTTAAGGTTTGGTTTTTTTTTTTTTTAGCCTTAACCCACCTCATACATGTTGACGATTTGAGCACTGTGAGTCTCATAAAAGACCATGCATAGACTAGTTATCCTTTACTCGTGAGGCTCATAAGTTAATTTTCTTTAACTCCATCCAACCTACCCGTATATATAGGCGCAAATTATGCTGTGGAAACGTGTTCACCATGCGCATGGTGAACACATGGGTAGATCCATAATTTCTATGCTGTAGATTCATAATTTTATTTTTTTATTTGTTGTTAACGACGTTTCTCTCTTCGCAGTCGCATTATTTCGTCTTCGAAGTACAGATATTATGAATCTACAGTATAGAAATTATGAATTTACAGTATAGAAATTATGAATCTACAGTATAGATGTTATGAATCTACAGTATAGAAATTATGAATCTACAGCTTAGAAATTATGGATCTATCCCGTGTTCACCGTGCGCATGGTGAACACGGTTCCACAGCATAACTATTGATATATAGGCTGGCAGGCCTCGTAAAAACCCATGGACTAATTATGTTTTACGCATGGTTGAAAAAATCATTAGGCGCTCGGGGGCTCCTAGCGCCTAGGGTGTCTAGGCGGCGATTAATTGGCACCTATGCACCCGTGTATTTTTTATTTTTTAAAAATTTGTTTAAAATTTTTAAATTTCTTAAGACTTAATAACTATAAACTATTTAATACTTTAATAGTTAATATTAAAATATTAAATATTAACCTAAAAACATTTAGAGTTTGAACAATTTAGGATTATTTGCTTAAAACGATATCGTTTTGTGTGGAGTAACCCATTTACAAAAAAAGGGAACAATAACTAATCGGCCGGCAAAGTGACCTAGTCAGCGCCTAGGATGCGTAGGTGGTCAGCGCCTAGGCGGCCAGCCGCCTAAACCACTTATTATGGTGATACGCTAGGCGGCTAGGCAACGCCTAGCATCTAGGCGCCGATTAATCGGCGCATAAATGAAATTTTTGCAACACTGATTTTACCCGCCTGGCTCATAGGTGAGATTTGTGCAACACTGGTTTTTACTTGTGAGACTTATAGGTTGATTTTGTTCAATTTAACCATAACCCATCCCATGATCAAAGAGGGACCGGGTTAAGACGAGACGACTCGCATGTACTAGTCTAGCTTGAATTGACACCCCTAGAAGATGGTGTAGATTAGATTACATTTGCAAGTTGGCCATCATGAAGAGCAAAGTCTCCCCTCCAAGGAACCCTCTTGTTAGGAAGAAGTTTTCCAGATCTCTGCGCCTCAAGAAAGATGATGGACTTATTGTTGGAGATTGCATTCAAGATGGTGTTTTAACAAGTGTGTAGAAGGAAGACACTCTTGTCCCGCATTGGAAGAATAAGGGACTAATTCCCACCTTTTTAATACCAACCCATTTGGAAGGCTTAAACTATTGTAGAGAGAGACGGAAAGGGAACCCCACACGCGCACGCCGCCGCCGCCGCCCCTTCGGTTCAGTTCGCACGCGCGTCGCGGTGGGGTTCCGAGTTTTTTTCCCTTTTAGAGGTAGATTTCTACATTAATTTGTGGTGGAATAAGTCTTCTTATTTTTGTGGGCATGTTCACCACAACTCTTCCTAAAATTGCGGAACAGTGAATGGCTGAGAGAGGAGGGGCGGGTATTTTCAACACTATAAATACCCTGCTCTTCCTCAGTTCTAATCACTCATCTTATTCTCCTCTTCTTCTCTTCTGCAATCCTGAGCTTCGGTGTTAAATGGTCGAAAGCAACCGGTAAGACTATAACCGTCTTCGGGCAATATTTGCTTTTAAGGTAGTGTCTTGCACACGTCACTGATTCTTCCAGGATTCTTTCATACTCAACCTATAAAAAACAGTAGCCCCAGGTCTACGACATATTCATATTCTATCCGAATTTCCCAACAGTTAAAAGCAAATATTTTCGGATATCATGTCAACCTTCGTACCTAAGCCTGCATCTGACCTTGCCAAGCTTCAACCTCTTGACGGCCTAAACTATCGCCAATGGGCAGTCAAGATGCTCATACACATCGAATCTGCTGAACTGGAATACGTTCTCACGTATGTTCCTGAACCTGCTGAAGCGAAAACTGCTGAGTCTACTAATCCTCAACCAGAGGACGGCTCCACTACAACCCCTGCGTCTGTAACACCTGAACCTATCACAACTGACAAGTCTCAAGACATCCGAGCTAAGTTCGAGCGGGACAACAAAACGGTTTGCGGTCTTCTGCTGCATCACATGTCTGACAACCTGTTAGACATATATGCTAAATACAAATCTGCAAAGGAGATCTAGGACATGCTCAAAAGGAAGTATGGCGCTGATGATGCTGGTCGGAGGAAGTACACGGTTGGGCGGTGGCTCAACTATTGTATGGTGGATACGAAACCAGTTATCGAGCAAGTGCACGAATATGAGAATCTGGTGTCCGACCTTGAAGATGAACTTATTCCGGTAAGTGAAATGCTACAAACCTATTCCTTACTTGAGAAGCTGCCAGAATCCTGGGGAGAGTTTCAAAACAAAGTGAAACATGAGTCCAAGGATTACTCCTGGGAAGAGATGGTTAATCACATCAACATAGAAGACGCCTATCGACAAAGGTCTGTTTCTAATTCTGGTACGTTAAAAGCTAACATGGTTGAATCCAGTGATGTTAAAGGTGATAGGTCCAGAACTGGGAATGGTGGACAAAATAAAGGCTGGAAGAGAGGAGTCAAAGCCAACAATAACAACAAGTTCAAAAACAACATGAACCAGAAGAAAGGGAAAGGAGGACCTTGTTACGTCTGTGGGAAGAACGGTCATTGCGCGGCTCAGTGCTATCGCCGATGGGGCGCAAAAGACCAAAAGAATGTTCAACAAGAGAACAAGCATCAAGCAAACGTGGTGGAAGAGACTGAAGTCATAGCAGCGGTTGTGACGCTGGAGGCAAATGTGGTGACTGGCACGGAAGAATGGATCATTGACACTGGAGCAACTCGGCACTTCTGTGCGAGTAGGATCATGTTCAAGGAGTTCCGTGCCTTCACTCAAGGACAAGGAGATCAAGTCTACATGGGAAACGACAGTACTGCTGAGGTAAGAGGAGTAGGAACAGTAGAGATAAAACTCAATTCCAAAAAGTATCTGTTTCTGTCTAATGTGTTGTATGTCCCCTCTCTGCGGAGGAATTTGGTCTCAGGGCCCTTGTTGGTTAGGGCCGGGATCAAACTTGTGTTTGAATCCGAGAGAATGATCATGACTCGTAGAGGGGAGTACCTAGGGAAGACTTATTTACGTGGGGGGCTGTTTGTTTTGCCCCTCATTGCATTCACTTCTGCAAACTTTGAAACTTTCATGAATAATCTTGCCACACGTAATGGCGGTTCTGCGTATATTGCTGTTTCTTTTGATGTATGGCATGCTAGATTAGGACACGTTGGTCTCAAATGCATGAGTAGATTAAAAACTATGAATATGCTCTCAAACGTGCAAAATGATTCGCTTTCTCAATGTGAAGTATGTGCTGAAGCTAAACTAGCTAGAAAACCTTTCATTACTGCAAAGCATCATACAACTTGTGCTCTAGAGTTAATACACTTAGACATAGCTGATTTTAAAAGTACTGAGACAAAAGGGGGAAAGCGATATTATATATCCTTTATAGATGATTTCACTCATTTTTCAAAGATATATCTGCTTAGAACTAAAGATGAGGCAGAACAAAAATTTGTAAGCTTTAAAACTGAAGTAGAAAATCAGTTAGAGAAAAAGATAAAAAGACTTAGGTCTGACAGAGGTGGAGAGTATGAGTCTACCTCCCTCAAAACCTTTTGTGAAAAACATGGAATCATCCATGAGGTGACAGCACCCTATACACCACAACAACATGGTGTGGCTGAAAGGAAAAATAGAACCCTAAAGGAAATGATCAATGCCTTTCTGATAAGCGCAGGCGCTCCAAACTCTCTGTGGGGGGAAGCTGCCTTAACAGCTAACCACATCCTCAACAGGATACCTCACAAAGGTTATGAAAAACTCCATATGAGCTATGGAAATGTTACGCACCCAATCTAAAATACTTCAAAGTATGGGGGTGCCTTCCCAAGGTAGGTCTTCCTCACTTCAAGAAACCTAATCTTGGCCCTAAAACCTCAGATGCAATATTTGTGGGGTATGTAGAAAATAGCGCTGCATATAGGTTTATGTACCTAGACGGCCACTCTATGTGCGAGGCATGAGAGGCCGAGTTCTTCGAACAAATATTCCCACTAAAACGTGGATCAAATACCTATGAAAAAATCTCGTCCTCACTACCTTCAACTTCTGAAACAGAACTTGAGACAGAAGAACCTAGAAGGAGTAAGAGAAAAAGGACCGAGACAAGTTTTGGGCCTGATTTCATTACGTACATTTCTGAAATAAATGACATTAATGAAATTTCTGATCAGTTCGTGTGTCAGTTAATTCTAGAAGAGGAACCAAAATCCTTTGAGGCAGCTATGCGCTCAGTCGATGCGGTCTTCTGGAAAGAAGCAATACAAAGTGAGCTAGACTCAATCAAGTCTAATCACACTTGGGAGGTTGTAGACCTACCGAAGGGAGCCAAACCTATTGGCTGTAAGTGGATCTTCAAAAGGAAGATGAGACCCGACGGGTCGATTGAAAGGTTCAAAGCAAGACTTGTGGCTAAGGGATATAAACAGAAGTTTGGTGAAGACTACTTCTGCACCTATTCTCCTGTAACGAAAATAGTCACAATACGCATATTGTTTGCTCTAGCATCTTCTCACAAGTGGCTAGTCCATCAAATTGATGTAAAAACAGCTTTCCTAAATGTAGACCTGGAAGAAGAAATTTACATGTCTCAACCTCCTGGATGCGCCAACCCCGGGCAAGAAGGGAAGGTATGTAGGCTAGTAAAATCCCTATATGGGTTAAAACAAGCTCCCAAACAGTGGTACGAGAAATTCCACAAAACACTGTTAGGTCTGGGATACACAGTAAACCGATCAGATGCTTGTTTGTACTCAAAAGAGATTGAGTCTAGCATTGTCTTGATTTGCATTTATGTAGATGATATGCTAATCTTTAGCTCAAATATAAATGCAATAAAAGAGACAAAGAGGTCTCTGTGTGACAAGTTTGATATGAAAGATATGGGCGAAGCTGATGTGATACTTGGAGTGAAAGTCGTCAAAGAGAAAGATGGCTACAAGTTATCACAGGGTCACTACACAGAGAAACTGCTAAAGAAGTTTAACAGTTTTGAAGTGAACCCGGCTCAAACTCCATATGACCCAAGTGCAAAACTCTCAAAAAACACAGAGGCGAGTGTGTCTCAAGAGGAATATGCGAAAATAATCGAGAGTCTGATGTTCTTAATGAACTATACCAGACCTGATATTGCACTTGCGGTAAATCGACTAAGTCGATACACTCATAATCCCAGCGATACCCATTGGAATGCACTAAAGAGGGTGCTACGCTATCTAAAGGGAATGATGAACTGGGGACTGCACTTTTCTGGCTTCCCAGCGTCCCTAGAGGGGTATTGCGATGCGAATTGGGTGAATGACAGTGATGAGGTGAGCTCCACCAGCGGGTATGTTTTTACCATGGGAGGAGCAGCAATATCGTGGAAATCCACGAAACAGTCGTGCATAGCCAGATCAACGATGGAAGCTGAATTTATAGCTCTTGATCTAGCAGGGCAAGAAGCTGAGTGGCTTAGAAACCTACTGGCAGACGTGCCATTGTGGGGGTGTTCTACGCCGTCAGTGCCCATACATTGTGACTCGCAAGCTGCGATATGCGTAGCAAAAAATAGTGCCTATAATGGTAAGAGGAGACGCATAAGAGTCAGACATGAGTCTGTGAGACAACTAATTCTAAGTGGCGTACTTTCACTAGAATATGTGAAATCCGAAAAGAATATTACGGATCCCCTCACGAAGGGGCTAAACAAAAGAGCCATCCTCGAAACATCGAGGGAGATGGGCTTAGTAGCGATACAGTGAGCAAGCTCACGAGATAACATAAACCTGGAAGCTAAACACACCTATTCAGAGATAGGTCTCAGGTCAAAGAGTTGACCTTACGAGAAAGACCAAGTTATATATTGTCTTACAGGGTGAATGCTGGTGTGTGAATTGAGTTCAAAACTAACTCTTCTTTCGATAGTTCAAGATCTAATTCACTATCAAAGGAGAAAGTTACTCAAGTCACTACGTGTCAGTTCAAGGTACAACCACTGACATTAAGATCAGCACTCATGCCAGAAATTCCGTCTTCGTCTTGCCACCTTGAATGTGTGGGGGATTGTTGGAGATTGCATTCAAGATGGTGTTTTAACAAGTGTGTAGAAGGAAGACACTCTTGTCCCACATTGGAAGAATAAGGGACTAATTCCCACATTTTTAATACCAACCCATTTGGAAGGCTTAAACTATTGTAGAGAGAGAAGGAAAGGGAACCCCACACGTGCGCGCCGCCGCCGCCCGCCCGGCACGGTTCGCACGCGCGTCGGGGTGGGGTGGGGTGAGCTTTTTACTCGGCCTTTATTTTAATTCCGAGTTTTTTCCCTTTCAGAGGTAGATTTCATGTAGAAATCTACCATCCACACATTAATTTGTGGTGTAATAAGTCTTCCTATTTTTGTGGGCATGTTCACCACAACTCTTCCTAAAATTGCGGAACAGTGAATGGCTGAGAGAGGAGGGGCGGGTATTTCCAACACTATAAATACCCTGCTCTTCCTCAGTTCTAATCACTCATCTTATTCTCCTCTTCTTCTCTTCTGCAATCCTGAGCTTCGGTGTTAACTGGTCGAAAGCAACCGGTAAGACTATAATCGTCTCCGGGCAATATTTGCTTTTAAGGTTATGTCTTGCACATGTCACCGATTCTTCCAGGATTCTTTCATACTCAGCCTATAAAAAACAGTAGCCCCAGGTCTACGACATATTCATATTCTATCCGAATTTCCCAACACTTTGTAAGTGCTTCATGGTAATTGAAATCTCCATTAACACCACACGCAAAACCTAGGAGAATCACAACAACAATGGAGCTGCAGGCACCAATTTCTTTGCAGAGAATCCCCATTGACTCAAAAATATAATAATGCAATGCAAACACGTACAAAAGATTCTGTGGAATTACTGGTAGTGGGATATTATTTAATAGCCTTCTTTAATCTATTTTTGAGATAGCAGATTAGCAGCATTACAATCTATTTGGTCCTCTGAAAATTAGAGATCGAGCTTTTAGGGAATTGCATATGATAACGGAAGGAAGGAAACCAAAGAAAAAGGTAGTTATTGTTAGTTTGAGGCCGGTGAACATTATTAATTAAACTTCCAACACACAAACTACCTACTTATAATGTTGTATTCTATATATATAATGTTGTATTCTATATATAAAATTTTAATTTGGTCTTTTTGTAGAGCAATTGTGGATAATTTAGTATAGCATAAAATTAATTTTTTTATTTGGTGTATCTGATTATAGTTTGCAGTGATATGATTGTGATTTAACAATGGTCCTGTATGGTAAATAATTGTTAGTTGATTGAATTAGTGGATTTGAGTAATTTACAACGTAATATTAGTTGATTGTAGAAAGATGTTTGGTAAATTAGGTTAGTTGATAACTAATTACATGCAAAATGACTTTCTCAAAAAACTAATCGAAAAACACTTATAAGTTTTTACAAAAAACTAATTAATCAAACACTTATATTGGTTCTTTAACCAAGTCAAATAGCTAATAGTGGTTAAACAAGTCAAAATGGACTAATAAGGTAACTATGTTACTAAACATGGCCTATATATATTGCACTGAGTCGTTATGTTGTGCAACCGTGTGCACCATGCATGGTGCACACGGTTGCAAAAACGACGTCGTTTTGACGTCCGACTAAAAAAATCAGTTTCGATTGCCGTTAACAGCGTTATGTTATGCATAATTTGAACTATACATCCATAAATTCATAACTATACATTCAGAATTGCATAACTACACATCCATAACTTCATAACTATACATTCAGAATGTGAAATTATAAAATTATCAACATATGTTTACGTAACTAACGGCAATCAAAAATGATTTTTTTTTACAGTAAAATAACACCGTTTTTACAACCTTTTGCACCATGTAATTTGCCTATTGCACTAGCTACTATATACGCACTGCATGTGTCCGTAGAATAAATGTATAAAAACTATATATGCGCACCGTTAGATTTATATAATAATTAATTAAGTAGATATTAAAATTTTAGAAAATCCACAATATAATAAGTTACATATATAAATTGTAATTTTAAATACACATTCCACCAATCAATTTGGACCACGTAGGAAATCCTTAACAATGTTGTTGAATCGGGAGGCATGCTCGATATGGGGTATATGTGAGGTGCTCTTAATTATCTCCAATCTAGTCCCCTTACCAAAAAGTCTGAAAAAAAATAGAAAATTAAAATACAAATTTCATTTTTAATCGCATAATTATTATAACATTGATGCATTTAGTCTCATAATTTTACTTAACTGTCACATTTGGTACCAATTACAATTTTTTTTAAAAAATAAATAAATCAAATTTATGTTAATTTTTAAAACAATTAAGCAGTTTTACAATTGTAAATTAAACTCCTCTTTTTGTTCAAAAAGATTTACTAAAATAAACAATAATTTGACAAACATTTTTAATTAAATTTTTTTTAAAAATTGTGAAATTACTATATTGTTTAAAAAAAGAATATTAAAATTGTGAAATTACTATATTGTTTAAAAATTAAAGTCAATTGGACAAAAATTATAAACAAAGAATAAAATGTGACAATGTCAACAAAATTGTGAATTTGATCAAATTAAAATTTAAAACTAAATATAATAACACCATAATAATCGTTGGACTAAAAATAATTTTTTTTTCAAGAATTTTTTTATCCACATGCAATAGAAACCTCTTTGAATTATTATTTTTAGCAATTTCTTTTCAAAGTAATTTAAAGCCGTTAGGTTAGTTATTAACTAATGTGTGTATAGCATATGCCATATAAGGGATACATACTCTTTGAGTTGTGTCGCCTTCTCTAATAGAAATAACTGATCACACTCCCCCCATACTATCAACACTTCCTGTAAATCATAATAAAATAAATTTTAAAGAACAACCAATTAAACTACTTAAACATCTAATAACTTGTATATACATTTCATTTTTATATATAAATTACTGCAAATATATATATATATATATATATATATATATATATATATATATATATATATATATAAGGGGGTGGGGATTGGGGAGGGGGCAACTACCCCATTGCCCCGGCCTCTAAATCTGTCCCAGGAAATCACACTAGTAAAATCATGTGCGATGAACCCGACTAGGGTTGTTAATAAGAATTGAAAAAAGAAAATGAAAGAAAAATATATAATTTGACCTGTTGAAGTGGGATGATGTTGGGATTGTTATCTCTTCCGAGAGTCAATCCTTGCAGTAGTTCTAACTTCTCTTTCCTGTTTTGAAGGTATAATTTCTGCAAGAGAATCAAAGTTTCTTTTACTATTATTATTATTATTATTATTATTATTATTATTATTATTATTATTATTATTATTATTATTTTGAGTACTATTGACTCTTGACTTAAAGTTTCTTTTATTAGTAATAGCTTTAATTATATTATTGATGCATTAATGTATGCTTATTACTTATTAGTTGGTCCATAACCTCCAAGTTATTTGCATATTTTTAACATAAATAATTTAGCTAATTAATTAGTATTCTACAGACAATGGGTAAACAAGTCAACGTTAGACCACCAAACATTAGGTTAAACAAGTTATTTGCAAATTTTTAACATATATATAAGGTTATTATTATTATTATTATTATTATTATTATTATTATTATTATTATTATTATTATTATTATTATTATTGAATTTGTTCTAGAAACAAAGGAAGCTTTGAAATTCCTTTGACAGATCAACTGCCACTGGATTACCTTCCAATTATTGCTTGTCCGACCTAACGGACAGCCAAGCATGTAATGTAAACGAATTGATGATTAGTTAATTTGGTTAGGAAAAATTAAAAATATATTACTCCGTATAATTTAAAGATATTAAATAATGAATTATGAAATTCTTAAACTAACACCATATTATTTGAAAATTACTCTACAAGCTATATAATGTATATTTAATTTTGTGTGAAACACACTTTTCTAGAAAAATAATGTATTATATTTTTTGTTGAAATGGATTACGTGCTACTACCCATGAGTATAAGGTAATTGAGCTTCAAAGTCATGACCTTGTAGCTACAAATTTATATCTTTAGCCATTCTGGCTGGGTTTATCCCACATGTTTTAATTGTTTTGTGTAGAAGTAGTTGGTAATTTGAAAACTAAAATGTGATTAATCTATAATGTAAAAAAATTAAATGAGAAAATGAGAGTGCAATAAGATTAGTTACATTTCACAATCAAGCTAGGAAGGAAAGAGACTTACACTAATGAAATCGTTGAAGATGAAATCTGGGAGGAATGCAGGCGGCTGCCGGAAAGAAGAGAGAGACATTAACGTCCGTAACTGCTCCGCCGTCGCCGGCAGCAGCACATCCTCAACCCTGCCGGCGTTGGCCCTCTTAATTAGCCCCTCGTTGTCTTGCTTCTTCAGGTTAATGGCGGAGCTGGCGATGACCACCTTCTCCACTCTCTCCGGCCACATCCTCGCCATGTGGTACGCCACGAAGCCGCCGTAGCTAGTTCCGACCATCGAGAATTTTTCCACGCCGAGTTTCTCCAGCAACTTCCCCACGCACTTGGCCTGCAAAATTTATTTTTAAAAAAGCATTAACTAATGCCGCCGTGGGTGCCACGGCTTTCCGCGTGACTATACATCGAAAAGGAAAAATACAGTAATAATCTTAAAATAATCATGTTTTTGGTAAAAACAAAAACACAATTCTGCAATTTTCTTGTTAGATTTTCTTGTATAATATGCATTTTGTCCTGCCGGTTAAGTTATTGAGTCACAATTTGCATTCTCTCAAATGTTAGTCGGGTGTAGAGATCCTTGGAGTTAGAGATACAATTTTTTGAAAAAAGATATTTTTGTATAACATACGTGACAAGTTGATTAGACTTATTAAGTAGTTTATTTAAATTTAAAATAACTAGAAATTGTTAGTTCTTCATACTTAAATATATATTAATGAGATATAGGATATACATTATACAATTTACCATATCCATACTACTCAGAATAATATCAATGCATAATCTAAAGTTTTAAACTATAAGACAAAACAACTAATATTACTGTGCAAGTCTACTATCCAAAAGATAACACAACTAAGAGAACATCGCTTCTACTTTTTTGATAGACTTTATTCAAACATCAAACTACATACATTAATTTCTAAGCTGTATTTGTTAAAGTGAATCGAAAAGTGTGAGTTAATGATGAGAAATAGTGTAGACGACATATATACCTGAAAAAGTTCGGAGCGGTCGGAGGATTTGGTGTGGGAGCGGCCGAAGAAGACGAGGCTGGGGACAAAAACGTTGTAATCGTTGGCGAAGAAGGAGATCTGCGGCCGCCATTGCCAGACGCCGTGAGGCCCGAAGCCGTGGATGAGGACGAGCGCGGGCTTTTCAGGCGACGATGAGTTCGGGCTCGGGCCCCAAAAGTGGAGGGTAGTTTCGTCATCGATGTCCAGGGTCTGTGAAGTGAGGCCGGCGGCGGAGAGACATCGCCGGAGGAATCCGCCGTACAAGGAGACAGGGCTGAGCCAAGTGGGTAACATCGTCGGAGCCGGTTTGGTTTGGTTTGGCTACCAGGAACAAAATTAAAAGGACTTCGGATCTGACTTGTGATTGGTTGTTGGATTGGGGATAGATATATAGTACTCTGTAACACAGTGTATTACAGAAGTTAGTAAAAATAATTAATTATTGTGGGAATTAAAAGGGATTTTTTATTTTCAATTTATTACTCCTTATTTCATTTGTCTATTTGTAAGACGACATATCCTTTTTTTTTAAAGAGAAATTCTATACCAATCAATATTATAATATCGACTATTATAAATTAAAAAGAACAATAACATTTTTTTTATATAAATAAAATAGTGGGAAAATTATAAAAAGTGTCCCTCTATAATATGCCAATTATCAATGTCACCACTGAATTATGAGTGGTGTAAATGTTGCCCATCAATTATTAAAATGGTGTACATATAGCCCCTCCCGTAACAGACATGTGGTTCCCCACTCCTGTCCATCGCTGGTACTTCGAATCGAGGGAGGAAAAAAATAACTAAATTACATATTTACTCCGACTTAACGGTGTCGTACACTAACGAGGAACCACATGTCCGTTACGGGAGGGGCTATATGTGCACCGTTTTGATAATTGAGGGGCAACATTTACACAACTCATAATTCAGGGGTGACATTGATAATTGACATATTATAGAGGAGTATTTTTTACAATTTTCCCTAAAATAGTAGTTTGAATTTTGTTATCCATTTAGAAATTTTTAAAAAAAAAAAAAAGTAAAATATAATATGTTTATAATTCTCGTAAACTTTTAGGAATAATCCAAGGTTTTCACCGTCAAATATGTAAGCACAGCTGACCTGGACTTTTAATTAAGGATGGATGAGTTCTTTCTATTCAACCAAACCCAACAGGTTAGCTAAGATTCATTTTCATTTCTCACACTATATTATATTCTATTTCACATAATCTTGCCCTTGTGTACGTGCTTTTGTATAGAAAATTTTTATCTTGCTGATTGACAATGGTATCGATATAAAACACAATAATATTTGTTTAATATTAAAATAATTTTTAATACTATCTAATTATATTTGGTATATTTTAAAATTATTTCAATAATACTTAGTACAATTATATATATATATATATATATATATATATATATATATATATATATAAAATATGTACCAAATATTATTAAAATGGCTTTTAAAAGTAATGGGTACAATTAGATAATATTGAAAAACATTTCAATATTATAATAAGCTTTTAAACAATGTATTTTCTTTGTCTCATTTTATCTGTCTTACTCAGGATAATCTTGATTATGTCTGGTTACAGTGACCGCACAAGGTCCCCAATTTTTTTTTTTTTAAAAAATATTTTAGATATAATATATTATTTTTATACTTGATAATTTTTTTTTTTAATTCATAGATGGGTCTTAATTGTAATTGAAAATAAAATTTTTGAGAGAATTGACATCGAAATTTTAGTGAATAATTTTATATTTAAATATGCACGAAAAATGACACTTTTAAATTAACTTTTAAATTGTATTCTTTCTTTGTTAAATTTTTATGAATTATATTTGGACAAAAAATTGTAATTACATTTTTTTTCACAGAATACAATAAGTAGAAGTTCAAATGAATTTAAACTTAATTACCTCAGTTATAGAGATTTTCTATACTTCTATCTTCATCTTTCAAAGGTCTTTTGAGATTATGTTTCTTACCTTTATAAATAGAAATCTCTATCATTATAGCAAAATTTTAATATTAAAAAAAATCTCTCTCCCTATGTTCTTGTCTCTCTCTATATTATTGTCTTTGTCTTTGCAATTTACTCTACTATATTTGGATTGTATCTCGGAACTAAAACAATGAAGGTCCAAATTAAACTATTAGACAACGCCCATATTTTTAATGGAACGACCCTAATACTATTTACTATTCATTGGTCGATCAACTCAACTCTTTTTTCTTTGTTTATTTTCTTTAGTATTTTTTACATAAGTTTAAAATTAATATTTTTTTTGTTTAATAGTACTTTTAGTACCATTTCTAAATATATAAATTTTACATACTAAAACTAAACTTAATATTATGAAAAACTGAATTAATAATAACTTCAGTCAAGTCTTGTTAAATGAACCAGATACACAAAATGAGACGGAGTGAGTATAAAATATAAATAGAGACATACAAACTCTCTCTATATGTATAAAGTACAATCAAAGTGCAAGCAATTAAAAAGCATGGATGTCCATACATGCATGCGTGCACTAAACTCAAGTGAGAAAGATTGTTCACAAGTGTGGCAGGACATCCAATGAGGTCCACCAAGTTCAATAACATTTGGAACTCAATGGTCCGTTTAAAAAGCAGGAAAATGACTTCTGAAAAATGGTTTCTAGAAAGTAAGTCATTTTTCGGAAAACATTTCCCTTTTTCAGTATTTGGTTGCATTTGGAAAACTGTTTTGGTGTGTTTGGTTCATTTTCTGGAAAATGAGTAGAATGGTATAATTAAATATTTTAATTATTTTATTTAGAATAAAAAATAGAGTTAATTACCGAAATGGTCCCTTGACTATAGCGAAAATTACCAATTTGGTCCTTAACTATTTTTTTTTGACCAATTAAGTCCCTCAACTTTAAAAATCTTAACCAATTTGGTCCTCCGTTTGTTTAACCGTTAGTCAACCGTTAACTTGGGACCAAATTGGTAATTCGCTATAGTCAAAGGACCATTTTGGTAAATAACTTTAAGAGTGGGCAATTTGATTTAGTTTTCTCGAACCGAACCGTACCAAACTAGTTAGATTCGGTAATATACCGAACAACCGAACGGTAATAGATTCTTGAGAACTTTTGATAATAAACCACAAAGAAATAAGATAAAACATTTACGAGAGATACCCGTGAGAATATGAGTTGAATGACAAAGCAAGCAGCGATGGAATTTGATTTACTTTTTATTTATTTATTTATTTATTATTATTATTATTATTATTATTATTATTATTATTATTATTATTATATTTTAATAAAATCAAACGGTATTCGGTCAGTTCAATTTTTTACCGAACAATTCGGATCGGATCGGATCGGTTTTTTATCGAACCGTTCAGTATACAAGTATCCAATACCATTCGGTTGTTCGGTAAATTACCGAACCAATTGGTTCGGTAAGGTTCGATTCGAGAAAACTAAACCGAATTGCCCACCCCTAAAGTTAATTACCAAAATGATCCCTTGACTATAGCGAAATTACCAATTTGGTCCCAAGTTAACGGTTGACTAACGGTCAAACAAACGGAGGACCAAATTGATTAAAATTTTTAAAGTTGAGGGACTTAATTGGTTAAAAAAAATAGTCAAGGACCAAATTGGTAATTTTGCTATAGTTAAGGGACCATTTTAGTAATTAACTCTAAAAAATACATTTTAAATGTTAAAAAAAAAAAAAAAAAAAAAAAAAAAAAAAAACTAGTTCCCGGCGAAACTGGGTTTCGCCAGAAACTTTTTAAAAAAAATGAAATAGCAATGGCGGAAAATGACTTCCGCCAAATTTTGGCAGAAGTCATTTTCCGCCAAATTGAGCAATATTTCCCTAGTCAACGGGAAATGCTTTCTGTTGACTGGATTTTTCAAGTGTAGCCAAATACCAAAAACCCGAAAAAATGATTTCCAGAAATCATTTTTCGTGTTTCCAAACACAGCCTTAATGAACAAACAAAGGACAAAGGGTTTGATGATATTAATAATTAATACTGCGTAGTATATTACTTGTGCAAATATGTGATGCAAACATAAAAGTTTTGTATTATATATTTAGATAATAAAATTAAAGATGAAAATTATAAACATTTCTATTATTTGAACTACATTTATTTGTCCATCTTAACAGTACAACAAGGCCTTTCCAAAAAAAAAAAAAAAAAAAAAAAAAAAAAAAAAACAGTACAACAAGTCAATTTTTACATTATTATTCATAAATTCAATTTTACCAAAGGGATATTTAACTGAAAGATCAAATTTGGAACAAAATCAATAATCGGGGGACCATTTATAATCAAATTGAAAGTCGAGAATGAAAATTGGTAAAAATCAATAGTCAATGGACTATTTATGGTCCAATTGAAAGTTAAATGATAACAATTGATAAATATCAATAGCCAATAAACATGCCTAGAATTTACTCGTGTTCAAAATTTAGTGTTAAATAAATGAATAATAAGTATTTTTTTTATCTAATTCAAATAATAACTATTTTTTGAAATAGAAAACTTAATTCATTCGATCATTGACAAGAATAGGAACAAGATAATGGGGTGGTAAATCCAACCACTCCCCAGGACCTGACACAGAAACGGCCTCCCGTGCTATAGCATGAGCTGCACGATTCGCAGATCGCCTAACACAACTGAAGTTAACCCCGTTAATCAATGAGGCAACTTGTTTTACATCATCCACTATAAAACCAAAAGCAGAATAAAAAGAGTCCGAGTACAAAGCATAATAACATAACTGTGAGTCTGTCTCAACATCTACCTCTCCCATGCCAGTGTGTTGCATCCAAACCAGTGCTTCCCGGATACAATAAATCTCAGCTTCCGCAACTGTGAACTGCCCCTGCACCCGTACACTCTTAGCAGCCATAAAATACCCGTGATCATCACGCAAAACCCAGCCTAACCCCATGGTATTATGGACCGGATCCATTGCCGCATCAGTGTTCAACTTCAATCTACCCACCGCCGGCCTTGTCCACGTGTCCACGGACAATTGGTGCTCCTGCCCATGCACCCCATTTTCCCTTGCGGCATTCCAGTTTTCCCAGTAGGATAATGACCTGCGCAAAATAACCTCCTTATTGAAATGGACCCCACGCCACACAGCATCATTCCTACTTCCCCATAACCCCCAACACAGCATCACATACTTGCATTGTAATTGACCCGTTAAAACAGATAATTGAGCAAAGAACCACTCCTGTACATTACCGTGAATAGTCCCCAAAGTTGGCAGATTAATATCGCCCCAAATCGCGCTGGCCCACATACAATCACGGAACAAGTGTTGAGCCGTTTCTTCCACCACACCGCACATATGGCACTGAACAGTACACGCCACACGCTTAGAAAGCAAGGCATCCCGAGTTGGCAAGATTGCCATTGCTAACTGCCATGCAAAGACACGGACCTTCGGGGGAACCTGTAGATTCCAAATCAAATGCCAAGGTTTATCAACATGCAACTCACCTGACAGCATCCTATAACAGGATTTAACAGTATAAATACCCTTAGAATCCCCTTTCCAAACCCATGCATCATTAGGACTGCGTGTACTCACCGGCAAATTGAGGATGCATTCCGACTCCCTTCCATCAAACAAATCCATTACACACTCGCGATCCCACCCGGTTCCAGCTTCATTCATCAACGAACTGACCGGGGCATTTATTATTGTCTCATGCAACGGAGTTCTCACATAAGGATCCTCAGCTCCTACTAGCCATGGATAATTCCCAATGGTGGTTGTTCGCCCATCTCCTAATAACTATTAAGTTCTCAAATTTAACAAATTGTCCGGAGTAAGTAATCAATGAAAAATAACATTTAAATTTGTAATGGAAAATGTTAAAATATTATTATTTTTACCTTTTATTTTGGGTGACAAGTAAAATTTGCAGCAACTACCCGATGGTGTGTACTAAGTAAACCTCGTTCACTAGTAGAGAATTGACCAAAAATATTAAAAAATAAACGTCTTTAGTTACAAATAAAGACGCGTAAAGTAACGCGGTGGCTATTTTTTATTATTTAACAAACTTTATGCGTCTTTACTGGACTAGTAAAGACGCGTACGGTGTTTTTATTTAAATTCCTTAATTATAAACTACTTGAGGTATTAGTCCAGACTTGTATAGTTAAGTTAAATTAAAATCTTGTAAGGAAATTTTCTAAGTCATTTGCTACTTCATTCTTAGCTTGCTTCTTTTGCGTTCCTGGGCAACCCTTCATCTTCATCTTCGTTCCTTAGCTTCTTCTTCTCGATGACATAAGTACGTAGCAGCAGTGGCGGTGTAGATCTGGCGGCCACGCAGCAACAGCGACTCTGGCTTGGCTTTGATTTGAACGACACATGGATTGAACGGCAACACAAGGCTTCGATCTACTTTGTTTCTGACCTTCCGGCGGTGGAGTGACGAAAACGGCACCATTCAGCAGCTTCGTCGGCGAATCGGTAGCTTCAGAAGATCTCGGTGGATTGGCAGTAGCGGTAGATATTTTCCTCTAGTAAAACAATATTTCTACTCCTTCAGATCTGAAGCCCACCGTCTCCTCTCTTCAAGCCCACTGTCAACGCTGTTAAAAAGTTAGATATTTAGGCCTTGTTAGAGTTTATTCAGTGGTTGTTAGCTATCTCTTTGTTAAGTCTCTGTGTATAAATAACTCTGTAAATCTCTCTGGTTTAAATGTGAAAAACATTGTTCATCAATCTGGTATCAGATAAGCCAAATAGATTCTATGGCCAATAACCAAATTCCTTCCCCAACTCTCGATTCACCGGATAGTTCGACGGACACCGTTCCTGTCTCCGATCGCCGCCCACCCAACATGCTGCAACAAGCCCACCATTATGTCTCCATCAAATTAACCTCCACCAATTATCTCTTCTGGAAGGCACAATTAGTACCATTTTTACGCGGCCAGAACTTATATGGGTATGTCGATGGTACTCAGACCTGCCCATCGGAGACTGTCACCGGCTCTTCCACGTCCACTACTCTGGCTACCAATCCCCTCCGCGATGTATGGATCCAACAGGATCAATCAATCCTGAGTATGTTGATCTCGTCAATGGCGGAGGAAGTCCTGTACTTGGCAATCGGTCACAGCACGTCGCGCTCCGTATGGCTAGCAATCGAAACTGCTTTAGGCTCCACCTCTCGTGCGCGGTCGTTGAGTCTCCTCACTCAACTCCAAGGTCTCCGGCATGGAGACTCGTCTCTGGCAGACTACCTAGGCAGAGCACAGGTCCTGGTTGAGCAACTTGCCCAAGCTGGTAGACCGATTGGCCTTGACGAGCAAAACCTCCATGTATTCTGTGGGTTTCGACCGGAATACAGGAGCCTCGTTGCTTCCCTCACCGTGAAAAGTGCACCATTGTCGATCCCAGAGGTCTCTGATCTTCTAGCAACTCACCACTACCTGTTCCCAGAGGAGTCAACCCAAGCTTATCTTCAACCGCCGGCGGTCATGGTGGCTCAGTACCCACCCAGCAACGGACAACGAGGACGTGGTGGCCGTGGTGGTCGAAACAATTACCGGGGCCGCGGTAGAGGACAGAAAAGACGCGGCGGTGTACGTTGCCAGTTGTGTGATGTCGCCGGTCATACTGCACTTACCTGTTATCAACGCTTCGTTGATGTTGGTGGCCACCGTCTACAAAATAACCAGCCACCACAACATGTGACCACGCAACCACAAGCCCACCTGGCGTCTCAACAAACCCAAGATGATTTCAACACGGATCCTTTTTCCAACGTGTGGTTCTCCGACACCGGCGCTAATGCTCATGTAACACCAAACGTAGCGGCGTTGAATAATGTTGAACAATATGGAGGTGACGAGACATTATGCGTTGGAGATGGTTCAGGTCTGTCTATCTCAAACACAGGTTCACTCTCTTTATCATCTAAGTCTCGGTCACTGTTTCTAAATAGCGTTTTGCATGTTCCTAAGTTACGTGCGTCGTTACTGTCCGTACAGAAATTTACACGTGACAATGACGTCTATTTTGAATTTCATTCGTCTCATTTTCTTGTGAAGGACCGTACAACCAACCAAGTTCTTCTTAGCGGACTCAGTCACGGCGGGATGTATTCACTCGCCACGACTTCACCAGTTGCGTTCTTTTCAGCAAAAGCTTCTCCCAGAGTGTGGCATAACCGCCTTGGTTACCCCCACACTCGAGTCTTGCGTCATGTTCTTTCTAGTTGTCCTGTCAATGGATCTTTTCGATCCCTTAATAATCTATGTATGGCATGTCAGCTGGGTAAGTCTGCACGCTTCCCACTGGCACAAGTCAAACAGTCTAGTAAGTCTGTACTTGAATTAGTTTTTACGGACATTTGGGGCCCGACTCCCGTCCCGGCAGTAGATGGTTCTAAATATTTCGTGATATTTGTTGACGATTTTTCGCGTTATATTTGGTATTATCCGCTTAAGTTCAAGTCTGATATATACTCTTTTTTTGCCAAGTTTCGTGCCTATGTTGAAAATTGTTTCTCTACCACTATTAAATGTATCCAATCCGATATGGGCGGTGAGTAGCGAAAACTTCACTCAGTATTCACAGCAGTAGGAATTGCCCACCGGCAATCAGCCCCCCATACACACGAACAAAACGGGCGTGTAGAGCGCCGAAACCGCCATATAGTCGAAACCGGGCTAACTTTACTTGCCCAAAGATGTGTCCCACAAAAATACTGGTCTTATGCGTTTGAGTCGGCGGTTCACTTGATAAACCGCCTCCCGTCCACAGTTTCCCAAAATATGTGTCCTTATTCCCATCTGTTTCACAAGTCACCTAATTATAATATGTTGCGGGTGTTTGGGTGTGAATGTTTTCCATGCCTCCGCCCGTATAACAGTCACAAGATGGATTACTGATCCACTTCTTGTGTGTTTCTGGGATACTCAGAGTCTGTTCTTGGTTACAGGTGTTTAGACAAAGCTACTGGACGTATGTATGTTGCGCGGCATGTGCGTTTCAATGAAGAAGTTTTTCCCTATCAAGCCATGCAACACCCAATTTCAGCTCCCGTGCCAATCAACACTGCTCCTCTACCTTGGGCAAGTGCTCAGCTCAGTCAGCCAACTCCCACTGTTGTACCACAGCCGCCGTTGCAGTCCCAACCGCCGCAACCCCAACAACCATCCAGTTCATCAACACAGGTTGCCTCCTCGTCCTTTCAGCCGACTACCTCGTCAAACCGACCACTATTCGGCTACTTCTAGCGTTCGCGGTATCCGCTAAATGGACTATGCGCCAATTGGACGTACACAACGCGTTCTTAAATGGCCACATCAAGGAGGACATATATATGCGTCAACCACCAGGCTACGCGAATCCCAATTTCCCTAATGACGTGTGTAAATTGCAACGCTCGTTGTACGAGCTTAAACAGGCCCCCCGTGCGTGGTTTAAGAGATTACACAACTTTTCGCTACAGATTGGCTTCCGACCATCCAAAACAGATATATCTTTGTTCATTTTTTACTCAGGCCAAGACCGGGCATATATACTGGTATACGTCTACGACATATTACTCCTGGGCAACAATCCCAACATGGTTACCACCGTGATGAGTCAGCTAGTTGAGTCTTTTCGGATTCGAGACCTCGGGGTGCCGCGGTTCTTTTTAGGGATTGAGGCTACATATAATGGTGATGCCTTGATCCTGTCACAACAGCGCTACATGACAGAGTTACTCCTCAAAGCCGGCATGGAAACTTGCAAACAACTGGCCACTCCCATGTCGCCAGTCGTGCCAACTACCACGGATTCCCCACTACTAGACGAACCGACGCCTTACAGGAGCCTAGTTGGTTCATTGATGTATCTTCTGATCACACGGCCGGACCTGTCCTTCTCAGTTAATCGTCTGTGCCAATTCATGCACAACCCGACAGAAGATAACTGGGCGGCACTCAAGCGCGTCCTTCGCTACGTTCAAGGGACGCGACATCTTGTCTGCGTCTTATTCCGTCCACGACTCCAGTTATACATGCCTTCTCTGACTCAGATTAGGCCGGGTGCTCCGTGGATCGCAAGTCCACCGCTGGCTATGCGGTATTTCTCGGGCCCAACCTTGTTTCCTAGGTCTCGAGGAAGCAACGCACGGTCAACCGTTCTTCGACTGAAGCCGAGTACAAGGTGCTTGCAGATGCGTCAGCTGAGGTAACTTGGATCGAATCTCTCTTACAGGAGTTTGGTTTGCGCCCGTCTACGGTTCCCGTGCTGTGGTGTGACAACTTAGGGGCCACGTACTTATGTGCTAACCCCGTGTTTCATGCACGGACCAAACATGTCGAGCTGGACTACCATTTTGTCAGGGACAAGGTCGCCTCCGGAGGGTTGAAAGTCAACTTCGTCTCGACACAAGATCAGCTTGCAGACGTCTTCACCAAGCCGCTTTCCTCGACTCGACTAAGTGACTTACGTTCCAAGCTGGGCGTGGTCCCCTGTCCCCCGTCAGCTTGAGGGGGAGTGTTAGACCGTTAGATATTTAGGCCTTGTTAGAGTTTATTCAGTGGTTGTTAGCTATATCTTTGTTAAGTCTCTGTGTATAAATAACTCTGTAAATCTCTCTGGTTTAAATGTGAAAAACATTGTTCATCAATCAACGCCATCCAGCTCCCCCCCACCTTCTCCACCGCCAAGTTCACTTTCTCCTTGTTGGAAATTTATATAGTAATGGAGATTAATGTTTCAGATGGACTACCATGAAAGCTTAAATAATATTTGGAGTTGTGGAGTTATAAATATTATTTTAGTTTGGTAGAAAGTAAATTGAGAAATATGAATATTTCGTACGGTTGGAACCGAATAGTACTCAGTTTGATTTGCATGATTCGTTGGTTTTACAAATTTGTTGGTGTTAACGAATCGTCGATTTTAACGAATCATTGTTTTTTAATCAAAACGATTGGTTGTATTAAATCGTTGCTTAAATGATTTGATAGATTTTATACAAATCGTGCTTAACGAATCGTTGTTTAATGATCTGGTAGATTTTGTATGAATTGTGTTTAACAAATCGTTGAATTGTTTCGGTGCATGATTCGTGTGAGTATAATTCGTGTGAATGGTTTCGGTGATTAAACAATTCGTGTGAATTGTTTTGAGTGCTTAACAATTCATGTGAATTGTTTTGGGTGCTTAACACGAAAGTGTGAATTCATTGGCTACATGCGTGTACTGTAAACATATATATATATATATATATATATATATATATATTACTTAATGATTTTGCATGCAGTGTATAAACCTATCAATGTTCATATATTACGAAATATAATGTACATGTTGTACATGGTTCAAGTGATATTTCATTAAAGATATACCTTGTAGAAGTTGGAGTATTAAACTACCAGTAACTTCCATGTAACATCTCCTAATCATCAAAATATTTTATATAAATATTTTGAGAGACATCTGAAGAATACAGAGAAAAGTTAACACAGGCAATTTACAGGCAATCAATTTGAAGGAAACCAAGATACTTCACAGTCCTACAGTTCTACAGGAAATTCTCAAACAAAGCAACTTGAGAATTTCATTATTTTCTTGTATCCCATAAGATTAAATCTTGAACCTTGTTGCTTTTATAGAGGGAGATTTAAAGCTGATAGGAAAGTGATTACACGCCTGAATATATCAAATGATCCAGATTTGTTCCCTGTTGTCTTCTGTATTTTTGTTGTATTTCAAATGTATTACAGAATACAAGCACTTTTTCCAACACTCCTATTATGTCTTCGTCCAGAACCCCAACCGCGCCTTCTTGTCGCCTACCAAGCTTCAAAGAAGGGGGTTCTCATTCTAAGTGAGGTAGGTATCATTTTTTCCTTTCTATAAGATGTTTAAAATTTAATTTTTATATTTCCTTTAGTTTCTTGATTGCATGATCTCAGTATTAAATGTTGCATAATAAATTTCCACATTTCCCCTGTGTATATCATGTAAAAACAGATTCCTATAGCAAAGGAAGGTGATTATAAATCCTTAAATATTTACGAATTTGTTATTCGACATTTGAAGAGGCTTACGAATAGACTCAACAATATATTAAGCCTTGTGAATTAATCATATCTATGCTTCACAATTTGCTGGTGCAGCACAGTCACTTGGTGCTAGAGCAATTCTGGTAAATAAATCCATGGAACATTACTCAAGTATGAGAGATAAATAACTTAATGGAAGAGTTCTTGCATAATTCTCTGATGACATTCTTGTCTATTATAGGGATTCAATGCAACATTAACTGAACCACTGGATTCCCAAGGAAGAAGAATGGATGAGTTAAAAGACATGGAGCTTAAGTTGCATCCAAATTTAAAAGAACCATTAAAACGGTTAAAACTGACAGAAATTTTCTTGATGAGGTTTTTGGTTTTGGATGTTAATGTTATTTTATATTTTTATGTTAATGATTTTTAACTTTATTTTTCCATGCAGAACTTTGGTGAATATAACATGTGGTTAGAAGCAGAATATAGGATGTTTTTGTGTCTTACTAAGAGCCAGAGAATTTATGCATGGATTGGATTGACAGTGTGAAGGTGCATTAATAAATGTTTAACAAAGTGTTCAATTGTTTAAATTTGTAATGTTCCTTATATTTTGTTTCTTGTATATCTTGGATTGACAGTGTGAAGGTGCATTAATAAATGCTATGATTTTCATGTCTTGTTGATTTTGTTAATTCTAACTATTTTTTCTAGGCAGAACAATTTAATCAAAAAAAAAAATTGACTTTTGAGAGTGTAAACTTCCCTTTTGAGTGTTGAAACTGAGTCTAGAATGATTTGTATATTATTTTTTATCTATGTTATACTGCTCACCTTTTTCTTTGTAATTAATAATAACAATCTTATTTATAGAGACACTAAGGCTAATGTATTACAAGCATTTAAGAAGAAATTTGTTACTGAAGATGTCCTTGAAGTCCTAAGAATCTTAAAGAAAGGTAATTCTGATCTTGCATTAATCTCCTTTTATATGAGTATATAATCCTTCACATTTTAGTTTATCGAAACTGTAATTCTTTAATTTAGTCAGGATAACAATCTCTCTCCCAATTAGGGTTTTCTCTCCATCTCTCCCAATTAGGGTTTTCTTTTACGTTTTCCGAGCGCACTCAACACGATCTCGGCGAGTCTCTGGCAGGGAGGACGCCAGCGTACGACGGCATGGCAGCTCCCACACGACAGCAGCATGACGGTGGTGTGGCGAGAATGGCAGAGTGGTGGGCCGATTTGGTTCTAGAAGATGAAGAAGAAGGGGTGATGGCCGAAGGGGTAGGGCAGCCGGTGATTGGCGATCCAGCGGTGGTTTACTCTGTTGTGGGCAGGTTCTTGACAGCCAAACTTATTAAGGTCGAGTATATGCGGCAGGTGCTTGCGTCCGTTTGGATGCCGGTCATGGGAATGAGGGTTACGGAGATGCATGCGAATTTGTTTCTCTTTGCCTTTTATCATGAAACGGGCATGGTACGGGTGCTTGAGGAGGGGCCCTGGTCTTTCGAGAATCATACTCTTGTATGCAGACAGGTTCCGGATGGAATGCTTCTGGGGGAGGTAAAATTGGATACTGTAGATATGTGGGTGCAGGTTTACGATCTACCGGTTGGATATACTGATAATAAGATTCTGGAGCAGGTTGGGAATTATGTTGGGAAGTTCATCCGGTGTGATAACCGACAGGTTGGTGGACTGGTAAAGATTTTTTATCGGGTCCGAGTGGCGGTACCGGTGGACAAACCTTTGAAACGGCGTATGAAGTTGATTCGTAGGGACAGAACATGGGGATGGGTTAATCTGAAATATGAGCGTTTACATAATTTTTGTTTCTATTGTGGGATGTTTGGCCACCTGGAGAAGTTTTGTTTGAAAGCACGAGTGTCCGGTCTCACTCCGGAGTTCTATCCATATGGACCTTGGATGAGAGCGGGGCAGAATAAAGGTCCCAGGCAGGTTGGTGCGGCATGGCTTTTACAACCGGTAGAGGGGGCGGGTTCGGCTAATGGCTATCGCCAGAGAGTGGAGGGAACAGCCTCCTCCGATGATAGCCAGAGTGATATACGGATGGCGGCTTCGGATGATGATGTAGCGCAGGGTGTGGTGGCCTCCTCGAAACGCCGCCGTGCGGTGGTGGGCCAGGATGGTGGAGAAACGGATGTGGATAGTGGTTCAAAAAACTTGCATATGGCGGGAACTGGTGCCCAGTCCCGCCCGAACCAATGAGTACTTTGAGCTGGAACTGTCGTGGCTTGGGTAATCCACAGACAGTTCAGGAAATTGTGGACATGGTGTCCCGTAAGAAACCCGATTTGTATTTTTAATGGAGACTATGGTAGCCCGGGATCATGCAGAGAGACTCCAGGTGAAGATTGAGTTGGATGGCCTTTTTTATGTTGACAATGTAAGAGTGAGAGGTGGTATGGCGCTACTGTGGAGAAGAAACAATACGGCTAGTTTGTTGAGTTACTCAAAGAACCATGTGGATATAGAGGTGAGTATACCAGGATTTAATAAGTGGAGAATGACGGGGTTCTATGGTTTTGCACAACGATGGAGGCGGAATGAGTTATGGGAGCTTATTAGATCATTATCACATCGATCTCAGCTACCATGGGTCATGATAGGCGATTTCAATGATTTACTGTATCAGCATGAAAAACGAGGAGGGAATCCGCATCCAGAGGCGCTTTTGCGAGGCTTTGGAGAAACCATAGACGAGTGTGGTTTGGCCCAGTTGCCAATGCAGGGATACCCGTATACATGGGAGAGGGGTGAAGGGACTGTGGACTGGATTGAAGAGAGGCTGGATAAGGTGCTAGTAACACAGGAATGGCAGGACGTGGTTAGGGATGCCAGTGTCTTAAACATTCTGACCCGACAATCAGACCATTCTGCTCTTTTCCTTGGGATTCTGAATCTTCGGGAAAGACGGAATGGAATGAGACGAAGGTTCCGTTTTGAGATGGCTTGGCTACATGAGGAGGGTTGTAGGGGAGTTGTGGAGAAGGCCTGGGTAGAAGGGAGGAATAAGGGGCTACAAGGTTGTATTCAACTCTGTGGAGACAGATTATCACGATGGGGAGGAGATAGATTTCATAAGTTTGGTGAACAGGCAATGAATCTTCGTAAACAGCAATTGCGTTTACGGGGGTGTATGGATCAGGCATCATTAGCAGAATACCAGCGATTGGAGGGATGTCTGGCTCAGATTGAAATACAGGAAGATGCGTATTGGAAGCAAAGGGCAAAACAGCACTGGCTGAAGGGAGCGGATGCAAATACGAAATTTTATCACAGGTATGCTTCTCACCGTAAAAAGAAGAATACACTTGTTAAAATTATGAATGATGATGGGAATTGGGTGGACGGAGAGGCTATGGGGACTGTTATAGTTGATTATTACAGGCGTATATTTGCTACGGGTCAGACTGAGACTGATACGGAATTTTATGCAAGTATTTTACCCCGGGTGTCACAAGCACAGAATGATGACCTGTTACGGCCGTTTGACAGAACGGAGGTCAAGGCTGCGTTGACAGCTATGTTTCCTGATAAGGCACCAGGTCCGGATGGAATGAATTCGGGCTTTTATCAGAATTATTGGGATGTGGTGGGTGAGGATGTGTCAGACTTTATTGTGAATTGTCTGAATACTCGTTCTTTTCCAGCTAATTTGAATGATACTGATATAGTTTTGATCCCCAAGAAAAAGATTCCGGAGTTAGTCTCGGATCTCCGGCCAATAGTGCTGAGTAATGTGATCTATAGAGTCATGGCAAAGATGATCTCGGCCAGGATGAAACCCCTTATGAATGAAATTGTTTCTGATACGCAAAGTGCATTTATACCTGACAGGCTGATAACGGATAATATTCTGGTTGCTGCGGAAGTTGGTCACTTTTTGAACAGAAAGCAGTGTGGTATGACGGGATGGGGTGCGTTAAAATTAGATATGGCAAAGGCATATGATCGTATGGAATGGTCGTTCCTACGTAATATGTTGATGGCGTTGGGATTTGATGGTAGGTGGGTGGAGCTAATTATGTTATGTGTGACCACTGTGTCTTATAATATTTTACTGAATGGCTCTCGTAGTTTGCCTATTACTCCAACCCGTGGACTTAGATAGGGTGATCCTTTATCCCCGTACCTCTTTATTATCTGTGCAGAAGGTCTATCACTACTACTACAACAGGCGCAGACCCAAGGAAAAATTCATGGCTGTAGAGTTGCGAGAGGTGCACCACCTATATCCCATTTGTTTTTTGCTGATGATAGCTTGTTGTTTTTTAAGGCAAAAATACAGGAAGCTGAGGTGATTAAACAGTGTTTAACACGATATGAAAGATTATCTGGCCAAGTAGTCAATTATCATAAATCAAGCATCTGTTACAGTAAGAATACGAAGGATGATGACAGGAATGATGTGGCACATATCTTAGGTGTGAACCAAGCTCCCAACTATGGGAAGTATTTGGGGCTACCCTCTTTTATAGGGAGAAATAAAAAGGCAGCTTTCTCGTATATTGAGGACAAGATCAGGCAAAGAGTTGTATCCTGGAATAAGAAACTATTATCACAGGCTGGTAAGGAAGTTTTATTAAAGAGTGTGGCTCAAGCTATGCCTACTTTTTTGATGAGCGTGTTCTTACTGCCAATAGGGATATGTACAGCCATTGAGCGAACCATGAATCGTTACTGGGGGGGTCTGGGAATGACCGTGGCATCCATTAGAAAGCCTGGGATAAGATGTGTATACCAAAGAAGTATGGGGGTTTGGGATTCAAGGAGCTACATGCGTTCAACCTGGCAATGTTGGGTAAACAAGCATGGCAGTTACTCACTAAGCCTGAATCTCTGGTTTCAAAAGTTTATAAAGCCAGATATTATCCTAAAGGGACTTTTTATGATGCATGTGTCGGGAGTAACCCAAGTTTCTGCTAGCGCAGTATTATGGCAGCCCATGATATGGTATGTAGGGGGATCAGGAGGAGAATTGGAAATGGGGATACAACTTTATTATGGGACCACCCATGGTTGCAGGACCAACATGAGCCAAAGATTCACACAGAAAAGCTTGTGCACTTGAGTGGTGCGACTGTCGAGGGATTAATAGACCCGGAGACACAGACTTGGGATTCGAATATATTGACAGATATTTTTGACCCCATTGATATACCCCGGATCTTGAAAATACCAATATCACCAGACTATGACGATATGTGGTATTGGTATGGGGACCAGGGAGGAAACTATACAGTAAAGAATGGATACAGAGCTATTATTGGAGATTATGGGCATACTACAACCGGGTTTGATAATTGGCTAGGCCTATGGAAGCTCAAAGTACCTCCCAAATGGAAAACTTTCTTTTGGAGAGAATTGAATGATATTCTCCCCACCACGACAAATCTAATTATAAAGAGAGTGGATATATAACCAACATGTGCTATGTGTGGAATGGCAAATGAACACACAATGCATGCTCTAGTATTGTGTGACTATGCTAAGACCATTTGGAGCCAATCTCACCTTCCAATCCCCATCAACATCACAAATATTTTCTATGATTGGTTTAGTGAACTATTGAATGTTTTAGACACTAACCAAATTATCCACGCAGCTGCAATTCAATATTACATTTGGAGAGCCAGAAACGGAGCGGTGTGGGATGCATGCCTACCACGCCCGCGAAAAGTTATTGCCACAGCTGTAACACCCCGGGATTTTTAAAACTTTTAAAGACAATATAATAAAGGTAAATGATTATAAATCCCAAAATACGTTTATAAGGACACGGGGTGTTATGCCACACCTGAGCTAGAGAACTCAGGTGCACAAGCTAAGTTCTAACAATCTCAATCAGTATCAATACAAATCATGGCACGCAGGCCGAAAGGGAAGAACTATCTAATCTACGCCCCAACCTCTAGCGCGCTCCAGTGATCTACTCGTCCGTGCCTGAAAGCCAAAATATATCTGTTCAGCGAGAGATGCTGGTAACCCACTCCAACGCGTTGAAATATAATACATATAGAGATATATATAGATATACGAAAACCATTTTGAACATGAAGATATATCCTACGAACTCTAGCTTTTAAAACAGGGATAGACTCGACACATAGAGCTAAACACAAACGGCAGTTATAGCAAGCATATATAGTTTGCAACAGGCAAGGTAGATAAGGCTGAGCATAATCAATAATCATAACCCAACATAAACAATCCCCAACGTAAATCCCGTAGTCACATCCCCAAGATACTCATAATCACAACTCATCCATATCTCATCACATAAGCACACTTTGTCGGCGCCACAGGACCAATCGCATGCCCATACATGAGGGTCAGCGCGTATAGCTCTGACACGGCCCCACAGCACCCTGCCCCGTCTCACAATACGGAGGGGTCGATCGCAACCGACTGATGAACCGCAGCTCATCATAGTTTGATCGCAACCAAATAGTGGACCGCAGCCCAAAAGTATGTCATCTGACCGCAACCAGGAAAATGAACAGCAGCTCATGTAGAACGGTGGATCGCAGCCCTATATAATATTTATATACCTGACCGATCGCAACTGGCCTGGTTAACAGTCAGTATGGTTCTCAACCCATCCGACTGCCCGTATAATCCATTTGATCGCAACCAAACGGTGGACCGCAGCCCTATATAATGTTTATAAACCTGACCGATCGCAACCGGCCTGGTTAACAGTCGGTATGGTTCTCAACCCATCCGACTGCCTGTATAACCCGATTGATCGCAACCAAATCGGGGTAACATGCACATATAACACAGAGCAAGCACATGCAACCCACATTAGCACATTGGGAAGGGGGGGGGGGGGGGGAAACGTATAACAAAACCTATGCGTGATCCTTCACATACTAAGAATAATCCTAAGGGGTTCATACTTCTTTCATCAAGGTCAACGGGATACCAATTCAACTAGCATGCAATGTATAAGACTCATACAACCTACGGACGATACCCGAAATATCAATCTAGACATAGGCACGATAGACGGAGTCCGTTGGGACACCACAGGGGTCGGGGGAACATCAAACGGGGAGGCCAAAATCCCGAATTGGGGTGCAAACCAGCGGGTAGCCGGTGGGTGAGGGTTCACCCGCCGGCGGCAACTATTCCGGGCAGCTGCCCGCCCGTCGGCTGCCCGCTGCCGGCGATGCCACTTTTAGCCGTGGGTAGGTGGCGGGTCCCCTACCCCCACCTACCCCCCACTGGCTCTTCTTCACAAATAAACGTCCCGGGAACCACCGTGGAACCCGGAACCATGCTTAGACACTTTCAAACGAAATTGATAACACACATAGACAATTAACGGATCAAAATCAAGAAACATACGACACATAACCTATCATGCTTTTCTAAACATAATCAACACCCAAACATACAAATTCCCACCCAATCTACCAAGAATAATACCATACGAATTCCACGATATAACCTAGGGTTCTAATTATTTTTAAATCAACAAGAACACAATTCATCTTATAATATCAAGATTCGGTAGGAATATCATATAAACATCAAGGACATCATATAATCATCAAGAACACCAAGAACACCATATAATCATCAAGAACCGCTTATCATCAAGATTACCCATGGAATCATAACACCAATTATCAAGATCATTATAACGAATCATCAACACACAAGAATATGGGGGAAATCCTAAGAGGGAATCATAGCTATGAAAATAGGTTTTGTTGAGACATGGGTTACCTCTTAGCCTTAATTAATTCCTTGGCTATGAAGGGTCTTTCTTTAAGCTTTCTTCTTTCTTGATTTCTCCTAGGGGAATTCTTGGAATTCTTGGTGTGGTGAGAGATTATTGTGGTGGGGGTTCTAGGTGCCTTCTAGGTTCCCTATTTATATATCTAGGGGTCTTATTTAGGGTCTATTCTTTCTAGGACTAGGGGTTGGGTTTGGAGATGAGGGCCCACGGACTATGGTGGGTCTTTTTCCCAATTAATTATTGTAATTTAATTCTTTCTCTTGGGCAATTGATTAAATGATTAATCTGTCTTAGGGGTCGTAACACGGGGTGTTACACTCTCCCCCCCTTACAAGGGGCTTCGTCCCCGAAGCCCGGTGTGTTAATCCATTCCTTCCCCCTTGACATCCCGCATTTTGGCCTCCTGGTTAGGAATGTGGCCCCACGTTTTGCCTTAGCTGGGGTAGACTGGACTTCTTGGTGGTGTTGTGATAGGAAAGTTTTGGGTCTACCTCGATTTCCTGCTCCGGAACTGGATGCCCCGCGAGTGCCCAAGGTGGCCTCAATTGCCGCCACCCTCTGGTCTAGTGCGCGCGTCGTACGGATCCAGGACGAGAGCCCTTCCTCCATGATCTGGTTTTGTCGGTTGAGTTGTGTGAGTATGCGCTCATTGATCGAGCCCTCGTTTTGCTCCCTTGGGTTCCTCCCCGATCGTGGGTACACCGATGGGTTAGGCTCGTCGGCCTCCTCCTGTTCCTCATTTCCCTCCAGAACCCCACAATCTTGCATGGCTCGTTTGAGCTTTTTGTTGGAGATGTCCAATTGGTCGACCTATTCCCTTCGTTCTTCCTCAGGTTTTAGGCAAATTTCCTCGAGGGTGAGGTAATGCCCCCCTTCAGTGTAGTAAATATCGTTGCGGCGGAGGTTCTGGGCATTAAAGACCATGCCATTTGCGGTCTTGACCTCGGTGTGGCTTAGATCCACCCCCTTTTTCTCCATGATCCAACTTAGGATCATCCCGTAGGGTAGGCTAAGTCGGTTGCTTATTTTGCAAAACTCCATGTGTTTCAGCATGAGGGCCGGCAAGTTGAATTTGATTTTGTGTTTCAAGAGGTAGGCAAAGGTGCACTCTAAACTCCCCACGTCTTTGCTCTTATTGTTCGTGGGCAAGAGGCTATCGGTTACAATCATAACCAATATCTTTTGCTCCGCCGATAGCCACTTCCGGTTTGGTCGCGTGGTCGAGGTGAATCCTTCATCTTTCCCGAGTAGGTACCCGAGATAGTCCTTGTACCCCGTGTTTTGGGTATCAATCCACCCATTTCGGTCGTAGTTTGACACACCCGTGGTGGTCAATTTTAAGAGCTTGGCCAAGCGGCCTTCGGAGAGTATAATTTCTTTGCCCCGAACCTTGGTGGTGACTTCGAGCTTGTCACCCCTTTTGGTGGCCACTAGGTATTGATAGAACTCATTCACCAATTCGGGGTACGTGTCCCCCTTGACGGTGAGGTATGTGTCCAAAAGGCCTTGATAATTGAGCATATCGACCAATCCCGGAGAGAATTGGTCGGGTTCAAGGGCCTTACCTCCTATCACGGTGTAGCCGGCGTTGCTCCATTCCGGGGTACGGGTTCCGAGGGGTTTCTTTGGCATTTTGGGGTAGGTGGCACTTTTCCGATGGCTTTTTCCGGCGGGCGGTTTTTTTTTTTTTTTTTTTTTTTTTTTCGATTGCGAGGGCGGCGACGGCGAGCTGAGCTCCGTCGTTGGCTCGGTGGGAGAGGGGTGACGGCGTGCGGTGGCGCTGGGTGGCATGCGGCAGCGGGCGGTGTCCAGGTGGGTGACGGGCGGTCGGTGGGTCGCGGTTCTCTCCAGTGGCAATGGTGGCGTGCGGTGGTGACCTGGGCAGCCGGTGTAGCTCGGTCGCTGGTGGTGGTGGCTTCGGTCTTCGTCGGCGAGGGCAGAGGGGGCGGCGAGGTGTTTGTGGAAGGGGGAAGGGGGGGAGTGAGGGAGAGGAAGAAGAAGGAGGGTTTTTGATTTGGGGGTTTTGTGGGTTTTAGGGATTTGTAGGGGTTTAACAAGGGAATGTTCCCTTGGGATTTCAAGAAACACTCTTAGCCTAGTGGTCAAGACCTTGGCCTTGTAAGTGGGAGGTCAAGGGTTCAATTTTTATTGGTAACACTAGGCTTTTTGATGATGGTGCCCTTGTCTTTTTCCTTCTTTTGTCTTCTAGTGGTGAGGGCTTGGCTAGTTTGTACAGTTTTAGTTCTACCCCTGTAAGTAGGACCGAATTTTGAACTAATCTTTTATTTATAATATTTTCGAAGTAATTAAGCTAAGTAAGTAATTCTACTACGGAGGTGATTACAAGGAAATTGCCGAACTACCCTAGACAGAACTCGTCCTCTTGATTTTCTTCCGCGGGATTGGTATGGTCCTCGTCTTCTGGGGCTAGGTTCCCTTCCTCGTGGTTGCCCTCGTTCCCGAGTTCGGCCTGGGTGCGGCTCATGACATATATTTTTCCGGGAGCGCTGTAGTTTCCGTGATGAGCGGTGCCCCCGTGTTGACCCGTGGTGGTGGTGCGTGGTCTTTGGGGTTGGGTGCACTGGAAGGCCTTGTGTCCTTCCTCTCCGCAGTTGAAGCATCGTAAGGGATTGCCCTTGCAATCCTTGCCTCTATGGTTCTTGTTGCACCTCAGGCACGGAAAGCTTCGGGCGCTAGGATCGTTATTTCCCGGGGGTGGCCTTTGGTTGGCCAGGTTACTCGGTCTTGTGTTGGTGTCGTTTCTTGCTCTTTTTACCGGTGGCGCCCCTCCTCCGGTGTTCCTCTTTCGTATTTGTTCCTGAACCCCGCGTTGGAGTAGTTGGATTCGGTAGAGATTAGCGGCACTGGAGTAAGCCTCGTTGAGAGTCCGGGGTCTGCTTACCACTAGTGCTTTTCGGGCTTCAAAGTTGAGGCCCGACACGAACCTCTCTATTTTGGTTACCTCGGTGGGGACTAGTTCGGGTGCGAAGGGTGCTAGCTCAAGGAACCGTTTGTGGTATTCCATGACGGTAGCTGTCCCTTGTTTCAAATGGAGAAACTCTTCGTACATGGACGCCTTTACGTGTGTTGGATAGAATCGTTCTCGTAGTCGCGTCTTGAGGCTTTCCAAGTCGAACCCTGGTTCTTGTTGATAAGCAAGCCCCTCATGGATCCACCAGAGATCGGCCTCGTGTCCGAAGTAGAACGAGGCTATCTCCACGCGACGTTCTTCTGGGCATTCCACGAGCCCTAGAATTTTATCGAGGGTCCTGATCCATTCCTCTAGGATCACGGGGTCCTCTTCTCTTGAGAACGTGGGCGGTCGATGGTTGGAAACTTGTCGGGCGACGTCTGAGTTTGCGTTTGATGGAGGGGGCGGGGGTCTGTTGTTGCGGAGAGCTACGTTGCTTAGAGCCTGGGCGACTTGTGTTAGCTGTTGTAGGGTTTGAGTCAGGGGGTCGTGTATGGCGGGTTCTGGAGTCCTTGATTGTCTCCTGTTTGGTGCCATGCTGTCGTCTTTCTGGGTCAACGTTTTATAAGAACGTTAGATTAGAGTTTGGTGTTCTTTCGATGTGATAAGCGGGGGAAAGCTTTAGATAAGGGAGGGAAAAAGTGTGGGGGTTTATGTGTAGGTCTCACAATCTTGTCGCGCGTCCTAAGATCCCCGAGTCCTACGTCCCTAAGTACCTAGAGTTCAAGTCCTAAGGTCTGTTCTTAATAGTCTTATCTTATGGTCAAACTTAGGCTCTGATACCAACTGTAACACCCCGTGATTTTTAAAACTTTTAAAGACAATATAATAAAGGTAAAAGATTATAAATCCCAAAATACGTTTATAAGGACACGGGGTGTTATGCCACACCTGAGCTAGAGAACTCAGGTGCACAAGCTAAGTTCTAACAATCTCAATCAGTATCAATACAAATCATGGCACGCAGGCCGAAAGGGAAGAACTATCTAATCTACGCCCCAACCTCTAGCGCGCTCCAGTTATCTACTCGTCCGTGCCTGAATGCCAAAATATATCTGTTCAGCGAGAGATGCTGGTAACCCACTCCAACGCGTTGAAATATAATACATATAGAGATATATATAGATATACGAAAACTATTTTGAACATGAAGATATATCCTACGAACTCTAGCTTTTAAAACAGGGATAGACTCGACACATAGAGCTAAGCACAAACGGCAGTTATAGCAAGCATATATAGTTCGCAACAGGCAAGGTAGATAAGGCTGAGCATAATCAATAATCATAACCCAACATAAACAATCCCCAACGTAAATCCCGTAGTCACATCCCCAAGATACTCATAATCACAACTCATCCATATCTCATCACATAAGCACACTTTGTTGGCGCCACAGGACCAATCGCATGCCCATACATGAGGGTCAGCGCGTATAGCTCTGACACGGCCCGCAGCACCCTGCCCCATCTCACAATACGGAGGGGTCGATCGCAACCGACCGATGAACCGCAGCTCATCATAGTTTGATCGCAACCAAACAGTGGACTGCAGCCCAAGAGTTTGTCATCTGACCGCAGCCAGGAAAATGAACCGCAGCTCATGTAGAACGGTGGACCGCAGCCCTATATAATATTTATATACCTGACCGATCGCAACAGGCCTGGTTAACAGTCAGTATGGTTCTCAACCCATCCGACTGCCGTATAATCCATTTGATCGCAACCAAACGGTGGACCGCAGCCCTATATAATGTTTATATACCTGACCGATCGCAACCGGCCTGGTTAACAGTCGGTATGGTTCTCAACCCATCCGACTGCCCGTATAACCCGATTGATCGCAACCAAATCGGGGTAACATGCACATATATCACATAGCAAGCACATGCAACCCACATTAGCACATTGGGAAGGGGGGGGGGGGCGGGGGAGAACGTATAACAAAACCTATGTGTGATCCTTCACATACTAAGAATAATCCTAAGGGGTTCATACTTCTTTCACCTAGGTCAACGGGATACCAATTCAACTAGCATGCAATGTATAAGACTCATACAACCTACGGACGGTACCCGAAATATCAAACTAGACATAGGCACGATAGACGGAGTCCGTTGGGACACCACGGGGGTCGGGGGAACATCAAACGGGGAGGCCAAAATCCCGAATTGGGGTGCAAACCAGCGAGTAGCCGATGGGTGAGGGTTCACCCGCCAGTTGCCCGCCGGCGGCAACTATTCCGGGTAGCGGGTGCCCGGCGGGCAGCTGCCCGCCCGCCGGCGGCCCGCTGCCGGCGATGCCACTTTTAGCCGTGGGTAGGTGGCGGGTCCCCTACCCCCACCTACCCCCCACTGGCTCTTCTTCACAAATAAACGCCCCCGGAACCATGCTTAGACACTTTCAAACGCAATTGATAACACACGTAGACAATTAACAGATCAAAATCAAGAAACATACGGCACATAACCTATCATGCTTTTCTAAACATAATCAACACCCAAACATACAAATTCCCACCCAATCTACCAAGAATAATACCATACGAATTCCACGATATAACCTAGGGTTCCAATTATTTTTAAATCAAGAAGAACACAATTCATCTTATAATATCAAGATTCGGTAGGAATATCATATAAACATCAAGGACATCATATAATCATCAAGAACACCAAGAACATCATATAATTATCAAAAACCGCTTATCATCAAGATTACCCATGGAATCATAACACCAATTATCAAGATCATTATGACGAATCATCAACACACAAGAATATGGGGGAAATCCTAAGAGGGAATCATAGCTATGAAAATAGGTTTTGTTGAGACATGGGTTACCTCTTAGCCTTAATTAATTCCTTGGCTATGAAGGGTCTTTCTTTAAGCTTTCTTCTTTCTTGATTTCTCCTAGGGGAATTCTTGGAATTCTTGGTGTGGTGAAAGATTATTGTGGTGGGGGTTCTAGGTGCCTTCTAGGTTCCCTATTTATATATCTAGGGGTCTTATTTAGGGTCTATTCCTTCTAGGACTAGGGGTTGGGTTTGGAGATGAGGGCCCACGGACTATGGTGGGCCTTTTTCGCAATTAATTATTGTAATTTAATTCTTTCTCTTGGGCAATTGATTAAATGATTAATCTGTCTTAGGGGTCGTAACACGGGGTGTTATAGCAGCCGCTGCCGGAGTACGTGCATGGCAGCAAGCACATTCCGCCCGGGCTCCCATGCCGTCGCAACAGCATACCGTGCCGGCTTTACCGCGCCAGTTGCGCATGGTCGAAGATACACTGCCATCACCGGAGGCTCATGTGCCGCTCAAATGTTATTTCGATGCTAGTTTCTCGCGACACACGGGGGCGGCAACTGCTGGGGCAGTGTTGATGACTGGAGAAGGAGAATATATATATCGGCTTTCACTATACGATTGCCAGATTGTCAGTTCCCTCTTATGGCCGAAGCACTTGCATGTAAGGAAGCACTATCATGGTTATGGACTCGTGGAGATCACTCTATACAATTGTTCACGGATTGTTTGACACTACAACAATACCTCTCACACTCAGCGACCTCTCTCCGGTCGTATATTGGCTATGCCATAGATGCCTGCAGGGCGCGTATCGTTACTTTTAATTATTATTCAGTTATTTACATTCCTAGATCGGAAAATTATTTAGCTCATACTTTAGCTTTATCTAATTCTAGTCAACCTGCTATTATGTATTGGGACTCTATTCCGCCTCACACTATTTCACAGTATTTTGAATAAATGCCATAACGGCTCCTTTCAAAAAAAAAAACTGTAATTTTTTAAATAATTATTATAAGTCAACTAATTTACAGCAATTAACCATTTATATGTTCCTGGACATTTTAGTTTATCTAAACTGTATGTAATTCTTCACATTATTATTTTGTTTCATTTTGTGCTTAAAGTAGATAACTTATTTTATTGCGGGTGATACTCTTCCAATGATTTTATTATTTTAGTTGTTCTTTTATTGATGTGTTTTTATCATTTTTTCTTTAATTACTTTTCTTGATCTGACTCCTTTATTACTCTCTTTGTAACATTCATTACGAGATATAATTTTTCTTTAATCCATAATGTAGCTCTGAGAAGTACTTGTGCATTGAAATTATTATTATATCAGAATATGTATCTTAGATTATATATATTGTTTGGTGCGTTGGAGAATTTTATTATATATTGTGTTTAATAGTTTGGATTATATAAATGTTGTGTTGTACAATTGAATTTTCTATTCAACTTTGTAATTTATTTACTATATAGGGAACTAAAAAATATAAATATAAATATAAATATATATATATATATATATATATAATTTTAAAAAAATTACAATAGGCGTATCAATACGCGATACACCTATTGTTTTTTTTTTTAATTTTGTTAAACACAATACGCGTATTTACTTAGCTAGTAAAGGCGTATATAGTCAAGCTTTACGCGAATTCCAAGTAAAGACGCGTAACGCTACCAGCTTTCAGCGTCTGGGCCATATGCGTCTTTACTAAAAATGACGTATAAAGCTTGACTAGTTACTAAAAATGACGCGTATTGTCAATTATTAAAGACACGTGTGGCCCATTTTGTAGTAGTGGTTCCTATTTACAAATCACACATGAGAGATAAACAACACTATGAAGACTTTATGTGATGGGTTCAACCAAGAGGTGACACATAAGCTATACACTATTAACCCATCAATGGAGAATAACATTTAAATATGTAATGGAAAATGTTACACTACACTTATTTTTTATTGTGAGTGACAAGGGAAACTCGGAGCCACTATTAGAAGTTGTGCATTAGATAAACATCGCTTCTATCCATAAACCACATAAAATAAGTAAACTATACTATGAAGACCTTGTATGATAGGCACGACCGAGATGTGAGAATATAAGTTATTATACTATTAATCAATAATATAATTAATATGGTTTTAGAAACTCTATCCAATAAGAAGTGATACAAATTCAAGCTAAGTATTCAAAAATTAACAACTAATCAGAATAAATTTTAGAATTTCGTCGTTTACTATTAAATTCTAATTAATGATTTGTTTGACAAATAAGCAAAGAGAATAGTTAAAATTTGTTGGGAAATTTTGGTTGTGAGCCTTCTCTTGCCTCTTGGCATGAATATGAGAAGGTGACCCAAAACAGCATACTACCACACCGAATCCTCTGTTTTAGTTTCTTTAAAAATAAATAAATAAATAAATAAAAACATACCGTACACTTATGCATGTGGGAATAATGTAATTTGTTTCTCAATTGGATGAGGTGAGTAAATTCCTACCTAATTATCTTGCCAATTCAAGCCTTCTTTCGCAAATTATTTTGGGACTTGGGTCCAAATGTTCACAATTTATTTTTTAAAAATTCACAATTTGTATATTACGAACACACAATGTTCTTTGCAGATGACAGCCTGCTATTCTTTAAGGCAAATATTCAGGAGGCCAATGTGATCAAACAATGTCTGGTACGTTATGAAAAACTATCTGGTCAAATGGTGAATTTTCATAAATCCAATATCTGTTTCAGTAGGAATACCCGGGAAGAGGATATGGCGGCGGTGGCGGAATGTTTGCAGGTAGAACAAGCCTCCAATTTTGGCAAATATCTTGGTCTACCTTCGTTTGTGGGAAGGAATAAAAGGGCTATTTTTTCTTATGTGGATGATAAAATCAGACAGCGGATTAGTTCACGGAACAAAAAGCTATTCTTGCAAGCTGGAAAGGAGGTGTTATTGAAAAGTGTGGCTCAATCTATGCCTACTTTTACAATGAGTGTTTTCTTGCTACCTGACTCAGTTTGTTTATCTATTGAGAGAACCATGAACAAGTATTGGTGGGGAAGTGGCGCAGAGAGAGGAATTCACTGGAAGGCTTGTGATAAGTTATGTATTCCTAAGAATTTTGGTGGATTGGGTTTCAAGGATCTCTGTAGTTTTAATTTGGCTATGCTAGGAAAACAGGTCTGGCGTTTCCTCACAAACCCCAGCTCCCTAGTAGCAAAGATTTATAAGGCACGGTATTATCCTACTGTTTCATTTGTTGATGCAACGATAGGCAGCTACCCAAGTTATTGCTGGAGAAGTATTATGGTTGCGCATGATATTGTTTGTTCCGAGGTGCACAGGAGGATTGGTAATGGTAGAACAACTTTGATCTGGGGCCACCCATGGTTACCAGACGACCCAACCCCGCTCATTCAAACGGATATGCCTATGGAATTGAGAAGTTCTCTAGTGGCAGGACTGATTGATCAGCAGACTAATACTTGGGATCCCCGTATTTTATCTGATTTATTTATAACTGAGGATGTAGCTCGCATATCTAAAATTCCTGTTAGCCCGAAATATGACGACTCATGGTATTGACTTGGTGATCCCAAAGGAATTTATATGGAATGCCTATACAAATATTGTTGGAGATTATGTGTGTGCTCCAGGTGTTTTTGATAAATGGGCTACACTATGAAAACTGAAGGTCCCTCCCAAATGGAAGACATTCCTATGGAGAGCAATTTGTGATATTCTCCCCACTACTACCAATTTGATTATAAAGAGGGTGGAAGTGAGTCCGACATGCCAACTGTGTGGTGTGGATCATGAAGATATTATGCATGTTCTAATATTTTGTGAATATTCTAGACTTGTTTGGAATGTTACAGAATTACCTATCACAAATATTGTTACCAATTCCTTTCCAACATGGATTATGGGTGCATTGGCAGTCTTGATAGAGGAGCAATGTGGACTGATGGTGGCTGTGTTGTACCACTTGTGGAGAAGTCGGAACTCTGTCGTATGGAATGGGGCTCTCCCACACCCCGGCGACGTTTGGAGGAGGGCTACCACCGCCATGCACTCTTACCGGCAGGTGCATCACCGCTACACACAGCCCACGCCGGCAGTAGCAACAACGAACGAAGAGCATGAAGGCCCGCTGTGCTATGTCGACGACAGTTTTCGGCAGGACATCGGAGAAGCCACGTATGGTCCATACGGTATGGAAATGTCTTGCTCTCTTCGGAGGGCTCATTCATGGCAGCAAGGAACGGCAAGCTACCGGCTTGTTTCTCACCATTTATGGCGGAGGCCCTGGCTTGATGCCCCCTTGCGCTTGACTGCCTTTTCTGACTCGGACTGGGGGAGTTTATGGGATGAAGGCCGCTCTACCACTACCTATGTCGTTTATCTTGGGACTAATATCATTTCCTGGAAGTCTGCACATCAGAAAACTGTGTCTCGGTCTTCAACGAAGGCTGAGTACCGGGCATTAGCTCATGCTGCGGCTGAACTAGTTTGGATTCAGAACTTGCTACGAGAAGCTGGTATTCGCTTGCATCAACCACCGTGCCTATTGTGTGATAACTTGGGTGCTACATATGTTTTTAAGAATCCAGTTTTTCACTCCCGGATGAAGCATCTTGCTTTAGATTATTTCTTTGTTAGGGATATAGTTGCTGAAGGTTCACTATCCGTTCAGCATGTCCCCTCTTTTGATCAGGTGGCAGATGTCCTGACCAAGCAGCTGGGGCGTGCTCTGTTTCAGAAATTTCGGTCCAAGATTGGTGTAATTGATGGTTCCTCCATCTTGTGAGGGCGTATTAAGCATTAGTTGTGGTTCACATGTTTAGTCTATTTGATTAAGTCTGTATAGTTATATTTTATCTCCTGTAGAATAGGTATGGAGTTGTTGCTAGTATTTCCACTATTTATACTCTGGGTTGTACTGTGGTTGATTATTGAAAACACATTATTTTCTCATTCTCACAGCGCTATCATGGCTGATGGAAAGGAACGTCACAACGGTGAGTCTTCTCACGGATTGCTCGCTACTACGAAGTGTTTTATGACAGGAATCAACGACTATCTTGTCCTATGTTGGGGTCGTGGTGGATCAATTCAGGACTACTATGTCATTTTTTAATCGTTGCTCGTTATGTTATGTTTATAGGCGAGTTAATTTACATGCTCATACTCTAGTTTCGTTAGCTTTTACTCAGGACCATTCTATGTGTTGGGATTCTATCCCTCCTGACTCTATTACTGATTTGATTCATTAATACAATCGTCTGGTTGGCTTTCAAAAAGAAACACACACAATGTTAATATATATGTAATTGATTACATTGTTTTGTATTCACAAGTTTTTTTCAAATACTGCAGTCACACAATTTTAATAGATTAGGATTTGATGAGATGAGATTAGGAATTTGAATTTCAAAATTAACTGAAGAGAATTACATCAGATAGAGACCTATAGAGAGACTCCCACTATAGTCTCCTAAACTCTAGGCAAGACTAAACCAAAGGAAAGAGAGCCACAATTACAAAGCATACAATATAACAATATTAAATATTAATAACACTAACAGAGACCTTGTATTGCATTCACAAATTCCCTTCTACATATGGTATGTGTTTTAATTTAGAAACACAATTTATATTCTAGAAATGCACAATTTCAATACTAAACATACATAATTTATAAGTCATTTAGGACCAAGATCCACCTTGCAAGGTGGACCTGGTCCGTGGTATAACAATTCAGCCTTCTTTTAACTTTTTGACTACTATTGAGTGCAAAAGATGAAATTTCTCATGTTCAGAACTCTTACATTTCAACCCTTTTAGGATTACAAATAAGTTAAATTACCGTGACTCCCTTAACTGGAAGATCAGTGTCCGCCCGGGTGGTCACAATGAGCCTCTCACAAGAGGATAAAATTCCTATATTATAACTGTTTCTTCCATTATAAACAAATTGAGTTATCTGTGAACACACTTTTGACTAATTAAATGTGGAACAACAGAAGAAACATCATGAGCATATTATATCCTCGGTGGTTTCATTCCATAAACATCATACACAAGAAACTATTGTAATTTGTTTGAAATATTTTTTTATTTATTTAGCACCGTGTTGTTTTTAACATATTTTGCGTAAAGTTTAAATTAACTTGATGGTTTGGGGTTTTATTTTCTTTGCAGAATATACGTTGAACTCTATCACCCATCATTTACTTTTCTTTTTTATTGGATGAAGAGAAATAACAACCACTATTTAATGGTATACCGAATAAACTCACTCTTATATAATAGTATATGCAAATCAAACACGAGAAGTAAATCACATTAATAAGATCCTGTTCAATGCGTTCCACCGAGAGAGTGTTCCCATCATTCACTTTGGAAGGACAACTTGTTGCATACGGAATTATTATTATTATTTTTATATAAAAATGGCATTTTTAATCCTTAGTTAAAGGACCATATCTGCCAAATTTAATAATAATTGAAAGACTAAGTCTGTATCGGAATTAATAAGAGACTAATCTATATGATGATTATAACTGAAAGATTAAAAGCGTATTTTGTTTTTTTTTTTTTTTTTTTTTTTTATAACTAAGAAACATGTCACTACTATCCGAAAGTGTGCACGGGATAAAACCTGCAAATCACACAGGAGAGGTAAACCACACTAGAAAGAGTAGAAGACCTTATGGTATGGGTTTAACAAAGAGAGTGTTAATACTTGGCAAGAATTGAACTCATAATTTTTTTTTTTTTTTTGGTGACATATATAATAACATGTTATAAAATAATAAAATACATTTCAAGTTTACAAGACTTGTAATGTATTGGTGAAAACTCACCATATCAAAGTGAAGTGGGCTTGACTGGCCACGACTGGTCAGGCCTACGAAAACGTACACGGCAAATTATTGTATGGACTATGGTCCACACAATGTTATGTGGACCATAATAAAATGTACATTTTTAATATACTAAATGTATATTATTTTTGTACTGAATATGCATTATACAATATAATGTATACTCAGAACAAAAATAATGTACATCCCCTGAATATAATGTACATTATTTTTGTATTGAATGTACATTATTTTTGTACAAATGTACATTATTTTACAGTAGACAAAATATGGTCCACACAACTTGTGTGGACCATGGTCCATACAATAATGATTGAGCATACACTTATCATCCAACAAGCGAACGTCCCAAATGTAGAAAGTAGGCACATTATTTTGTGGAAGGTGGATTGATCCGAGTCTAAAATACACAATTTATATACTGAATGTTCATAATTTACATACTAAATGTTCACAATTCAAATTGTGAACATTCAATAGGTAAAATTGTGTATTCTAGACCCGGATCTACCTTTATAATTGCTGTAGAAAGTACCTACTAAAAAGAGTTTCAAGGTTCATTATGCCCTTACAAAATATCCCTACTTCAAGTGATGAGAATATAATTGTGTTGTATTGGTTAATCAATCTGGGAGTACAGAGAGGGAATATATAGATACTAGATAGAATCCTAGTCTAACACAAATAAGGTAGTTCCAGTCTAATACTAATAATATAGTCCTAATACTCCCCCTCAAGCACAAGGTTGGCTAGCCAAAACATTGAGCTTGCGACGGAGTAAATTAAAACGTAAGGACGAAAGAGGTTTAGTAAAAATGTCTACTATCTGATCTTTGGTAGAAATAAAATGAACTTGCAACTCCTTCTTTCCTACTTTGTCACGAACAAAGTGACAGTCGATCTCAATGTGCTTCGTGCGAGCATGAAACACCTGATTAGCACATAAATAAGTGGCTCCAAGGTTGTCACACCAGAGCTTAGGCGCAGAAGATGGTGCAAAATCAATTTCCTTCATCAAAGAAACAAGCCAAGTAACTTCTGCAGAAACATCAGTCAGCCCTTTGTACTCAGCTTCAGTTGAGGAACGAGCCACGGTGCACTGTTTTCGACATACCCATGAAACAAGATTGCACCCTAGAAACACAACGAAACCACTAGTTGACTTTCGGTCATCCAGATTGCCGGTCCAATCCGAATAAGAATATGCATGAATATCCAGAGAGGTAGAAGAGGAAATATTAAGACCAAGATTGAGTGTCCCATTCACATACCGTAAAACTCTCTTCAGAGCCGCCCAGTCCGCCGTAGTAGGAGAGTGCATGTGCTTACACAAACGAGTAACAGCATAAGAGAGATCAGGACAGGTTACCGTAAGATACTGCAGAGCACCTGCAAGGCTGCGGTACTAAGTGGGGTCAGCATATGGAACCTCATCACCTGTCACGGCTTTTGTGGTGGAAACTGGCGTGGCAACGGGCTTGCAATCCACCATACTTGGTCGCTTGAGAATATCCTTCATATACCGTTGCTGAGACAGAAGCATGCCTCCAGACAACAGAACCGTCTCAATACCCAAAAAAAAAAAAAAAAAAAAAAGGAAGGCACACCCATATCACGAACTTTAAATTCAAGAGCCAATTTGCCAATAAGAGCAGCCACATGAGTTGAATCAGAACCCATAACCAAGATGTCATCCACATAAACCAAAAAATAAAGCTGAATATCGCCACGTGAGTAAATAAACAAATTAAAGAGACATCGGTTTTGCAAGGCAAGAAGCCCACAGAAACCAGAAAATCATGCAAACGTGTGAACCATGCACGAGGGGATTGTTTGAGACCATACAAAGAACGTTGAAGTAGACATACATGCCCAAGCATAGATTTGTCCTCATAGCCAGGCGGCTGGCGCATAAAAACTGTCTCAGCCAAGTTGCCATTCAAAAATGCATTGTGGATATCCAACTGTCGAATAGTCCATCCACGAGAAATTGCTAAAGATAAGAGAAGACGTATCGTAGTCGGTTTAACCACAGGACTGAAAGTCTCAAAGAAGTCCTCACCAGCCACCTGATTAAAACCCTTGGCAACTAATCGAGCCTTGTGACGCTCAATTGAACCATCAGCTTTCCTTATGGTTCTAAACACCCACTTGCAACCAATCATATTCATACCTGATTTATAAGGAACAAGTTTCCATGTATTGTTATGCACCAGGACATTAAATTCCAAGTCCATTGCATCACGCCACTCAGAATATTTGACCGCTTGAGAGTAGCATGTGGGCTCAGTAGTAACATCAGTGAGAGTAACATGTGGGCTCAGTAATAACATCAGCAGACAGTGCAACATGATCATGTGACCCCGTGCTCCGTGTAGCCATACCGTGAGACCGAGCACGAGTTGGTGAAACGGGATGACGAGACCGATGATGGACAATTTTAGTATGTCCTCGCAAGTGCACGAGTCGGTTGTAATGATAGTGTGCAATAACAAGGGTCGAACCCACAGGGAATTGCACGATGCAATTTAATAACTTGAAATTAATTAACTCAATAATTTAAAATACCAGAAACAATTGTCAATAATAAAAACGCAAAATAATTAAGATTGAAGCTAAACAAATAAATAAGTGAATCAAAACTCAAGAAAGTGAAGATGTAATTTAATTAATCATAATTGGAAAAAAGGTCTAGGGACATGAACTCATTACCGCTATTAATTCTGTACCTCTAGTCTAATACTACCGATCATTAAAATATAAACCCTTAAAATTAAATTAAATAAAACTTAGCAAATTAAAAGCAAATATGATAAAACAAATAAAATAGAGCTGAGCATATTAAAAACAATTATAACAATTCAAATTAAATAAAGCTTAGCATTTTTGGCACTCTACTTAAGCTCCACGTTGCATCACTCATTCAATGAACAATTTGGAAATTGAAAGCTTAAACACAAGAATTGCAAGGAAAACAGGAGAAACGCAGCAGACCATTACAACCTCCACTCATAATATAATTCGCAATCTAAACAAAAATCTAGGCCTGTGCGTCGGACGGTTCGGTTCGGTTCGGATACTCGGAGGGCCAAACCGCACGGATTTCGGATTATTATTTTTAAACCCAATCTCATTGTATCAATTTGTAAAATCTTTTGGGTTTTATAGGATTTCGGTTGAGGACGGGTCGGTCGGATATCCGAACGCATCTCGGATATTTAAAATATAAAAACAAAATTAAATAATTGACTAAAACGTGTAAAAATTAAGTAGAACTGAAAAAATTTACAAAAACATGTAGTGCACTGTGCACAAACTACATGTAAAGCTACTAAACTAGACAACTAGTACTTAGATAGTTAGACTCCAAAAAGTCAAATGGGCAAGGGCAATTATGAATTTGCTTATACAAAATGTAAAACTGTAAAAGTAGCCAATTTCTAAAAAACACTGCAGCAACCACCATTGCACCAAATTACCAAAATTACAGTAATTCAAAAAATATCCAAGTTCCTAGCTCAGACTGCTCAGTAGTTCCTACTTTAGCTCTAGCCTACTGTTCTTCTTCTTCCTGTCAATACTCAAAACTTAAGATGAATTAGCAAAAACAAAATAAGTTATAAAACTATAAAAGGTAGAAAATAAGATATTAAACATTGGCTCAGTAAGCTTTTTGTCCATATCAAAGTTAGGATTAAAGGCAAATTACTACAACATCCCCATGAGGATAGAGCAACATACCAGCTTAATCCCTTATTTCAGATCATTGGTGGAAGCTTTCATCATCGCCATAACAAATAGTTAAATTATTTAAAGTCTTAAATACATAATACAATGATACATTACCAGCAGTACAGCACCCTTGAGTCCAACAACAAACTTACCAACTAACAGTTATACCACTGTGGCACTGTCCAGTGCACCAAGGTCCAAGGGCAGCAACCAACAAGTTAGTAAGTTACCAAGCCTCATTAGGACAACTGGACAACTAGGCAGCAACTAATTACTAATTAGTTACCAAGCCTCATGAGTCACGAGTAATACAGTATACAGATTACATTAATGCAAGAATATAAAGTAATATAAAGTATAAAGCATAACATTACAGGAATCGTAGGAAGTATAGAACCACCAATCCTCCCAGCTCCACTCCCACCATCAGCACCCAATTCTGCAAATACAAGGACAAGTTTAAAATAAAAGTAAATAGAAAATGCAGGAAAGTTAAGTGTTAGTATGTTACCTTGTTCAAATCTGTCCAATTCCTCTATATTTTCCTCAATTGATATGGGGGTATTAGGCAGTCTAAGCCAATCCTGAGTACAAACCAGAGCTTCCACAATTTTAGGAGTTAAAGAACTCCTAAAAGGATCTAAAACCCTCCCTGGTGTACTGAAGGCAGATTCTGAGGCAATAGTGGATATTGGTATAGCTAAGACATCTCTAGCTACTTTTGAAAGGATAGGAAATCTTTCAGCATTCAGCTTCCACCATCTAAGTATGTCAAAAGAAGATTCTTCTTCAACTAATGCCTCAACAAGGTAAATTTCCAACTCAGTTTTTTTCTTTCCCCCACTCTCCATTCTTTGTTTCTTAATCTGGGACTTCAACAAACCCTGGGGCTTCCCAACATTAGACTGTGAAGAATCAGTAGAAGAGATGACAGAAACAGTAGGGACAACAATAGAAGGAATCACGGGAGCAATAGGGACAACAGAGGCAGCATAATCATCAAACAACTCTGTAAAAGCTGCAACCACTTTCTCATAGTAGGTTTTACCTTTTAACTCACCATACATGTGTAAGATCTGTGCTGGCATGTACTCTAATTTGTCCCTGGGGTCAAGAATGTTTGCAAAGAATATCATCAAGTTCATCTTATCTATATCCCCCCAATACTTTTCAAATTTAACCTTCATAGTTTTCCCCATCAATTTCACAGAACCACCAGCTTCCACCATTCCATTCAATAGGCAATATAAATCAGAAATTTCAGAAAAAAAAAAGTGTTAGATGTGACATATAAAGAACCTGAAATTCTTATTGTCATATCATAAAAACACTTCAACAGATTCACCAAACTCTTCACAGACTCCCAATCAAGAAAGTTAGGAATAGAATCACCCAAATCTGATTTGAAGGAAGAATCACTTTCTTCAAGTGAATAAAACACTTTCTCATAAAATACTGCAGATTGTAACATAAGATATGTAGAGTTCCATCTAGTTGGAACATCTAGACACAGAGAAGATTTCTTTTCAATCCCAAGCCATTCAAACAAGTCCTTAAATTTCTTAAGTCTAGCAGGTGAACTTCTCACATACCTTACAGCATCCCTAACCTTCTTCACAGAATCATCACACTGTTTTATCCCATCTTGCACAACTAAATTCAAAATATGGGCAATGCATCTCATGTGAATGTACTTGCCCTTCACAGTAGATGTTCCCCAAGACATCAATTTATTTTTTAAAAAACCTAGGGCAGTGTCATTTGATGATGCATTGTCCACTGTAATAGTGTAGACATTTCTAATACCCCAATCCAGCAAACAGTTTTCAAGGGATTTTGCAACAGACTCACCTTTGTGTGATGTGACAGGGACAAATGAAATATTTTTTTTTATTTAGCATCCACTCTTCATCTATAAAGTGAGCAGTAACTACCATGTAGTTAATTCTCTGAATAGAAGTCCAAGTGTCAGTAGTAATACTGACTCTTTGAGTGTTTCCCCTAAACATGCACTTCAACTTGAGCCTTTCCTCTTCATAAATCAAATTGATGTCCCTACTAATTGTCCATCTTGATGGAATCTTAAACCTAGGACAACATACCAGAATGAACTTCCTAAATCCAGGACCTTCAACAAATCTAAAAGGGAGTTCATCTATTATAATCATTTCAACTAAGGCCTTCCTAATAGCTTCTTGATTAAAGACCCAAGTTCCTAACTCACCAACAGTAGCAGGAGGTGCATCAGAATTGGTAACAGCTTGAAAGGTCAGAAGTGATTGCCTTGTGTCTTTTGAGTGAGGATTTTTAAGACAGTTAAACATGTGGGTTCTCAATGATGAAGTACCATGTTTTTTGGTCTCACATTTATATATTTTGGCACAATATATACACTTGCCCTCAACAGTAACATTATTCTCATCAACAATCTTTTCAAAATGATCCCACACAGGAGATCTGGATTCAACTACCTTCCTTTTCTTCGGAAGAACCGTAGCAGTAGGTTGCACATTCTGTTGATCATTATTTATCTCAACAGTCTGAGCTTCCACCACTGTAGATCCATGAAGTGAAGAGTTGGAAGGTTGACTACCAGACTCTATGATATTTTCCATCTAAATAAATGGAATACTATCAGTACAATGGGAACCATTTCAAAGAATGTCAAAATTAGAGAAATCCAGAATCAGAAGACAGGCAGTTCCTAACTTCATCATTTTTCTAAATTTCATAATTGGGACTTTAAGGAATTAACTATTAAGGGTCATACATTCATAAACTTATAACTTATAAGTTATAAACATAGTAACATACAGGCATACATGGATACAATCACAGTATCACATTAATCACACAAAGTGACAAAGAAATCCAGAAATCAGGATGGTGAAAGCCTGAAGTTTACATTCATCATTTTACTGGATTTCACAATTCGTAGTTACAATTGGGGCTTCCACCATTTTCACCAACACAGGCAACATCCAACAGCCAACAGGGGTTAGGGACTTAGGGGCTTCCACAAACAATACAGACAAAGTATAATCAACAAGTGTAAGGGACTTAGGGGCTTCCACAAACAATCACAACTAAGTGATTCTAAAATGTCACAGTCCATATAATCATAGAAACCCTAATCAAAGGATCAAAAATTCACAAATAAGGGACAAGTGACATGCAATCCGGAACTTCTCAACAGATTCACATTGTCACAGTCATCAGAATCATAGAAACCCTAATCAAAGGATCAAAAATTCACAAATAAGGGACAAGTGACATGCAATCCGGAACTTCTCAACAGATTCACTTTGTCACAGTCATCAGAATCATAGAATCACAAATAACAACAACGTATCACAATATATAAGAGTATAATCTAAGTATGTCTAAGATTAGGGTTTAGAGATTACTTCGTTTCTCCAAATCAAACCCCCGAGAACAAAGGGCTTCAAATCCGTGAGACCGTGACAGTAATCTACAATCCACCGCACCGGCCACCGGTCGTCCAGACTCTAGAATAGGGCTTCCACCGAACAATATTAGCTAGCTTCCACCGGAGACTCAAACTCAGAGAGAACGAGAGAACTCAGAGACTCAGAGTCTCACAGAGTCAGAGATCTGGAGAAGAAAGAAGTAAGAACTAACTAGGGTTTCAGATTTCAGAGAAGAAAGACGAGACTCACGAGAGAAGTTCAGAGAACGACTCTAGAGAGTTCTCAGAAGTCAGAAGAAAGACGAGGAAGCTGCGGAAATGAGTAGGGTTTCCTCCAAAGGCAACATATATACACCGCTTACACGACGTCGTATACCTTAGGGTATACGCAGTTTTACCCTAATTCGGGTTGTCGGACGGGTTCGGGGAGATTTTATAACCCCCAACCTGCCTCGTTCTAACCGGCTACGTGGCGTGTGAACGGTTCGGGTATGCTAATTCGGGCTCGGATTCCACCCAAGTGCATATATTCGGGTTCGGGTCGGTCGGGTTTTTCGGGTGGGTCGGTTTATGCACAGCCCTACAAAAATCCAATGGCAATTAAAATTACAGCTACGCACAGAGTCAAACATTACCACTAAATCAGAGTTACTACATCGAACGAATGGGTTAAAAAGTTGTCATGAACTTGCCGTGATGGACTCTTCTACGCTGGAATTGACCTGATGCAAGAATTCACTGAAACAAAGACTGATGCGCCGATAGGAGCTGCCGAACGGAACGAAGCCACCGCCGAACACCAGAACCGAACGCTGCCAAACAGAATGACACTGCGTCCAAGGAGTTAATTTTCACTGTTGCCGATTGAAATTCTCGAATGCCGCCACCGGAATTGGTTCGGGGCAAAACTGATGATCTTTCCCTCCTCGAATCGCCCTCTTTTATACTGTTTAGTTTCCAACCACTTCTCTTACACCAGCCACATTTCTCCCATTTTAGATTTTCGTTGAACAGCTTGAACCAAGGAACGCCGATCGAAAATCTTACGTCGAAGCCTTCCACTGACCGAATATGTTGAATAATATCGTCCGCGAATTTGGTTCTCTGATCTCGATCCCCTTATTTCTCAATAATAATAATAATAATAATAATAATAATAATAATAATAATAATAATAATAATAATAATAATAATAATAATAATAATAATAATAATAATAATAATAAGGGATAAAGTACAAATAAGCCACTAAAGTATTTGGGAAATAACAATTAAGTCATCGAACTCAAATAACCCTCAAATAAGCCATTGAACTCGAAAAAAAAAAAAAAAAAAAAAAAAAAAAAAAAAAAAAAAAAAAAAAAGAGCAATAAGCCATTGAACCCTGAAAAAAAGAGCAATTAAATTTTTTTACAGGTTAACTCCAGGTTTTTGCTGATTGGATTGTCAAATGTTTATTTTATTATTATTATTATTATTATTATTATTATTATTATTATTATTATTATTATTATTATTATTATTATTATTATCAACTTGGATAGTATTATATTTTAAAGTAATTATAATAAAAATAATTTTGTCTTGTCGAGATTTGATTTATTTATTTATTATTATTTTTTCACTATATCTTTTGTTTAAAAAGTAATAATAAATAAATAAATTAGATCTAGACAAGACAAAATTACTTTGATTATAATTACTTTAAAATATATTACTATGTACGTGGATTATAATAATAAAAAAAATCGTAAATAAAATAAACATTTGACAATCCAGTCAACAAAATCCTAGAGTTAACTTGTTAAAAATGTTAATTGCTCTTTTTTTCCGGGTTCAATGGCTTATTTGGAGGTTATTTGAATTCGATGGCTTGATTGCTTTTTCCCAAATAGTTCAGTGGCTTATTTGTACTTTATCCCTAATAATAATACAAAAAAAACCTTATTAGAGACGATATATAACTAATCTACATTTATTAAACTCTGCTGATCATGTACTACTAAAATTATATTATTATTATTAAATTAGGATCAAAGAATTATTCAACTAATAGAATTCAAATAACAAACAAATTTAATAAAAACAATCTTAAAGTAGAATAATATTAATAAAGCTACTTATGGCAATAATAAATAAAAATAGATAAAAATTAATCAATTATTACAAAATAACTATATAAAGATTATTAAAAACAACACTACAAATAATGTTTCTCAACCGACCGCGCTGACGACCACGCGGCCGAGCAGTCGGCTGCTCCGTGACAGTCCGCACGGACTCGGCCACGGTCTAAGGACAGGGCTGGCTGTGCACGGCAGAGGGTGCAGTTGGCGGTTCAGCAAGCGGTTTGGCAATGTGGTCATGCGACCGGACCGCATCATCATTGGCAAAAATAGGTGCAACGGCCCACGGTTCCGGGATCGATGTGACAACCTGCGAATCAACACGAGCAACAAACGAAAAAACAGTCTCATCGAATCGCACATGGCGACATATATAAACCTTTTTAGTGTTAGTGTCCAAGAACGATAGCCACGAAAAGACGGAGGATATCCAAGAAAGACACATGGAGAAGAACGAAATTGTAGTTTGTTGCGGTTATATGGACGCAAGTTGGGAAAGCATAGACACCCAAATACCCGGAGATAGGAATAGGACGGAGGCTATTACACAGAGGCTAAGTCTAACACCACAAACTATATAACTATAGACTATACAACAACAATAATAATAATAATAATAATAACGCTCACATGTGGAGATTTATCAAACAAGACACGAGTGGCATTTTATTAATCAGGTACACAGTGGTTTCAAACGCATAATCCCAGAAACGAGACGGGACAGATGCCTAAGCCATTAAGGCAAGACCTGTCTCAACCACATGCCGATGCTTACGCTCCATCCTCCCATTTTACTCATGAGTATATGCACAGGATTGCCTGTGACGAATACCAAGAGATGCCAGAGTGGAGCTAAGCTTTTTATACTCTCCCCCTAAGTCAGATTGAAAAGAAAGAATTTTGCGGGAAAAATGATCTTTCAACAAGTGACCGAAACTTATCAAATATGGCATATAACTCAGATTTAGCACGCATGGGATAATACCACATATATGTAGTGTAATCATCCACAAACAGAACAAAATATTTAAAGCCATTCGCAGAGATTAATGGCGCAGGGACCCAAATATCATAATATATTAATTCTAAAGGTTGCATACTAGTGGTTACAACACTAGATAAAGGAAAGCGAGATGATATTCCCAATTGACAAGACGAACAAATATTGGGAAGACCATTGGAATTAAAATTACTAAGAGATGAGGACCCTAAAATTTGGCGCAGAACCAGGGAGTGAGGGTGCCCGAGACGCATGTGCCAAACAAAAGACGACCGTGCGGCAACAAAAGCAGCTGGAGCTGGACGCGAAGTAGTCCAGGAATAGAGACCCCCCGATGCATGCCCTTTAAACAGAATTTTCCTGGTGATAGTGTCCTTCACAAAGAAACACGAAGGGTGAAACTCAAAGAAAACATTATTATCTTTAGCAAAACGCTGAACAGATAATAACGAAGAAGATAAACTAGGGACATGCAAGACATCACTCATCCTAAAGGACCTAGAATCAGTAGCTAACGAAGCGGAACCAACATTAACAATGGGCAAACCTGTACTACTGCCGACTCGGAGTGTCTCCGAACCATCATAACCTGTCGCAAATGTCAGCAAGGAAGAATCAGGGGTGGCATGATTCGTAGCAACAGTTTCCGAAAACCACTGATGTGGGCCATCTGCAGAATCATCATCACCAGAAACAACTACATGTGCCTGAGGAGCCGGGGAATCAGGCGTAAAACGCTGCCCACAGGAAATAGCAGAGTGACCTTGCTTGCTACAAATCTGACATCGAGGGCCCGAACAAGATCGCCCCCGGCCACGGACACCGTTCCCTCGACCACGGCCTCCTCCTCCACGCTGCTGAGAACCACCGCCCCGGCCACCGTGACCTCCACGGTTGACAGCCATAGCGGCCGGCGCACCAATAGGGACGCCATCATCGGAGCAGATCTACTCTTGCAATACTAGAAAGTCCGCTACCTCCGTTAGCGGAACAGGAGCTCCACACGCCAGGGTCGCAACCAATGGCCGAAACTCAGGGCGCAGACCACGGAAGACATATAAATTTTGGTCGTCTAACTCAACCTGACGACCGGCGAGCGCCAACTCATCAACCAACATCTGTGCACGTCTAAGATAGTCGGAGATGGAAGAATCACCTTGCCGTAGCGCTTGTAGCTCGTCGAGCAGCCGTAGGGCCCGAGACCGCGTCGATGAGCCTAGGGTTTGCTCAATGGTCTACCATAGCTGCCGTGATGTGCTTCGGCCGACAGCGAAACGCAGAGTCTCCTCGGACAAGGACGAGATAAGCATTGAAAGGATGGCCTTGTCCTGTCGCCGCCAAGAAGTCTGCCGTGCCGAGAAGTCCGTAGCCGCCGCGCCGGAGCTGTCGACAGTCGAGGTAGTCGCCAAGACAGTCGCCGGAAATGGCACGGTGCCATCAATAAAACCAAGAAGCCCTTGGCCTTCGAGGAACGGTAGCATCTGAGTTCTCCAGAATAAATAATTCCGGGAAGTTAATTTCAGGGAGACAAAGTGATGTGCCGAGGAAAGACTATTACTGGCGGACACCGGAGGAACGTCAGTAACGGTCCGTTCAGAAGATCCAAGAACAGAGCCGTCATCACCGAGGGTTTCCATGAGAGAAAACCTGGATAACTAATACCAGATGAGAATATAATTGTGTTGTATTGGTTAATCAATCTGAGAGTACAGATAGCGAATATATAGATACTAGATAGAATCCTAGTCTAACACGAATAAGGTAGTCCTAGTCTAATACTAATAATATAGTCCTAATACAAGTCACTCTAATTTATTTATTTTGTTTATATAAGAAAACAACTCTATTATATTACAACTATTTTTTTTAGTATTACTGACTCTGTTAGAACTAATTAATAATATGTATATAAAAATTAACAAATAATAATATATTTGGATTTTTATATATTTGGTCAAATATCTATTTTCATAACATACAATATTTAAATTTAAATTTTGTATGGTTAAATATAATCTCTAATCATGTACATATTTACATAAATTTATAGAAAAAATGCATATAATTAAGTTGATTTATTCCTAATTGTAATTCATATATATTATAATTCTAAAAATATGAATAATAACTAAGAAAATTGTACTTAGAAATTAATTTAAAAAATATAAATTTCAAATTTTGCATGGATAAATTTAAACTCTAATCGGGCACATTTCATTATATGATTATATAATATATTATATCTACACATAATATTTATTAATATTAATTTATTAATATGTATATAGGAAAATTCTATAATATAATTTGGCTAATTATAATTTATATTGATAGATTTATAATTTAAAAATTACATTTAAAAATTTAAAAAGTAGCATTTAAATTTTGTATGGTTAGTATAGTGAATAAATGTATATATGTATGTATTTACAAAAATTTATAAATGTTTATATTTTGTTAATTTTATAATTTCATTTCCTTAATTATATTTCATATTTTATTAATTATAATTTAATGAAATTGTCACAAATATTTTCACAAAAAAATCTTACATTTCTCAATTTCATTAAGTGTATTAATTATAATTACCAAATATTTTGGCAATAACCTTTTTTTGGAAAGCAAAGTCGCGAAACTTCTATATACATATAAAAGTCACTAATTTTCAGCCAATCAAATGGTTCCATTTTCCCGCCCTTGAAAAACGGCAGCGTTTAGTTCTTTTTTTTTTTTTTTTTTTGGCGTGAGTGGAAGGTCATATTTGTAGGGGAGTGGCCTATTGCCTATTTGCGTATCCACATGACCTGCTACTTGATAGGAAGCGTGTGATTTCAACCAAGCTGTGTACGGGCGTGCTGTATTGTTGGCAGAGTTGGTATTTCTTTTCTTTTTTTTTTTTTTTTCGGCAGCAGGTATGGCTCTATCGATGTTACAGTTTCACTACCAGAGTTCCAAGCTTATATATAGAAGATATATGTTTTGAAACTTCAGCCTCTATTCAAATACAAACTTAAAAAACAAATTACATATTTTTGCGATCAAGGAAGAAGATGTCGGGGCAGTTTATTGTGGGTGCATAGCTTCATCCTTAGCACATCCTCAGCAGACCACCAAGGAATCTACTATTGAGTTAATGCCAACATCCTTTCTTTTGGAACTCTACTTTACGTAAGTTGTTTAATATGCACACAAAAAAAGAAAACTTTTAGAGAAGGGATCAATAGTTACACACAAAAAAATAAAACTTTTAGAGAAGGGATCAATAGTTAAGAAATGCAGGCAGAATGAAAAGGATGAAGGAATCAACAAGCATACGTGGAAAGAGAAAACTTTTAGAGAAAAAAAAAAGGTACAATGGAAGCATACATGGTGTTTTAAATTCAAGTTTTATCAAACTTTCACTTACTATTTGATTTGCATCATGCTCCTGTTTTGCTTGTGATATGTGTCTCAACTCTGCACTATCTACACCATATTTATAAAACAATTGTGTTAGTACTAAAAAGAAACATGCATTCTGACCTTGAATAGTTGCTATCAACAAGTAAATATTAGTTGTGAAGTTCAATCCTTAGTCCTTTATCTGTCTATGCATATGCTTCCAAGTGAATTGTAGTCATGAAATTCAATATTTTGTTGTAAATCTGTCTATGCATATACTGAAAAAAAAAAAAAAAAAGGGAAGACATTATCTGATGTGAATTCCCCTGTTGGCTTTTCTAATGTTTCACTATAGTACCAGTGGACTCAAGTTATTCAGAGATTGAGCTGTAGTTGAATTAGACTGTGATATGCTCAGAGGTGACCTCTTTGGAGAAACAGGCATGGTGCAAAATAACAAGACACATGGGTCTGGTTTCTACCGCAATACAAAATACAAGGTAGCATTATGTTTTTGAGTTTTTTTGGTCCTATTCATTATCTAACCTCACATTGGTGATAAGAATGAATTCCTACTCAACTTTGTTGGATTCTACTGAAAAATTGTTAACAATTTATGAAGTTTTTAGGCTTTTTGATTTTTAAACTGTAAAAGCTTTTTTTTTTTTTTTTTTTTTCAAATTCAGGCTTATGATAAAATTCACTTGGCATTAAATTTAAAAAATCTAAGATTTAAGTATCTTGATTAGTTTATATATATATATATATATATATATATATATATATATATATATATTTTTAATGCTACTGGTTCTATTACATTGTAGTATCTGTTCATATACTTTCTCAACCTACTGAAACACAAAAAACCAATAACACCTCCATTGAGGCTCAAACTTACAACCTTCCAAATAGAAGTCCAACCCGAGTACCATTAGACCACATAGTCTTGGTAATATTTGAATAATTTATTTCTTATTTAAAGTACAAAAACAAGCCATCACCTTTCATGAGTACAATACAAGTTACACAATATCCAATATACACAATATTACTACTTTTCCCATACACCTAGCCCTACTACTAGGCATTAATTGTTGATGGTAAGCTTTGACTCTCATATATTAGTGTTTGATTGTGACTTTTCAATTCTCTAAAAGTTGGTATCTATATATACATGCCATTTAAGAAACAAAGATGTTCATTCTCAAAGAAAAGTTCTGTAAGTGCATAGTAAAGAATTGCAAGAACAATGAAGAAAGTGAAGGGGTCAATTACCATATGTGGAAAAAGAAAACATAATGTTGAAGATAAAGGTACAATGGAAACATATCTGTTGTCCTACATTCAAACTCTATGAAATATTGACTTAATATTTCATTTGCAAATTGTGCCTGATTTGCTTTACATATGTGTGTGAAATCTGCACCAAATTTTTTTTTAAAGTAATGTGAATTCTAGGAAAATATATGCAATTGAAACATATATCAAATTTGTTGCTAATTGTGAAACACATGAGATGTTAAATGCAATTGAAACATATATCAAATTTGTTGCTAAAATATTCATTGCATGTTAACCAAAATAAACCAAAAATAAAATATGATATATAAATGAAACACGTGATATGTTAAATGTATAGAGAATAATAATAAAGCCTTAAATTTTTCCAGAGTAATAGTAACCTGAATTATATATATAGATGTAAAAAAATATAGTTAAAAATTATAAAAAGAATATTACCGTCCAAAGAAGGTGTTCACTGTATGTATCTCTTCTTTGTAGCTCTATCCAGACAGCTTAGTTCCAGTCGTCTGCAATATTGCCATAGTTTTTTGAGGACATGTGCAAACACAAATAATAGAAATAGTATATTCTTCATTTGAAAGCTTACACTCTAATGTTGAGGTAAATGAAAAAATAATAATAATAATAATCTCACTGGAAATATATTTTTATACATGTTCTGTTCTGGTGCATAAACATAATTATAATTAGTCAGTATTACAATATAGCAAATATTGCTCATCTAGGAAATGAAACAATGAAGGTGCAAATTTCCATCCATAAGGCTTGGCAATTATAGCTCTAAGTTTCCTTGTATGCTTGGAATTTACTTACTAAGTAAAACCCACGCAATCAATCATCAACATATAATCATCTTTAATTTATGAGCAACTCAAAGCAGCTGAAGGATATTTGACCTAAGATTTTCCAAAAGAAGGGCAGTTTTTCCCTTTTCTTGCTTGATTAAAGTTGGAAAGTAAAGAATCATATAGAACAGAACAGGGAAAGATTGAAAGAATCCTTTGAGACTAAAGAGCATAAGAACAACCAAAAAGACAAGAAATTGAAAAGAAAAAAAAAATTAAAATCAGAAACCTAAATAATAGGAGGCCAACTTATGTAACAGAACCAATAAGAGGGAGAGAAAACAAAACATAAATTAATTCATTAGCTCTTAAAAAAAAAACAAAAAACGCACGGGTAGAGTTACATAAACAATTTTCAAATATTAATCTCATTTGAACTCAAATAAACTCTAAAAAAAAAAAATCTGACATATAAATTGAACACATGGGATGTTAAATCTATATAATAATAAACCCTAATTTATCCGACAATATATATGCATATAAAAAATAAAAAATCTATAATAAAAACGCCCAGATGAACAAAAATATTGCACAGAACAGATATTTATAAAAAAAAAAATACTTTGAAAATTATTGCATGTGTATAATATTCCTAAAATCGAAATATACACATCCGTCTAAACAAGAACATACTTGATTAAATGCAAAATCAGAAAAGGCAAGGTCTTACCTTTTAGATGTTGTAGTCTCGATGCATGGTATTGTTTGCTTTGCCGCCCAGATTGTTTCTGCCCGCCGAACACCTACCGCTGGATCGAGGAGGATTAACCGATTGGTTAGTAGAGTTTCGTCCGGCCGGGTTTCGACTTCAGAAACTCCAATTAGCTATAATTCTGGCGGTGGTGTGGTAATTTCCGAGTCGCAGCAATTTGTTCTTTCCCGTGAATTAATCCAGCGTCAGCTTCATTTCTTCTTTGCATGCAATCTCAATTTCTGGGCGACGAAATTTGGTCTGGTGCGATGGTAATTCTGGGCAGAACTTATTAATCTGCATAAGAACTCTTTTTTTTTTTCCTTTAATTCATTTGCTATTGCTGTTTCTATTGGATTTGCTTATATTGAGCAATGTGTTTGTGGCGAGGTTTCTGGAAATGGTAAGGGAGAGTGTCGAGAGAGGACACAGAAGCGAGAAGACAGGGGAGCTGCAATAATGTCTACGTAGTCAAGATTTCTTTGGTCTTTTATTGTGGGCTGTGGGTCTTGAATTGGGCCGGTGGTTTGCAGTTTGTATTGCTAGGATAAATGGGCGGATTGTTATACATGTGTGTGTCTATATATATATATATATATATATATATATATATGGGTTTAGGCTGGAATTTTTTTGTGCCATATATATAAAATATCAATAATTTGATATATGTTTATGTTGGCCCAGAGTTATTGGATTATTATTTATTTAATTCAAGAAATTGTATTTTAAATTATATTGTCCTCTGATTTAAATTTTTGTATGGTTTATAGTGAAAATGTAAATTAAGAATTGTATGTTATTTTATTTATATTAGTAAATAAATTTTATTTATACTGAATTGATGTAGAGAATATTATTGATGATCAAGATCATTCTTGTGTTCATTGTGAACACCGTGGTGGGCATAGATTGTTATTGAAAAAAATCAGTTTTTGTTCATGGACAATTATATGTACCTTTGTCTAGAATTAACAATTCAAATGGTTAAGTTACTTATTTGCAACGCTAATGGAAAGTATGTTTCTTCAACGTAAAATGTTGTATATTTAATAATTTATAAAATTTGTATATTTTGAATTGTTTGTTACATGGATATTCATGACAACAAAAAAAATATGTTCAATTATAATACACAATGCTTTGAGCTATTTTAGGTCTCAAATTTGTCATAAAAACTACAAACTCCAATTACAATAATAGGAAAATCTTAATAATACTTGGTTTTATAGTTTTGTTGTTGTCAATAACAATATATATATATATATATATATATATATATATATATATATATATATATATATATATATATATTTTGTCCGTGCATCGCACGGGTAGAGTATTAGTTATTACTAAAGATGCATAAGAATAAAGTCAGGAGGGACATAGTCCCAAAACAAAGCAATATCTTGGTCAGAGACCCTTGATGCTAAAGTATGAACAATAACATTTAAACGCCTAGGAATAAAACGAAGATCACATGAAGTAAAATCGGCCATAATCGCCCGACAATCGTGGACCACTATACCAACGTAAGATCTATGCTGTGAGATATCTCTGGTAAGATAGGACTGCAAGATTGAACAATCCGTGTAAAGAGTCATCACTGTAACCTGCCGGCCTTTGAGCCAAGATAACGTCTCCTTACAAGCTAGTGCCTCGGCCGTGATAGCATTCTCACAATACAGTAGCCTACCATTCATAGCTGCTACAAAACTCCCCTGCTCGTCCAAAACTACAACACCATACGCCGCCCTCCCTGATGATGGGTCCCATGCTGCGTCGGTGTAGCACCGTAAACCAGATGGCGCTGCATATTGATGCTGCTGTTGCAACATGTGTATGATTCATTAGGCTTTGGGGCAGGAGAACACATCTGGGTACATTGCATATTAGTGGATCTGTATCTCATTGCAAAAAAATATCCATACAATTAATTAATTAATATAATTACAATTATCATTATTCTAATTCAAAAAAAAAAAAAAACTAAAGAATTAATTGTAATAATGAAATTTGTTATTAATATTCTGTTACTATTTGACACAGAAATCAGACTAAAAGAAAAACGAAATTAATATTACAAATTGACTCGAATTAAAAAAATGTGCTTAATAAGTAAATAACTAATTTGCTAGAATGAAAATTAGGGTAAAGCAAAAAGAAAATGATTATTAAACATTGTACCAGATTGTTTTTATGATTGAAAATGAATATTACAAACGTACCAGATTGTTTTTATGACCAGAAATAAGAATAAATTTTACACACGAGAATCTATTATTAATATTCTGTTATACTAATAGGCATGGGAATCATGCCAAATGAAAAAAGGATTTAATATTAAAAATTTATTGGAAATATAACACAGTTTTCCATACGAAAAAATTAGTAACCACCAAATGAAATATTAGGAAAAAATTATGAAGAAAAAAGAAATGGAAACAAATATTAACTCTTTCTATGAATGAAAAAAGGAAATGAATATATCCATATTTCACTTAAAATATAATAAGTAATTATATTATTATAATTATATTAATTATTTATGAAGAAAAAAGGAAATGAATATGAAAGGAAAAAAATAAAAATTAGACACGAAAATCTATTATTAATATTCTGTTATACTAATAGACACGGGAATTAGGCCAAATGAAAAAATATATATATTTAATATTAAAAATTTATTGAAAATATAACACCGCTTTCCCTACGAAAAAATTAGTAACCACCTCGTGAAATATTAAAAAAAAATTATGAGGGAAAAAGAAATGGAAATGAATATTAACTCTTTCTATGAGTGAAAAAAGGAAATGAATATATTCATATTTCACTTAGAATATAATCAGTAATTATATGATTATAATTATTATAATTATATTAATTATTTATGAAGGAAAAATGAAATGAATATATTAATAGTTTACTGGAAATATAATCAGTAATTATATTTTTATAATTATATTACTTTTTAATTATGTGGAAATGAATATTAATTCTTTTTATGAACGAGAAAGGAAATGAATATTTCACAAAGAAATCTGTTATTAATATCATGTTACTAATCGACATGGAAATCAGGCCAATTAATTGACAATTATTAGGAAAAATGAATAAAAATCAATATTAATTCTTTTTATGAAGGAAAAAAAAAGAAATAAATATATTCAAAAGGAAATGAAATATGAAGAAAAACGAATGAATATGTTTATATTTCACTAAAAATATAACACAGCTTTTGGCACAAAAATCAGACCAAAAGAAAAAAGCAATTAATATTAAAAATGGACTCGAATTAAAAAAATATATATATGTGCTTAATAAGTAAATAACTAATTTGCTACACAGAAAATTAGGGTAAAGGAAAAAGGAAATGATTATTAAACACGTACCAAATTGTTTTTGTGATTGAAAATGAATATTACAAACATACCAGATTGTTTTTATGACCAGAAATAGGAATGAATTTTACACACGAAAATCTATTATTAATATTATGTTACTAATAGGCATGGGAATCATGCCAAATGAAAAAAGGATTTAATATTAAAAATTTATTGGAAATATAACACAATTTTCCCTACAAAAAAAATTAGTAACCACCAAATGAAATATTAGGAAAAAATTATGAAGGAAAAGAAATGGAAACAAATATTAACTCTTTCTATGAATGAAAAAGGAAATGAATATATCCAGGACTATGTGGTCTAATGGTATCCGGGTTGGACTTCCATTTGGAAGATTATGAGTTCAAACCTCAGTGGAGGCGTTATTGGTTCTTTGTGTTTCAGTAGGTTGAGAAAGTATATGAACAGATACTACATATCCATATTTCACTTAAAATATAATCAGTAATCATATTAATTATTTATGAAGGAAAAAGGAAATTAATATGAAAAGAAAAAAAATAAAATATAATCAGTAATCATATTAATTATTTATGAAGGAAAAAGGAAATTAATATGGAAAAAAAAATGAAATATAATCAGTAATCATATTAATTATTTATGAAGGAAAAAGGAAATTAATATGAACAGAAAAAAATGAATTTTACACACAAGAATCTATTATTAATATTTATATTTTGTTACATAGACACAGGAATCAGGCCAAATGAAAAAAAAAAAAGATTTAATATTACAAATTTATTGAAAATATAACACCGCTTCCCCTACGAAAAAATTAGTAACCACCACATGAAATATTAGGAAAAAATTATAAAGGAAAAAGAAATGGAAATGAATATTAACTCTTTCTATGAGTGAAAAAGGAAATGAATATACTCATATTTCATTTAAAATATAATCAGTAATTATATGATTATAATTATTATACTTATATTAATTATTTATGAAGGAAAAATGAAATGAATATATTAATATTTTATTGGAAATATAATCAGTAATTATATTTTTATAATTATATTATTTTTTAATCAGAAAGGAAATGAATATTTCACACAGAAATCCGTTATTATATCCTAATCGACATGGAAATCAAGCCAATTAATCGACAATTATTAGGAAAAATGAATAGAAATCAATATTAATTCTTTTTATGAAGGAAAAAAAAAAAGAAATGAATATATTCAAAAGAAAATGAAATATTAAGAAAAACGAATGAATATGTTTATATTTTACTGAAGATTGTGAAGATGCGATCGAGGATATAACGATGGTAAATTTGATAATTTTGTAAGATTTTCTTAAACTTAGAGTTAGTATGTTGACTTCGAGATTTGTATATGTTATATCAAGTTTACCAGTATGTAATATATACAGATCAAAGACAACATGCGTCCAATACTGTTTATAATCAAGAAAATGTAATTTTCTTTAAAAAGAATAAGCAAGGTCTCTAACTTGCATACAATCTTACAAAGCTAACAGATGTGATTCACTCAGCAGAATATCTACTAATCAACTGAATTACAAAAAATGCACATATCATATTTATATGGAAAAAAAATACTGTAGCTCCCAAACATTGTGCTATGTGTTCAAACTGCAATGCTCCTCATATTTAGACTATCTATTATCAAGCCACGTGATGATGATGATAAGAGCATTACCTTTTTAGCCCAATCAACCAATGCTTCTTTGACCTTTTCAATTGAGAGTGGCTTTCCAGTCCCTGGACACCCAGAAACATACAAACTTCCCGCCTTCCCCTGCTCAACACATTGCTTGCAAAATTCCAGAGCACGATTTTGCTCAGCATCTCAACACATTATGGTTGATGGAGCAGTAGATACATGCAATGCCTCCTTCACAACATTTAATTGCTCGGGATCTATTTTTACAGAAGATAAAAATAGTAAATCACACATCACTAGAGAGCTACAGTGATATTATATCCTCCAGAACACATAACTAAACAAAATTCAAACTAAATTTTTTTTTTAAAAAAAAACCCTGTATACGCAGATTCGGGTCCGATTCTTCTATAACGAATGGTCTGGTTTCTTCAACTCCTCTGTCGGTGGAAAGGTCTCCGGCGAAATTGAAGTCGCCTCGGCAATGCCTTATTGACAGCCCGGCGATGCCTCATTCCGTAGTAATATTATACCTTAATTATAAAAATTCTACCTAATAATTTTAGTATTAAATGTCATACAATAATTACCATAAACAATGTTTAATAATTGACAAATTTAATTAGGCAATAAAAATTACTATTATAAAATCTTTGGTAATATGTACACATTATTTTATTTATTTCGGTTTAATAATATTATATTTTATTTATAAAAATTCAAAATAATACATTTAGTACTATTGAATATTGATTGACTAAAAATTATCTTAATTATTAAAGCAATTAATAGGTATTTAGCTTTAAAAAGTTTTCAAATATATGAATTATTATACATAGTAGCATGGAATTAATTAGTAGGACAATTATATTAGGTAATCTAATTAATAATTTACTTTTTAAATTATATTCCCTTTTTAATAATGAATATTTTCTTAAAGTATATACACAGATTATGCTTATCAATATAGAATTAAAAGTGTATAGATGTATAATATTATTAGTACAAAATCAATTATAATTGCCTTAATAATTAATTATTAATATTATTGCCTAATAATTATGTGTTGTCACCTTTTTCGGGGTAATTATTATGGTAATTTATATACATATATATTTTTATACTTAATGTATAATATTATTGGGCACAAAATAAATATACTTACCTTAATATATATAGATTATTTTTAATATAATTTCCTAATTTATTAAAGGTAATTATTCTCATAATTTTTCTTTCCTTCTTTTGTGTAATTATTATGGTAATGTATTTAAATATTGGAAGAGAAAAAATGTTATAATTAATATAATTAATGAAATTATTATTGTAATTGCCACAATATTTGGTAATTATAAATAATATAATTAAGAAATTTGAGAAATATAAGATTTCTTCCGTAGAAATATTTGTGACAATTTCATTAAATTATAATTAATAAAATATGAAATATAATTAAAGAAATGAAATTATAAAATTAACAAAACATGAATATTTATAATTTTTTAAAATATACATACATACACTTTTTAAATTTCTAAATATAATTTTTTAAATATAAATCTTTCAATATAAATTAAAATTAATGAAATTATATTATAATTTTCCTATATACATATTAATAAATATTATGTGTATATACAATGTATTATACAATCATATAAGGATATGCGTCCGATTAGAGTTTATATTTATTCATACAAAATTTAGAATTTACATTTTTATTGATTTCTAAGTACAATTCTCTTAGTTATTATTATTCATATTTTTAGAATTAATAATATATATATAATACAATTTGGAATAAATAAACTTAATTATATGAAATTTTTTCTATAAATTTATCTAAATATGTACATGATTAGAGATTATATTAACCATACAAAATTTAAATTTAAATTTAAATTTTGTATGTTATGAAAATAGATACTTGACCAAATATATAAAAGTTCAACTATATTATTATATTGTACATTTTAACATGTTTTTATTTTTTATTTTAATTTTAAATTCATAAAAATAAAAAAAAAACAAAAAAAAAAAAATTTGTGCAACACACGGGTAAAACACTACATTTTAAAAAAATATAATTTCATAAATATCGTAAATTAATTAGTACAATATCATTTATATTTATAACAATTAAAGAAAAAAATAAATAATTCAAATATATGAACCAATTATTTCAAAATTAAACTAATATACAGTTACAAATAAATATAGCATGATTAGATTTACTTTAATTAGTTTTAATTCCCCTAATGATATGACTTTTCTTTATCTGTTTTTTTGTGGGAGACTAAGGGAGTGTTTGAGTTGCTGGAAATTATTATTATTTTTTGAATACTTACTAATAAAAACAATTAAAATATTTTTTACCCCCCCACCCCCCAATAACATGTGTAAATCTTATATTTTTTAAAATTACAATTTGATAAATATTATAAATTAATTAGTAGAATATCATTTCTGTTTATAAATTATAATAATTAAAAAAATTCATATATGTGAACCAATGATTTCAAAATGAAATTAATATACAATTACAAATAAATATAGCATGATTTGATTTACTTTAATTAATTTTAATTTCCTTAATGAAATGGCTTTTCTTTTATCAGTTTTTTATGGGAGGCTAATGGAGTGTTTGGATTGCTATAAAATATTTTTAAATAAAAATTAATACTAATAAAAAATCATTTTAAAATATTTTTTTAACCCCTCATAACATGTGTAAATCTTATATTTTAAAAAAATACAATTTGATAAATATCATAAATTAATTAGTACAATATCATTTCTGTTTATAATAATTAAAAAAAATAATTGAAATATGTGAACCAATTATATCACAATAAATCTTTCAAAATTTAAAACAAAAGAACGAAAATTAAAAATAGAACGAAAATATTTCAATAATAATATTCTACATCATCAAGTAAAAGTAAATTAAAAATGAAAAGATAATATTTCAATAATAATATTCTACATCATCAAGTAAAAGTAAATTAAAAATGAAAAGATAATATTTCAATAATAATATTCTACATCATCAATAGTAAATGCATATTTTAAACAATATTAAAGGTAAATTAAAAATGGAACGGAAATATTTCAATAATAATATTCTACATCACCAATTAAAAATAAAACTGAAATTAGGTAAAAATACCATTGCATATGATATTCTAATTGATTAATTGACGGAAAATAAAAAGAATAATTGGTTGAAAATGAATATGATATTACTAATTGACTGATATTTTACGATGATATACTTTTACCCGAGTCACCCATTCTAATGGACTGAAGATGTTAGCTATAGACGAGGACGGACAAGATTATGTTGCTACTACCAATGTCGTCTACAATATGAGGTTTTAATAATGTGTAAATACAATTGGTGATATTATGTTTTTTTTTAATGACAAAATTGCTATATATCTACACACAAAAAAAAATAAAAAAATTTTAAAGCAATTTAGACAAAAAAAAATATTTTTCATACAAATGAATTAGGATAGCAATTCATTCCTATAACTGAGTTGCTAAATAATGAGCACGTTTGCCTAATTTATAAAAATACTAAACAATGATAAATAAAAATTTCAAAGTTACAACACTGCATGCGTATATCTACACATTAGCTATTAATTTGAGCAATTATTTGTTTAAATTCAAGCAACGATAACATCAAAACATATAAACGATCCAAACTATATCTTCAATTGCACTATATAATATTTAATGTTCTAATTTAAATAAGTATATATCAATCCAGATATTCTTAATATATTACAACAAATTCACGGGCGAAACCATATCTTTAATTGCACTATATAATATTTGAGTTATTACTGAAACAATCAGTCTTTAATCACGGTTAATTGTATGTTACTTTTTTCCGAGTCACCCATCCTGATAGTCTGATAGTTTTAACTTTAGACGATGATGGATAAAATTCCGTTACTACTACCAATGTCGTCTAGCTATAAAGAGATTTTCAATAATGTATAATTTAAGCCATTGATATTATGCATTTTTTATATACAAAAATGACAAAATTGCTATATAGCTGATCTACATAGAAAATATATCTTCCGTATAAATAATTTATATAACTGAGTTGCTAGACAACGAGCTAATTAGCCCGATTAATACAAATTATAAACACTGATATATAAAATCTCTAAAGTTGCAACACCGAATGTGTATATCTACACGTTAGCTATTAATTGGGCAATTATTTATTCGAATTCAAGCATTGATAACATCAGAAAACACAATCGGTGCAACTCGATTCTTCAATTATATTATATAATATTCGATTTTATAATTTATACAATTGTATATTGATATAAATATTTTAAAAATTTTATAACAAATTCATTCCGTGCAACGCAAGGGCGCAAATACTAGTAATTATAATAAGTACACAATTAAAGAAATATCCAGATAACAATTTGTCTTCTCGATCGCATGCTATGAGCTTCTTTGTATATTTATATATTTTGGGATTTTACAAGTGTTCATTCAATTTGAATTTTGTAATAGTAGCGCAACTTCTCCCAAAAGGTTGAATCTCCAACTCCAAGGGCCTCACACATTCAGGTCTGACAGAACATAAATTTGATCTTCTCCTCTCAAAAAGTTAAATCCCTACCTCCAGCCCGACATCATATTTAGGAGGATGTATACTGAACCAGTGAATTGAGTCTGTGCGGACGGAAAAATCCTCAAACGGTCGGTCAGTTACATAACCGGTCAGTTACATAACCGACCGAAAAACCGAAAAATCGATCGAAGGTCGTTCTAAAACCGATCGAAAACCGAGGTCAGTTTTAGGTCGTTTACCAAAAAACCGACCAAAAAAAAATAAGTGCCAAAATTCAAAATACATATTCATTAATACATGTTGTTTACTGCAAAACTAAACCCTAAATATCAAATGTCAAATGATACTGCCAATCACAAACAAAATGTCCTTCAAATTTTTAATACAATAGTTCTACTACATAGACTCCCAAATTGTACTCCCAGAGGTGACAAATCAGGATTGGTTATTTTCAATATGTGGGTCCACATAAAAATGTCTATATCAAGAACATGTGAGAGGGAGTGCAAATTGGGAATATAAAATGGGAGTACACCAAATATTTTCCTTAATACAAACGGCCAATAACAAACAGAAAGTAACACAGTACAACACTAGCAGATATTTAGAAACAGCCTAATACCAAGTCTAAACAAATTAACAAGTGATGAACAAACAATCAAACGCAGTGGACTGACTCGGCGTCGGCGGACTGGGCGTAGAGCTGAGACGTTACCGGCGAGCAATTCCAGCAGAAGCAGAGGTAAGGTGGTGTCGGATACGGAGAGGCCGAGACTCCGAGAGGGCTGAGGGCGGTGTTGCGTAGCCACGTAGACTCGTAGAGCCGTAGTCCGTAGAGGATTGGAGTGAAACTGACGAACTTTGGAGCAGTGGAACAGTGGAAGACAAGTATGGAGAAGTGGAGTACTGCGGTCTGTGGTCTGTGGAAGACGAGAGCGATAGGGCGAGACAGCGAGTAGAGTAGAATGTCTGAAGGCTTCTGGGTGCTGTAGGTGGAACTAGAGAAGATGAGTGGAAGAGTGGAACAGTGGAAGTCGTTGTCTCGTGGTCCGTCGTGGAAGTGTGGATGGCGGATGCACCTATTCCACGAAGCGGAGAAGACAATGCGAGATTGCGATTTGCGAGAAGGTGAAGACTGAAGTGAATTAGGAAATAGGGATTTAGGGTTATATACTTGTATCAGGTATGACTATGAGCTATGCACTATGGGCTGAAATGTTGAATGGGCTAAGGGCTTAATAGCTGTGATACAATTTATTATATACGGAGTATATATTAATATATGTAATATAATGTATTGGTTATCGGTCGGTGTCACCGACCGATAACCGACCCCCTAAATCGAGAAATAACTGAAAAATTGAAAAATCAAAAAAATTTTGAGATTGATAACCGTAACCGATTTTTTCAGTCGGTTCGATTATCGGGCGGTTAACCGATATTTTGCTCACCCCTAATACCTAGTTGGGTGCTAAAAGTCTAAAACCCTCTAGTCCTCTACTCGTATATTGTTCTCTCTTAGCTACAACTATTACGGAATAACTAATAAGAGAAGACAAATTGGTCAGACGATATGATCATATGACTGATATGCTTGCACCACATTATCTTCTCTAATATTTCATTGCCAAGATTACTGCTATGTGTTTAGAGCTTTAAAAAAAAAATAAAAAAAATTGCAGGGAGTTTGGTACGTTGTTATTGTATCAAAACTATACTGCAATGCAGTTGTTATTTAGACGCTTTGAATATAAACTTGTATCACTAGAACATATTTAATAGTTTTCAAAATTTACTAATCATGAAACGTTAAGCTTCATAATCTCACATTAAAAAAAATCATAAAAATAAAAATACACAACTTAGTTAAACATAATAAAATGTTATGCTTTTTAAATATTTACATCTAAAAAATATCATAGAATGATAATTTTGTTCAGAGAAGGGTAATTGTGTCTCAATTGTATTTTTTTTATTATTCCCAACCAATGTCGAATTGAAATGCCAAGGGGAGGGGGGCATGAGATTTTAATTCTATGAAAATGAGAAAATTGTAATTTCGCGGAATTGCAATTCTCTCTACCAAAATGAATGAATTTGTTTCCCTTCGGAATTATGTAGAATTAGGTGGGAGAAAAATTTATATTTTTCCAACCAAACGGCTTGTTAGTTTAATGTTATATTAATGTATTTATAAAGGTTGTTGGTCATGTATTTTGTATATATATAGTTTGTTTACATAGTCAATGTAAATTTACAGTGTCAGAGATAAAAATGTCTTATTTCAAAATAAGAAAGAAGTAGCACACATTTCAACTATTACATTATACTTAAGAGTTAATTGAAATTGAAAAGAATGTGGAGAAAATATTAATATATTAATATAGTTTTTGAGAGATGAAGAAAACTCATAAATACTATTTGAGGGTGTGTTGGGTAAATTTTATTCTTGTGTAACAACTTATAAATCACAAAGGAGAAATAAATCGCACTAAAAAAATTATTTGCAACGAACTAAATTGAAAGAGTATTGACAAGAATAGAATTTGTGAAATTCTAATACAAAAATTATTTTTCACCCATTTAAATTCTATTCGAGACCAATTTCAAATATGTTAATATAACATTAGAGTCTCTTTTAAAAATGATAATGAATTGCAAAAAAGATATTACGTATTACATTTTGAAATTGAAACCAAAAAATTGAGCTGAATTAATCTGAATCTGCATGTCAAACTGGGCATTACGTACATGTTATGGAATGCATACAAGTTATTATGGAGTATTTCATTTTCTCTCTCATTGTCCTTCCCCTACTATTTTAGAGTGCATATTACCCTTCTTTGCTAGACAAACATACCCACAACTCTTTCATGTTGAAGTCCTTTTTGTGACAACTCAAAATTTTTTTACAGATTCCTATTTTATAAAGTTTCAAAATATAATTATTTTAATTCTATGACGACTTATTCTAAAATGTTAACCCAAAAATTTAGTTGAGACGAACCCAAAAAGTCATTTTACCATTATCAAAGCCTAAATATTTTAATCTCTAAATATTAGAATTATTTTGAGCCCAAATATCTTTATTTCCTAAATTCTCCTAAGCCCAATGTGTAAATGCATTCTAGAATTCTTTTGAACCCAATGAAAATACCAATTCTACACTTTAGTCCATTTTTTAAAATTTAGAAATCCTACCCAAATAAAAATAGTTATAATATTATATATATATATATATATATATATATATATATATATATATATATATATATAGAAGAGCGCTCATATGCGGCGGGGTCTTACGGTGCGGCGGTGCGGTCAAATTCCAGAATACATCAACAGTGTTAACAATATGCACCAACGGTGTAATAAAAACACACCCCAATGAAATGTAATAAAACATCACAAAATACACCACAGACTCAAAAAAACACACCATATAACTCACCACCCCCAATGGTGTATTTTCGAACAGTGTATGGTGTTTTTACTCACACCTAATGGTGTGTGTTTGATGATGCAGGGCTCTGTTTACTCTGTTTTGTGTGGTGTATTTCCTAACGTGCATATTTGGTGAACTATTGGTGTTGCCGCACCGTAAGACACTGCCGCACCTGAACCCGCCTCTCTCTCTCTCTCTCTATATATATATATATATATATATATATATATATATATATATATATATATATATGTTTTTATGTGTAGTTGTGAAATTATAAATATATAGTTATGTAAATAGGAAAGAAAATCGCCTAACGCCGTTAATGACAATTCGCACGGATTTTTTTTAAGGAATAAGGGGATACCCTTATGACTTGAACCTAAGACATCCCACATAAGGAATCAATCGGATACCAATGAACCACAAGTCATTTGGTATAATATTTTTTTTTTTTTTAAATGAAACGGCGTCGTTTTGTAAAATGTATGATGGACACGGTTACACAGCATAACCATTGACCAAACACCCCCTCCTATTCTCTCCTTTCCTCTCTCTCGGCTTGTCTCTCCCTCAAGCCAGAAGAAGATCAGCAGCCCTCTCGTGTCTCTCCATCTTAGCTCATTCTCTTCCCCTTCTCTAATATAATGGCAGCAACAACACAACTACCTTCAGCCATCTTCACCTTCATCAATAGCAAACTGAAACAACCCACCAACAAACCCACATCTCCATCTTCGTACCTCCCTCTGTTTTCTCGACGCAGCAGCTCCGGTGGTTGGCGGCAGACGCGGCAGATCTGAGAAAGGAGCAATAGCGGTGACCTTCTCCCTTTCTCCGGCGAGCGACGACGTCCGGCGGCGACCTTCCTCGACGGCGGACAACAATCTGCAGCAGTCCGGACGTTTTCTCCACCGGCGCGAACAGATCTGGCGAAGCAGCAGCAAAGCCAGTGAGCTCAAAGCCTTCTCAGACGGTGGCTGACGACGGCGTTAAGCTAGGGAAGTCGACGGTGGCTTGGGAGTTGGATGTTGATGAAGATGACGCAAGGATGAGGCAGATGCAGAAATGTAAGATTTAAATATTGGAGGATAATGATGACTATAATAATTAGTTAATGATGATGGCTTAATGATTAACTAAAGACAATACTATGATTATTGAGAGTGATTAAGGATTAATGGTGAGAGCTATTGTTGATGAAGATGGTGATGTTCGGCAGTGTATTACTGTATTAATAATATAGGATGATGAATTAATGTTGATGAAGGCTTATTTAGTATTAAAAATAATTAGGGGTTAAATGAGTTAAGGTGGTGGAGTGGTTAAAGAGTTTGTTTGATATGGTGAAGGCCTCTGGTTTGATTTTAGGCATAAGCATATTTAGTTTTCATTTTATATTATAATTTTGGTAATGATTAAGATTGGTAGTAGTCGCCTAGTAATAAAGGAGTGAGGTTTTAAGTTGAGATTAAGGGAAGTAAAGAAATGATTATATTATGGGAAATATTGGAATAAAGATAATAAGATATAGTTTAATATTATTATCCTACTATCCTGCTATATAATAAAGTCATAAGAATTTGGCAAATCACATTACTTCATTTTTCCGCCCAACAAAAGTGATGTCGTTTTGATTTGCCTTTTGGATTCTCCAAACATAAATTTTTAATACCTTTTTATTTTCCTTTGGCCAACTAGTATTTGTACCCGTGCGATGTACGGCCATAGATAATAATAATAATAATAATAATAATAATAATAATAATAATAATAATACAACAATATAACGTAATAATAATAATTAAAAAATGAAGAAAAAAATGGTATTTAGCAAATTGTATTACATATTAATGAAAACTTCTTTGTATATGGTATTTTTAGTCGTACTCACATATTGTCCATTATCTCTACAAATTAAAATTTTTAATCTCTTTAGATTATTTATTATTGAAAGTGCTACGTACATTTGACCATAATTAAATATATATGCTTTCTAAAAAAAAAAAATTCACGTGCGATATCAAAAGAATGAAAATATAGTATAAAATTATATGAATTTAATTCAAGAAAATCTATACAATAATGCTAAATACAATATAAAAATATATGAATTTAATTCATATTATTTTTCAATTTAAAAAAACTTAACCAATAATTAAATAGAAGTATATATATATATATATATATATATATATATATATATATATGTGTGTGTGTGTGTGTGTGTGTGTGTGTGTGTGTGTGAGAACAAATATACTTCTTAATATAATAAATTCTTGGACCCAAGTTTTAAAGTATGCAAAAAGAATAAAACCTTAATGAACATCTATATAGAACTTTAATAAAGATTAAAGTCTTGAAAAAATAAAACCTTAAATATTTACTATATTATATGTATAACATATAGTAGCATAATAAATATTATAAGACCACAAAATATAACAATATAAATAACATATATAATCAGGCTAACAAATACTTTTATAACTAATTTAGACCCAAAATTTTAATGCAATACAATTTCGAGAAAAGGGTCAAATAGGCCCCTAAACATTTGGCTAAAGGTCAATTAACCTCACAAACTTTTAAAAAGGTTAATGGAACACATGAACACACAATTTTGAGTCACTTAACCCCATTAACCGGTAACTTTTCTCTGAAGAACCGGTAATTGACCATGTGGCGCCACGTCAGTTTTTTTTTTTTTTTTAATATTTTAAATTGCCACATAAGAATTATATATAAAAAAACAAATTAAAAGATTATTTAAATCACACCTACAGTCGAATAGAGTAAGGAAGATGATGGACTTGCACCGATTCAGACCTCCATGTTTGAACCTGATTTGGAAGAGGGGATGGCTCTCTTTGTTGATGAAGTAATTGGGGAGGCATCTATGGGCCTCCTTGAAGAAATAGCAAAGATAGTTATGAATGAGGAAAATGAATCAAGTATGGAACGAGATGAAGAGATATGCTCCGTAGTATGAATGAGGAAAATGAATCAAGTATGGAACAAGATGAAGAGATGAAGCATAGAAGAAGAAGCAGATGTCGTAGAAGAAAGAAGAAGAAGCAGATGGCGTAGAAAAAAAGAAGAAGAAGCAGATGTCGTAGAAGAAAGAAGAAGAAGCAGATGGCGTAGAAAAAAAGAAGAAGAAGCACATGGCGTAGAAAAAAAGAAGAAGAAGCAGATTTCGAAGAAAGAAGAAGCATAAGATTTTAAAAGAAAGATGAAGATAAGATTTCGAAGAAGAAGTTGAGTTGTTTACGTGAGAATTAGGGTGTAGGTGCGATTTAAATCATCTTTTAATTTGTTTTTTTTTTTTATAATTTTTATGTGGCAATTCAAAATATAAAACAAAGTTGACGTGGCGCCACATGGTCAATTACCGGTTCTTCAGGAAAAAGTTACCTGTTAATGAGGTCAAGTGACTCAAAATTGTGTGTTCATGTGTTCAATTGACCTTTTTAAAAGTTTGTGGGGTTAATTGACTTTTAGCGAAATGTTTAGGGATCTATTTGACCATTTTCTCTATAATTTCATTCTGCACAAAAAAAAAATAAAATAAAAAAATAAAATAAAAAACAGCCCAATAACCCGATCCAAGCCCAACCACCCGACCCAATTAACGAAATATAAAACCCAAAAAAAAAAAACCAAAACTATCCCTTAGCCGACTTTTGGCATTTTTTTTTTTTTTTTTGAAAACAAGAAGAGAATTCATTAACTTAAATCGGAAATCAACACATTACAGATGATAGAAGGAGGGTTGAAGAACCACTCCAAGTAATCAGACACAGAACAAGACTGCCTGCTAGTACATGGGCCGTCTGGTTCGCTGATCAAATAAACACATTACAGAAGTCATTCAATAGGTGTTTAATATCTTCAACAATAAGATGAAAAGAAGACACTCCGCCATTTGAGTTAAGGCTTTGAACAACTTGCAGAGAGTCTGATTCTACATGAACATTGTCTATGTTGTGCAGTTTAAGCCAGCTTAAAGCTTCACGGATCGCGATTGCTTCGGCTTCCCTAGGAGCGAATAAACCCTTCCATTGTTCTCCCCTTGCAGCAATGAACTTTCCATCCTCGTCCCTAATCACGCTGCCAAGGCCCATAGCTGCTTCCTGGATATTTATCGCCGCATCCACGTTCATTTTAAGTAATCCTGGTTGCGGTTTTGTCCACTTCTGATTCGGTTCAGGGAGGCCCTGTTGTGGAGAGAATTTCAGTCCCTTAGCATCAGTCCATTCCTTCAGGAACCCTTTAGCATTTCTAACAAGCTGCTCTGCACGGGGGATTGATGAGTTGTTCCACAGCTTTTCATTTCTATGACGCCAGAGCTCCCAACAGATAATAGCAAGCAACCGCTGATGATCTTTGGTTAACATGGCCGTGTTGTTGCTGATCCATGCTGAGAAGGAGGGCTCCCTGGTAACACTGACCTGCATACCTGAATGTGTCCAGCATGTTTTGGCATAAGTACATTCCACAAGAAGGTGATAGATGGACTCTTCCGAGCTATCGCAAAGAGGGCAAAGTGCATCGCAGTCCACTCTTTTCCTGCGTAGGAGGTCCTTTGTGGGTAAGCTATTAGTACATGCTTGCCAAAGAAAGACTTTTCGCATTCTATCGCCACACACCTTCCCTATCCGCTCACCGATTCTCCCCATCTCCGTCCTCCAATCTGCCATGAACCCTAAATCCTACTGCTATTGTTTAGGTTTTAATTTGCTTCTTAGATCAACTAATGTTGTATTTCAGAGACTTACGATTTAGTCTCTAAACCGTAATTTCTGCCAGTCTCCCTAGTTTTTTTTTTTTTTTTAGACAATCTACCAGTCTCCCTAGGTTTCGTACTTCGTTGTTCGTAATTTCTGGTGATTAAGGGCTCGAATCTGGAATTTTGTAGTAGTGATCATCGTTTTCAGTTCATAAAATTCCCTATTGACATAAATCGCACCATCGATTTGAGGAAGCAGTCGAAAACCCTAACTGAGATAAGTGAACCTATCCCTTTAGTTGATTCACTCGGTTTACTCTTTATTTACTATAAAATTTCTCTAAATGTTTTTGTATTTGTTGGATTAAGAAATTATTGTCCGTTTATTCATGTATTTGACTTAGGATTTTTCAAAAAATTGTAGACGAAATTTCCGAAAAAATTTTGAACATTTTTTAGTAATTAACGATGTCAGCTAAATGTTGAACTCTTCATATGAAATATCTCACCTATTGTTTGCAACTATAGTGTTATTGCCTTCTGTTTTATAGTTGATCATGTATGAATGATCAGTAATTTCTGTTTCAGTAAAAAAAAAGACTTTTCATCTTACTATTTTTTTATAATTTTAATTTTAATATTTCAAGTAGTAAAAAATGAAAGAAAAGTCATCTCATTTATGCAAATGAATTGATTTTTGTCTAAGTTTTTTTTTTTTTTTCTTAAAAACACAGTAAGACAAAAAAAAAATTACTTACTGTTCTTTTAGAAAAAAAAAAAAAAAAAAAAACCTTAAAGACAATGAGATGACTTTCTTTTTAGTTTTTCACTACTGGAAATAAGTTTAATTTTTAGTTTAGAGGGCAAACCTGTGTCCTCTAAAGTAGAATTTTCTCTTAAATAGAATTTTAATATCTCAAGTAGTGAGAAAAAATAATGAAAAACTAAAAGGAAACAGAAAGTATTTTTTGTGTCTAAATCGTTTTTTAAGGCAAATTTCAGTTGCTTAAAGCAGAAAAACATTTATATGCTGATATGATATACTACCTAATACTGCTGAATTATAAGTACATACATTGTCACTAATTCCAGCCTTAGATGTAATTATTACAAATAGTACACTTCAGCATCCTTCTTAGCTTTAGGTAATAAGGAATGTTGATATGATTTTCCAAAACATAAACATTACATTATACTATACAGATGAATAATTAACAATCAACTCCGAACTCCTCATGCCTAATGGATGTACAGAGTTAATCCTGCAAAAAGTATTAAAAAAAAAAAAAAGAAGAAGACAAAAGTACAAAAAAAGAAGATGTAATTCTATAACATTATATAGAAGTTGCAGTTCAAAGAGTTTAAAATCATATCTTATCACCAAAATAATGGTGCTATAAGTAGCCGCATTTCAAAACCAATAACATTCACACTGCAACTGTGCTACAGTGAAAAAGCTGTCCATCCTGATCATTAGATTCATATATGATTAACCTTACCTTTAATCATATAACCTGAAACAGTTTACATAAAAGAACAAAGAAAAAAATGATATATTTACCTCTTGTTCATGAAACAGGCATTCTAAAGTTTTACTTGTTTGACTTCTTCTAACATCTGGAACTTCATATGTCTAAATCGTTGTTGTTTTCACAGGTGATTCAGAATGGCATATGTATAATCTGGCCGTGCAGATGCAATGGCAAAGAAGGTTTATATAGAGTTTGAAGTTAATATTGTCTTTTATTGAACAATGAACAGATCAGAATATGTCTTGGAACTATGAAAAGTCATTAGGATTTAAAATTATAATAAAGTAATTTGTATTTTAATTAGGAAAATTTTATTCACACCACCTATTTTACTATTTGCACCACCTATTGAATAGGTCAAATCACTTGGTGTTAATTAAAAAGTGCTATTTGCACCACCATCATTTAATATTATCTTTTCCGTTAATTTCTGTTAGTTCACCGTTAACTTATTCATTAATTTCAATAAGAAAGGTCTTAGGTTCGAACCTCATCCCAATCAAAGTTGGCATAATTAGTACTCTATTTCACTCTTAATAAATTATAAAATAATAATTTAGTAGATACAATAAAAAATAATACATATACATTTCTTTAATTTAAAATTATGTGTCTACAATGCCTTTATTGGAAAAAAAAATATTCATTATCAATAAATTAAATAAGAGAAATAATTTCATTAGTTATATTGTCTTTATTTTTCTCCAATATAAAAATTCTTTAAATTCAAAATTCAAATTCATCAATTGATTATATTCGCTAAATTGTCCCTACAATGTCTTTATTAAAAAAAAAATATTCATTATCAACAAATTAATTAAGAGAAAAATTTGATTAATTATATTGTCTTTATTTTTCTCTAACGTAAAAATTTTTTACATTCAAATTCATCAATTGATTATATTCACTACATTGTCTATTATTTTTTTGTGCACTATTTTTTAATTAAATATCAAAGTTATAACACAAAATAATGCTATATATTTATTTATCAAGTATTCTATTAATACCATGAAAAAATTTAAAAATTTTAAATTAATAAAGTCAATTATATTAACTACTTAAGGGATTTGTTGACAAAGAAAGTATTCAAATAACACAACAAATTAAGGTGAAAAACTACCTCGCAATGTCCTTGTTTGACAATCAGCAGTTAGCGGTTAGCATTAACGGATTTGACCAGCGAATTATACCAACTGTTGGTAAAAAGATATTTGAAAAAATTAGCTGTTTAAATTAACATTTAAACTGATCTAAGGATATAATAATAATAATAATAATAATAATAATAATAATAATAATAATAATAATAATAATAATAATTGTTTTAATAATAATTTTTTTTAAAAATAGAGATGTGCTTTGGGGAAATCATTTTCAAAAACGTTATCTACTATATATATATATATATATATATATATATATATATATATATATATATATATATATATATATATAGGGATCAGGTGCATTTGTGGCTTCCCGTGCCGCCGTGCGGAGGATTAATGTGCGTGAGGTTTATACTTAATGTGCGTGAGATTTGTACTCAATGTGCCTGAGATTTGTACTTAATGTGCGTCACGTTAATATGCGTGAGTTTTGCACTTAATGTGCCTGAGTATTGTATTTAATGTGCGTAAAATTTGTGCTTAATGTGCCTGCATATTTCAGAATTACGAGCTCAGAAGGAAGTAGAACAGAAACTCACGCACATTAACGCCCAAGCTTCTTGTTACTTCTTCCTTCAAATTCATCAATTGATTATATTCGCTACATTGTCCGTACAATGTCTTTATTAAAAAAATTATTCATTATCAATAAATTAATTAAGAGAAAAAATTTCATTAGTTATATTGTCTTTATTTTTCTCAAATGTAAAAATTCTTTACATTCAAATTCATCAATTGATTATATATTCACTACATTGTCTATTATCTTTTTTTGTGCACTATTTTTTAATTAAATATCAAAGTTATAACACAAAATAATGTTATATATTTATTTACCAAGTATTTTATTAATACCATGAAAAAATTTAAAAAATTTAAATTAATAAGCCAATTATAATAACTACTTAAGGGATTTGTTGACAAAGAAAGTATTCAAATCACAAAACAAATTTAAGTGAGAAATTACCTCGCAATGTCCTTGTTTGACAATCAGCAGTTAGCGGATTATATTAGCGGATTTGACCAGCGAATTATATCAACGGCGGGTAAAAAGATATTTGAAAAAATTAGCTGTTTAAATTAACATTTAAAATGACCTAAGGATATAATAATAATAATAATAATAATTGTTTTAATAATAATTTTAAAAAAAATATATATATGTGTTTTGGGAAAATCATTCTCAAAAACGTTAAGTGAAAATATTATAAATTGCAATGTTTGTATTTTCAGTGGTTTGGAACAAATTGTTGCTTCAAACTGTTGAATAAGCAAAACACTTTCTTTAGCATTTTGATCTTTGGGTTACATCATATTTACCAATTGTCCAAATATCTTTGGGTTACATTATAATTAAAATTTTTAAATTTTTACTACATCTAGATTCCTTAAATTAGAAATTTCTTTATCCATAATAATTTATTCAACAATAATGGTTGAACTAAATGAACACTGAGCAAAACACCTAAAGGACTGGTACCGTTGATTTATTCATTGATATTGTATATATGTGCATTCATTAATTATATTAGAACCATTTGCAACAAAAATACTTGGTTACTATTTAAAAAAAGTTTAGTAACAATTATAATGAACTCCTATACTACATTGTATTCATATACTATGAATTACATATTTAAATAAACAAATTAAGCATTAAATTACTTATGTTGAACTTCTCATATATAATCTAGTTTTTATATACTTTCAAATATTTATTTAATTATAAACATTGGGTAGATAAATGACCGTCAAATTATTAACTCAAATGAATAGTTCAGATTTTAATTTTTCCTTGAGATTTCTTAATTTATCCTTAATTATATGATTATCCGATCCGTTAACTTTTTCATTAAGTACCGTTAATTCACCGTTAGTCTGATTCGTTCTAATATTAAAATCTAATATAGAATTATAACTACAACATCAATCTAATTTTAATATTAAAGTATTAATAGAACTCTAACCGACAGAATAACAAGAACAACGAGGAAAATAATGAATAAAACAAGACTCTTAACCCCGCCCGACCCAGTGCACCTAGCTAATTAGGACAACGCCCTCCAACATTACACCAACGTAAATACTTGCATCAGATGCGGTGCACATGACATCACGCACCCTCAACACATAACCATTGATCGACAGGAATGCACGGCTAATACTAGTGCACAAGTTCACACGATAATTGTAATTCACACCTGAACTTTATATATTTTTATATATCTAAAAACATAATAAGTCTCAATCAAAGTTATATCCCCCATTTATGTCCATATTTTTAATGCTAATCATTTTGTACATTGTGCTTTTAGAGTTGTATTATACAATTTTTTGGACAAAAATACCCTTACCGTTATAACTTCCGTTATCTTTTCCGTTACTTACCATGCACATGAATCTATCATATCTTTTCTTATATTCTTTAATTATAACAATATTTGTAAAACATTATATATTCATTATATATTATATTAATATAATAAATAAATTTTATTTCACTTTGATTTTAATTAGTAAAAATTTGTTAGTTATTTTTAAAAATATAAATATTGGGCATATGTTTTTGCGCATCGCGCATAGAAAAGACTAGTATATATATATATATATATATATATATATATATATATATATATATATATATATATATCTTGTCATGTTTACTATTATAAAGAATTAATTTCACTTTTGGTCCAACAACTTTTGAGGTTTTATCATTTTTGGTGCATAACTTTAAAAATTTTCAATTTTGGTGCCTAACTTTGTTATTTTTAGCAGTGTTGGTCCTTTTGGCTAAATTGACGGCGAAATGTTGCCGAATTTTATATTTTTAGGGGCAAAATCGTCACCCCAAGGAAACGTCTTCAATATCTAAACAAAATCACTGTAAAATCATATCTATAGTTGCTTGATCAATGAGAATAATGGGGAAGACGGGTAGAAACTAGACACGGATCTTTGGGATTTATAGTGTCGACGATTGACAATTTTTTTTTTCTTCTTAATATGATATTTCTTTTGTTTTGATATTGAAGATCTTTCCTTGGGGTGACGATTTTGCCCCTAAAATATAAAATTTGAAAACTTTTCGCCGTCAATTTGGCCGGAAGGATCAAAACTGATAAATATAACAATGTTAGACACTAAAATTGAAAAAAAAAAATTAAAGTTGTGCACCAATAGTGATAAGACCGACCTTTAAAATCGTGGGTCAAAAGTGAAATTAATTATATTATAAATGAACATTAGTGCCAAACTCCTTGTACTCAGATGGCACCCGTGTTGGACTCCCATATGGGAGGTTGTGAGTTTGAGCTTCAGTGGAGATGTTATTGGCTCTTTGTGTTTTAGTAGGTTGAGAAAGTAACTATGAACAGATACTACATTGTAATAGAGTCAGTAGCATTAAAAAAAAAACTTTTAATCTGGTGTCTCACATAAGAAATTGTTGAATTTGCATGTAGGATTTGTGGTGGGTATTGAGTTTGATACTTTTCTTACTTTATATATTCATTTTCTTTTTCAATTTAATCTTGGGCCCCAGTTACTCCTAATAGGATAGCGAAATCTCAAATTTCCAAATGATCAATCATTTTCCATGATATTAAAAATGGTGGCGTTGTACTTAAGTCAGGTTTGGAACCTTTTAGCAGACCTCGTTGAACAATTTGGAAAATTCCAATAATTATAATTACTACATTATTAGACAACATATATAATAATTATTCAAATAATATGTTTCTATCATATAGCGACATCAACTTGTAACAACTACTTGCAATGACCTCAATTTTAGTCATAAATTTCCTTGACTTTGGTTCCATTTACATAGAGTAAGGCTCCGTTTGGAAAGGAGGAAAATGTTTTCTGGAAAATAAGTTATTTTTTAGAAAGTGTTTTCTTTTCCCGTGTTTGACTATACAACAGAAAACTGTCTTTGTGTGTTTGGTTCGTTTTCTAAAAAATGAGTACGAAAATGAAAAGAATTGAATATACTTCAAAATTTTAGTTGTTTGATACTTTTGAAAAAATCATTCTGTGAATAGCACTCTTTTGATATATATATATATATATATATATATATATATATATATATATATATATATATATATATACATACATACTACACAGTAAGATAAATATATATAATATTAACATTTAAAAATTAATTTTGTTTTAATTTTTAAATACGAAAAAATTAATATTATTTGTAGACTTTACTTATTTTTTAAACTTTGAATTAAAAAACAAAAAAAAAAAAAAGGTCTACGGACCGGTTCGCAGGGTCCGCCAACCTGCATGGGGCGAGCTATGGTTGTATAAACCCTAGCCTGTGGGTTTGGTGGGCTGACTCGCAAAAGGTAGTAAAAAATTAGGCCCGAAAAATTTTGCATGCATACCCCTTGAAAAATGACTTTCCCAAAAAAAAAAGGTGAAGTCATTTTCCCCAAAACATACCTATTTCCTTTGGCTAAGTTATCATTTTTCATTGACCTCATTCTTCCTCCCTTGCCAAACACTGAAAACTCAGAAAACATTTTCTAAAAGTCATTTTCCGGATTTCCAAATGCATCCTAAACTGTAACTAGGGGTAATAATGTGTATTTGTTTGATGTAAGATTTGAAATAAGATTTCAGTCGTTGTGCATGGTAGATGATCGATCTGATTAAGATTTTAAGACTGTATTTGTAATTTTTCTTAGCTTGATCCAATCTGTCATGTATTTGTTAATATAGTATTTATAAGTTATAGTTGTCTGGGTGCTCATTTATAAGTCAAACTAGTATGTGAGCATACACTACATACAAGCACACATAGTAGCCAAGTTAATTTTCATATTACGATAGGAGTAATATAATGTTTTAGTTTTCTCGATTTGAGTCAGTCAATTATAGGTAATATGGGTTGGCATACCATATTGTGGTTCTTTGTTAGCTAGGTGTAGCAAGGTGAGTTTCAACTAAAATGCACTTTCAAGTAACAATTATAGACTTTTTTGTAAATCAAATATAAGAGTAATGTTACACATCCCTCTTAATATTCACCTCTTAATGTGGTATTATCTGATTGGATTTTTCTTTATTTGACTATTAATTAGATTTATTCTTCAACTCATGGTGGGACTCACTAATTTATGGACACTCAATAAAAATAAAGAGTTTTACTCATGTCAGGAGTTAAACTTAAGAGGAAAAAATAACTTTATTCACGAGATAATGATATGTGATGTGTTAAAATTTTGGAAACAAGATTGTATAAGATAAAGAATTATATATTGCAGTTTTTGTGGGTCTTAATTTATTTTATACCTTTGCGTGGGCTAGTGTGTTTTTCCTTATTATTATTATTACTAATTACATGCGCATTGTGCGAATAATCCAATGGCTAATGCATATTTTTAAATTAGTGTTTCAGAATTTATTAAAGTATTATTCGGTATCATAGTATATATCAATGTAATATTATCAAATTTTTCATACAAGTAAATATTTCAAGAATGCATAATTATGACTTGTGGCAGAAACGTTGGATTAACTGGTGCAATAACAGTTTTAGAGGGAAGCACCTTGATAAAGCTATAGTATACGTGGTGGATGGGAAAGTGTAAACGGAGATGTGGAACCCTCGAGTGTCGAACTCAAGGATGGCAAATCAGAGTAAACTAATTGCAAGATAATCATGTGTCACAATGTATCAACAAGAGTGAACTAGGTGCAAAAGAAGGACATGGGAACATAGGTTGCAAGCATAGAAGACAAGAAAATAAAGAAAACAAGCACGTATGTAAACCGAGGATTTGGATGGAAAGGATTCGTGATCACGCATTCATTGGTCTCAAGGTTGACAAGATATGGTGCAATGCAAGCCTAACCTAAGGGAGAACTATGGCACCAAGACCTAGTCTCTCAAATCCTAAGTCGGGTGAGGTATATCTTCTAGCAAACACTAGGTGGGCGGTCTACCCTATCCTCCCGGGCCTAGCCCTCTCAGAATGTAGGACGGGATTGCAAGAGCAAGACTAAAGAGAGTGCAATCTCTTGCTAATCCCCCACTCTGATACTCCTCTCTCATTGGAGCTCTCAATGAAAAGAGAATCTACATACACACCTCTACAACATAGACATTCAAGGTCAAGCAATACATCATGTCTCATCATTTAATCTATACAAAGCATGAATACATAATCACAATTCAATTCGGATCCAAATCCTAGAAGTCTAGCAACTCATCATCATTGATAGATTGAAAACACAAATTGAAATAACAAATATGGAATTGAAAGCTAAGAAAGAAAATGTTACCAAGTCTTCAATTCAAATGTAAGATCCAACCTAAGAGTTGTTGGGCAATGAGTGTCTAGCTAGATCTAACCCTAATCTAGAGAGAAAGTGTATAAAACTAAGTTACAAACCTCTAATTAAAAGATAAAGTCATCCCCCCCACCCTAAAATAATCCCCCTACAAGCCATTTAATAGGCTGAAATATGTAATTTACGCGAAGTGCACGATCCACGCGCCCGTCCCCGCGCTTGGGGAAGATGCGTGAAACTTTCTGCTTCCAATCCACACACTTTTTCCACGCACGTGGGATGTTGCATGGGTCAGAATTTGCCCTTCTTGTCTTCATAAAAGTTGTAGCCCTTGAAGTTGCCGTTCCAATGACACTTGAATCATCTCATTTATACACTCCTAGCTCGAGATATGCTCCAATCACCGAACTGTCGCCAGAATGCCTTATAAATGACAATGTTTTGTTCTTTCCTACAAAGACAACCACAATTAGTCCTTGCTCCTATCTTTTATCAAAGTAAGCCATTCTAAGAATATAATAGGCTCAATGAGCTCCAATTATAGCACAATATGCCTTCCAAATACCACACAAAATGTATCATCTTTGGCACTTATCACAATTTCTACACTTTATTCTTGCTCGTCCTCGAGCAAGGTTTCAAATCAACTCATGGAATGATAAGTGACAAAGGTACTTTATGCAAATTTAATCAATCAAATAGTCAATCAAGAAGGGTGTGTGAGACAACGGAGGGGGTGAAATCCCCCATACTATCATGCAAGTGTGTTAATCATGTGCCATACTTTGCAACTCAAGGAATATACAAAGGAGCAAAACCCCAAGCAAAAGGATAAAATTAAGTTCAAGGGAACACACTCTCCACACCAATTCAAGCATGCAAAAATTTTTGAATTCACCTCCTATTTTCCAAGGGCCTTCAAGTCGAGCCCACTAATGGGAACGATGTGCACACCCCAACCAACGTCCAACCTTATACCGCCAAAGCCCATAAGCATAAAATAAAGTGAGGGTGTGGCATGGACCTCCCGAGCGACCCGACTTCACATGGAGCTCCATGCTTTTTCGAAGGTCGGTGCTATGGGTGCCAGGTTTCTAGCGGGGTGGCTCACCTCCACTCTCTCTTCTCGTCTCCTAAGATAACGTCATTGGGGCAACCGACTTCACGTAGAGCTCTATATTTTTTCGAAGATAGTGCAATGGATTAGCCCCAAATCCTAGCGAGACGGCTCACCTCATTTCTTATCTCAAGGAGTGGCCATTATTTTTGGTCGTTGCCTTTTTCTCTTTCTTCATTTCACACTTCAATCCCTCATGCCTTTTTCTCGGGGTTTGGGATTTACTCTCAATTCTCACCAAAGGCTCACCTTTTGCCCCATGCCCTACCAAGATTTGTTTTTTTTTTTTTTTTTTTTTTTTTTCATTTTCGGGCTTCGCTTACAATTATATTTTTAAGGTTGAGGAGTACACACTCCCACTTCGAGAGATCCTTGACTAAGGTCCAAGTAAAATAAGAGGTGAATAACATGCAAGCATACAAAAGATATAAACCTATTTGGCTCTATGCAATTCCTCACTTGGTGTAAAGAGGTAACTCCCTAAGGATATTCCCAAAATTAAACATTTTTGACACATCACTAACACACTTCCAAGATAGTATGAACAATGACGCACTTTCCATCAAGGCACACAATCATCAATCATGAACCTTTCAATCAATTGAATTTCCAAACGACTAAGCACAAAGTGCATCCTTTCCACACTTTAAAATAAACATCGTCCTCGATATTACTTTAAGCACTAGGTGAAAAAAGGAGCACGGGTCAACACACACTAAGATGAAAGTCCATTTCCACACTTTAGGATTGTTTCCACACTTTAGAAGTGTTTCCGGGACTTGGGAAGTGCAACAAAAGACAAAGTGAATGAGATATGCTAGCAAATGTTTGCAAACCCCTTTCCCACACTTTAGGAATAAAGACCGGGGCATAACTAAAGAGGAAGGGATATAGGAATAAACCAAGGCGTAGATCAAATCCCTTTTAGAAATGTAGTATCCAATGTCTTTGCCCGATCAAATGCGTTTCGAGCTTCAAAACATTGTTAGTGGCATATGTGCAACACAAAATAACAGAAGTGCAAATGGAGTAACGGGACTACTCGTATGGGAATGATAAAAAAAAAATAATGAAAATCCTATAAATAAGACTACAAACGTAAAAGCACTAGAATGTAAAATTAACACAAAGTAAAAAACGACGAAATGTAAAGGACTGTAACAACGAGGCAAAGTCACAAGGAAAAAGCAAAGTAAATCCATCTCAAAGTGCCAACACTACTCCGGGGGTGGATGTGGATGGACTCTACTAAATTGTTTCTAGAGTTCTCCAATTTGTATCCGTTGTGCCTCAATTGCTCTTCGGTTGCATTCTTCCAATTGTAACTGTCTCTCCTCCATCCTGATTTGCCTTTATTCTATTCTTTGTTGTCTTAACCCTTAAATCCGTGTAGAGTTGATATTGGAAAGCTTGCAAGTGTTGCAAAGTGGTGTCATATGAACACTATGCATCAACAAACAAGCTTAGAGAATATGTAACAATGCAACTCTACCATCAATTCCTCATCAACAAAGAGGCATTAACAAACCCATTCAAGAATCCCCAAATTAGAAGTAGGGTTCATACAAGAATTTCAAATCCATAAAGGCAAATTTCAATCCATATAATGTTCATTCATGCAAAACTAGTCATCATTCACTAACTTCAAACAACAATATATGCAACACAATGTAGACTAGCATTCATGAGTTAGGAGAGATAAAGCTTAAATAATATATTAATGGAGATTTGCAAGCTGAAGCTTTTACCTCAATCTTGGATGGTGATTCCTACAAGAAATTGATCCTTGGAAGCTTCCCAAAGATGGAAGAAATAGTAAGAGCAATGTTACTTTTTTGTGCGAATGAAGTATTTTCGTGGATAGGGAATGAAATGGTGGAGAAGGGAAACTCAAGTATAAGACTTCCGCGTAGGGTTTGAGTGCACGTTCCACGCATCGTCTCACGTGCGTGGGCCGGATGCGTGGATGATTCTGTCTTATCCCCACGCATCGCCCCACGCACGTGGGCGAGATGCATGGATGTTTCTGCTTCTTCCCCACGATCTTTCCCACGTTTTGACAACCCAAAAGATATTTCCTCAAATTCTATTTTATAAAATCTCAAATAAATTATTTTTACTCCTATGATAATTTTTCTAAAGGGTGCATGAATTAAATATTTTAAATTCATTATTTCAAATAATTCAACACCAAAAATTCATATATTTTAAAAATCCTATTTAATGGGTATATTTATGTACCAAGTTTTGACCCAAAAAGTCAATCTGAGTGGAACTTGTAAAACTGATTCAAGTGTTTTGGCCTAGGAATATTCTTACAAATGAACCTATATTTATTCCAAAAAATTTAGAAACCTATTTTTATCCTAAATTGACCCATTTGACCCAAAATTATAACCCGAGATTTTAATATCAAAATGACCAAACTAGCCCCACTTGGCCGAAATTCCCATCAGCATTCTACCTCAGATTTCGAACCCTACCTATATATTCATGTGACAATCCAAAATTAATTTTTCTAAATTATATTTTATAAATTCCAAAATAGCTATTTTCACTCTTTCAAATTGTATTTCGAAAACGGTGTTTGAATTAAATATTTTAAATTGAGTTTTTAAATAAATTCAACGCCGAGAATATTCTATTTTGAAAATCCTAAGTTTTGGGTACATTTATGTACCAAGTTTTGACCCAAAAATTCAATTTGAGTGAAACCAGAAAGGAACCTGTGAAACCTGAACCAAGTGTTTTAACTAGAAACTAGTTTTAGAAAATCTATTTTGACCCCAAGTTATTCAAAAATCACCTTTTAGATTTTGGTCCATGATGCAAGGTGAACCATGCAATTTTTACAACTTTGTCTGATCTTTATAGAAGCAAGCAAGAATTACTCCTTTGCCCTCCCCTAATCATTGATGATCAACCTAGGGTTTTGAACCCATATAAATAGAATAGTGATCCTATGTTGTCTCCTGATCCCATTTCTTTGCCTCTCCTTGAGCTCTCTATTGGTAGAAGAAGCAAAACACAGTAAGTTTTCAAGCTCTATTCTCATCCATTCATCCATTTTCCTTCCAGTTTTCCACTCTTTTGCCTTCAAATCTCTGAGGTTCCTCCCTTATGTGTTGTTTGTATGGTTTTTTTGAGAAGTTTAGGAAGTGAAGGTGGTGGAAGTTGAGTAGAGAGGAAGAAGGGATCCACACAAGAAGAAGAAGAAGAAGCTAAGGTATAAACCATAGACTCCCAAACTATATTTTGGACTCTGTTAAATGCTAGAATGTGGTTTAGATGCGTAGAAATGTTAGATAAATATTGTTGTTGAGCTATTGGTGAGTTATTGTTGATCTATGGTTGATTTATTGAGGTTTGGAAGTGTTGGATTGCATCTGGTTTTGTGTTCAGGTGAAGAAGAAGGTGTCTGGTGCACACAGATGGTGCACCAGATCATCCAACGGAGCCTACCAACGGACCCTGGCATGGTCTGTTGGCCAGCCTTGTTAAGTGGTGGACCAAGGCAACGGACCTTGGCTAGTTCCGCTGCCTTGCACCGTAGCTTGGTGGGGCTTCCCAAGCCCCGTCACCAAGCTCCGCTAAGCCAAAGTCAGTTCAGGCCGGGCCCTCTGTGGCTTAGCTACGCGTTGTTCAGACCGGGACTCGTGGGCCCTTGAGGCTCGGACACTCGGGCTCGTTACGACGTACTAGTAGAAGTTAGTTTCGTTTGATTTGGAGTTAGAAAGCATGATTTACAGCTAGAATTGTTGAGATTGAGCACTCTGTTGTTGTTGTCTGTGAACTATACCAGCTAGTGTATTTTCAGCATCCGAGTATTGCTATTTGATTGAGAAGCATGTCTAAATACTTGATAGTATTTTTTGAGAAGTTTTGCAAAGTATTTGAGAAATTGGGCATGAGCAGTGCATGATTTTATTTCGCAGTGAATGAGAATGCAAGGTGTATTTTTACAGTAAAGAGCATGATTAGTAGATTTCATTGAGCAAAGTGTATAAATGGCTCTAAGTGAGCCTAAGATCTATTTCAAAAACCTATATTTATTTTGGAAAATCATTATCTAGTTGCATTGAGAAGATTGCATGATATTTGATTTCCAAAATGTGAGGAAGAGAAATTGTTGAGATTTATGTGCATAAGCTTGCATAAGTTAAAGAAGTTGCATGAGATATATCTATATGCTATCTATTGTGAGAAAATAGAGTTTTTGGAGGCCCGTTAGGACTATGTCCTTTCGGGAAAAAAGAGAAAGAAAGAAAGTTTGAGAAAGGAAAGAAACGGTCATTGCGAACCGACAGATTATATGAAGTAACGAGGTCGATATTCTCGAGTTACTAGGTTGGATACTACCCGTCAGGCTTGGAATCCTGGTTAGGAGGTTTGCACACTAACAAGTATGATACCTGATTCCACAGAGTTTGAGATATAGTGGTTCTGTGGGCGAGATGAGTATTAGGCCGGCTAGATGCCGAGCCCGGATAGGTTCGTTCACATTTTGGTGAAGTTCCTACCTCGCCCACAAGTAAAGAAAGAAAGAAAGAAAGCGAGTCAAAAGGCTCAAGAGAAAGAAGAGAAACACGAGTCAATGTGACTCAACAGAAACCTCCACAGAAAAAGTATTTCTTTTTACATAAGAGAGAGGGTATATATATATATATATATATATATATATATATATATATATATATATATATATATATATATATATATATATATATATATATAATAGCATCATGACTATCTTATCGCATGACTTGCATGATTTGCATTAAAGTATGATGAGAAGTATAGTACTTTGTTGTTGTTTATGAGTTGGCATGATAGCATGAGATTGCTTGTTGGGTTATTTAGTATCTCTTTTATCTATCAGTTTAAGCATGAGTTTGAGTATTGAGCTATGATTTGAAATATCTATTAAAGCATGAGAATCGTGTTAAGTTGAGTACTTGTGAAAGCATGCTTATATGTTGAATAGGTTGCAAGCATATAGTAATGTTGATGAGCATGGTTTGAGTTTGTTGTTTAAGTATTGTAAGTACTTGAACTTAAGTGTGCTTGCCAAATGATTTTCAAATCTATATCTATAGTACTTTATAGGGTTGAGTGGCTTTATACTTAGCATTCGTGCTAACGGGTTTATTTCCTACTATTTTCTTAACCCCTTTCAGGTGGGCCAGTGTTTGATCGCGCACAAGTTAGATTAGTGCGTAGATATGAGTTGATGGATTCTAGTTTAGATTTTATCTTGAACATTGATGTTTAGATACTTTTGTTGATCTTTTGTTGGTGTTGAACACTGGGGTTTTGTTCCCCAAGTTTGGATGTAGTTTTTGATGAGCTTAACTCTAGATAATTATTACCTTTCTTTAGCCTGTGCAGTCATCGTGTGTGGTGACTGTGGCGGTGACACCCGTTTGGTTGGTTTCAATTGGTTTTAAGTAATTAATCTTACTTTTTATCTTGTTTAGTTTATCTTTTGAAGTTAAGTATTTGGGATTTAGTTTATGAAAAGTAGGGTGTTACAATTCACTAGTATTCCATTGCCATGAACCCAATCCCTCCCATGTGCCTCTTTCACTCCAAGCTCTAGGAAATTCTCCAAGAAGAAGAAGAATAACTTTGTAAGCAAATCCTCTTCCCTTGATCTTCATCTTTCTCCAAATATCTTTGTAACATCCCCGATTTTTAAGCATAAATTTAAACATTTAAAGCTTAGGAATAAAGACAAGTCTAATAATTAAAGTAGTAAGGTAGCAGAAGCTTAAACCAAAAAGTACCGGGGTGTTATGCCACACCTAAGTTGCAAACTTAGATGCACAGGCTATTAACAAACTCTCCAACTCAAACAGTAAAAGTACTCAGTGTCTCTATAGTCACGGCTCGCAGGCCAAACCAACTAAGCTAAGAGAGGGAAGTAAAGCTAGTCTAACGAAGACTTCAACTAGCACGCTCGGAGTCAAACTACTCTGTACCTGAAAAACATTTAAGGTGTAGCAACCGTTAGTGAAAATGCTAAGTAACCCACTCCAACGCGTTGAGTACCGTATAGTATAGTTTATAAGGAAATCACTTTTGAGACTTAGGGATACATAAATATAGTCTTAGCAACACTAGCTTTAAAACAAGAGATAGACATATCATTTGACTTATCAAGAGATTCACCCAATCATACCGACCAACAACGGTTAAACAATGGAATCAATATAAGAGACAATGATACAGATTCAACGATAATCAACGGTAGGGAAATCAAGCATCAATCAAGAGATCATAATTAAAGATATGCTCATAAGCAAGAGAGTTTCAAGAATCAAAATCAATGACCAAGTTCCAACCTTATGCCATGTTCCAACCTTTACCCCGCTCCATCCTTGTATCAGTTCCAACCTGTACCTCCGAAACCACCATGTACACCAGTCCAACCTTATTCCTCCGGAGACTATGCTCCTCGCCTGCTTTATCCGCCTGCTTTTCATTAAACATGATATATATCATAACGCCTTTCATTTGAGCAAAGCTCATATCCACCAGTTTTTAATCATAAACACATAGTCATCGACATAGACAATTGAGGCTCAACATTAGCCCGATCAACAGGATAATCATAATAAGGTACAACATTTGTACAAGCTTACAATGTTTGGTTCCATCAAGGAAATTCAAGAAGAAACATGAAAGAGACATTTCAAAGTAATGTCACAATAACGATAGATTTCAACCAAGAGACCACAATGATTGGTGAACGCAAGTTACCAATCCTCATCAAGAATAAGTGAGAAAGCACATACTAGTACTAACATAGCTAGCATGCAAATCAATAGGACAATCATAAAGGATCAAATGAACATCATAGACCTCACTTCAATCCAATGAATTACAAATTTGGATTACAAATATGATTCAAGACTCATAAATCCTATCAAGGATACTTAAGAAATCATTCTAGACTTATGAAACATCAACGAAGAGACACAAGTGCACAACGGGTCAACAAAATGGAGGCCAAAATACAACGTACCAGTAGGCGGTACGGTGAAAGGCTGACCACCCACCACACTTCCCACCATAGTACCAGCGGATGGTACCACGGGTGGTCAACCACCAGTGGACCCCTCCGCCACTTACCAGCTTGTACCACCGGGTAGCAGACCGCTCGCCAGTGTACTCACTGGTACTGAATAACAGAGGAGAAATTCCCTTCGGGGAAAAATACAAGAATGCTCAAGTTCAAGTCCAAAACACCTCAAAACTCACATCACTCAACAAAGGAACTTGAACACATAGAATAACTCAAAGAATAGCATTAAAGGACCCTAAATACAAGCTCTAACAAGGCATTTACACAAGAAAATGCATAGAATCACTCAAGAGCATCAATAAATCATAAATAGCAAGTGTAAATAGATTTTGTAAGACATGGGTTACCTTTGTAGCCTAAACAACACTTCCTCAACTCCTAGGATCCTCCTTGAAGGTCCTCCTCCACAAGATCTTTCAAACACAAACCAAAAGCCCAACAAACACAAGAATTCTTAGATAAAGGAGGTGGAAAACTAAGTAATAAAACCAATAAAGCCTAGAACTTACCCTTCCTAAGGTTGTAGATGAGGAAAGGTGGAAACTTGGTGGCCTTCAAGGTAGAGAGGATGATGGATTTCTTTGGTTAGGTTGGGAGGGTTTAGGGTTGCTTGGAGAGATCGAAAGCTAGAGTGTAGGGAGAGAAGTGTTTCTTGTCTAAGTGAGGAAGGCTAAGGTGGGAGTGTAGGAAAATATCTTGGGTTCCAAGTTAAGATTGTGAAAAGACCAAAAGGACCTCTTCCTTCTACAAGCAAGTTAGGAGAGAATTAAAGGCTAGAGTACAAGAAATAAAGCACCAAGTCCTCCCATTGACTTAATTAAAAGGTTAGGGATTTAGTCAATTTTGGTCCCTGACTATGCTCAAAGGAAATTTAAGAAGTAATTGCAAAGCCATTAGAATTTAATTAAGTAATTAAATTCGAGTTTAAGGAATTAATTTCCGGGGTGTCACAATCTTCATCTTCCATCCTCTTCTAACCCATTTGTTTTAGTATATAGTGTATGTTTGTGTATGTGTGTATGATGTATGATTTAGGTGTTCTTATTGAGGATAATAGGAGGTGAAGGTGGGAACATTGGTTGAAGAAGAGGGGGGATTCACACTAGGGTTTAGCAAACTCAAGATATAACCCATGGACTCCCAAAACCTATTATTTTAGTTTTGTGTTGTTGTTGTTGATATACATATGTTGTTGGTGTTTTGATGCTTAGAAATGATGAAGAATCTATGTTCATGTGTTGGTATTGTTATCTTGTTGTTCTTGGTTGTTTGGAGAAGTGTTGGAGGTGTTTTAAAATTTGAAAGTGGGATTTTGTTCATCTAATGCAAATTTCCCGAGCTCACTGCCTAAGTTCTGTTTTGACCTTGTGGGGCTTACCAACGGATACCAACGGACCCCAGAGGGATCCGTTGGTATGCACCGTCACCCTGCGGACCAGAGTGGCGGACCTTGAGAGGATCCGCCACTCAAGGCCGTGACTTGGCAGAGCCAAGTGGCGAAACCCCTCAAGCTCTGCCACCGAGCCCCGCCAGGTCATTCTGAAAACCGGGCCCTTTGAGGCTCAATCTGTTTTGGTTGTTTCGGACCGGGAATTGTGGGACCGTGAGGCTCAGAGACTCGGGCTCGTAATGACACGCTAGTGTGAGTAAAATCCACTTTTCCAAACCAAGCCTGATTTATGATTTTTCCTAAGTGTTTCTTGAGTACCTTTGAGCATGAAAGTTGAGTACTATTATTGTGACTTGAGTCATGAGATGAGTTGATCAAATGCTCTATTTGCATTGTCTAGTTCATGAATAGTAAGATTGACATGATCATATGGATTCTTTTGCATGAGTCACTATTTCCTAAACTTTTTGCCTAAAACCTATGTTTTCATATTGAAAGCTTTTGCATACATTAGAAGGCTTATATTAATGCCTTAGGCTATTTTCAAAACCCTTATATATATACTTTGGAAACCTATATCTATACTTTTTGAAAAGCTTGCATGTCATTTAGATTCCCATTATAGAAAATGGAAGTTGCATGAGATATATGCTACTATTATATGAAGTGAGGAAAAACTATGTTTTGGAGGCTCCCGTTAGGACTATGTCCTTTCGGATGAGAAAAATAAAAATACGGTCAAAGAATACCGGAAGAGTATATTAGAAATAACTAGGTCGAGATTCCCGAGTTTCTAGGTTGGATACTACCTACTGGGCTTAGAATCCTAGTTAGAGGGTGTGCACACTGAAAGTACGATACCTGATTCCACAGAAAAAAAGATTAAGAACCACGAGTATCGGTTTTGTGGGCGAGATGAGTATTAGGCCGGCCGATATTCGCCGAGCCCGGATAGGTCCGTTCACGAATTGTGAAGTTCCTAACTCCCCACGAGTTTGAGGTTCCGTTGGTACAGATGTGGCAGTTGTGTGGGAGGCACCGTTCGCTAGGGCTTCGCCGCGGCGGAGTACCTGCCTCATATGACCCAGATTTGAAAGAAAGAAGAGAAAAGAGAATCATGAGATATGATTGAGGTCCTCCGCAGAAAAATATTATTATTATGATCGAGAGTATGAGTGTGTGTGTGTGTATATATATATATATATATATATATATATATATATATATATATATATATATATATATATATATATATATATATATATATATATATATATATATATATATATAGGGTTCCATTGTTGCATCGTTTATGCCTTGTGATGAGTATATGAGAAGTAAAGTATATTTTATTGCTTGTGAGTACTAACATGAAAGTATAGTATGGTATGACACTTATATCCCTTGCATATTATCTCTCTTGAAAGTATGTTTGATATTGCATATGTTGCTGAGTATACATGCTTATATATACAGTATCCTTACTTAAGATTTATTGTTTGATTGCCATGTTGCCTATGTGCATACTTGTTATGTATTTGAATGTCAACCATTTTCCAAATATATATCTATATTTATGGTACAGGGTTGAGTGACTTTATACTTAGCATTTTTATGCTAACGAGTTTATTTTCCTATGTGTTTTTATAACCCTTTCAGGTAGACTTGATGCATGATGAGAGTGCCCATTCGATATAGTAGTGTGTAACTCTAGAACATAGTAGATGCTAGCCTTAGTTATCATTTCTTTCCATTTTTTGTGATTTAATGTTAGATACTGATGTAGCTAGACTACCTTCTTTTGGTTGGTGCGTAGACACCAGGGTTCACATACCCCTTACTGTTGATGTATTGAGTTTTGACTCTAGTTTTGGTAGTAGCTTTAGCCTGTGCAGTTACTCGAGGGTGGGTAACTGTGGGGGTGATACTCTCCTTTAGATGTTGACTTTGGATTTAGAAATCCTAGTTTATCGTTATTTCCTTGGTTTTATCTTTTTAGACTGCTTAAATCTAAGCTCTAAAGTTTAGAAAATATGGGGGGTATTACACACGCCCTCTGTTCCTCGTTGGCCATGTTCGTAAGACCTTCTGGTTCCAATCCACGCACAACCCCACATGCATGGGTTGTGTGCGTGGAACTTTATGTTCCTAGTCCACGATTTGTCCCACGCATGTGGGTTGGTCCCCTGGTGCATGGAATAACCTACTTTGGCTCATTTGATGCTTCCTTAGCGACTTCCCTGCAATGTTAGCTCCAAAGCAACTCTACAAAACTACTACAAACACAAAGAAAAATGCAAACTAAAAGAAAAGCACCTATTACTTGGGTTGCCCCCCAAGAAGCGCCACGTTTTGCGTCTTTGGCTAAACAAAACGTGGGTTACACGTCGAAATACACACAAAGGGAGACCGGACCATGTGTCCCATCCACCTTAGCTTTGAGAAATTCCCCTAAGTGTCAGGCACTCTCGAACACATTTAAGCCTAATTGGTTCACAATTTCTTCAAAGATGTTTCTAACCTTAAGCTAAAAACATATGACACCAAAAGTCTCTTCCTTCCCTTTTTTTTTTTTTTTTTTGCATCTCAACTTTTCCACTCTCATCTTTTGAGATTTCCTTCCTTATTCCTCCCCTATAGACTCCATTCATACTCTCTACATCACCACAACTAACAATTTCCTCAACATCATACTTGCTACATTTTGTGTGGTGTTTAGGAGGCGTATTGTGCTATAATTGGAGTCCTTTGAGCCTATTACATGTTTATAATAGCTTACTTTGATAAAAGATAGGAGCAAGGACTAATTGTGGTTGCCTTTGTAGAAAAGAGCAAAACATTATCTTTTATAGGCATTCCGGCGACAGTTCGATAATTGGAGCATATCTTAAGCTAGGAGTGTCCAAATGAGATGATTCAAGTGAAATTGGAACGGAAACTTCAAGGCCTACAACATTGGTGAAGACAAAAATGGCTAATTCCCAACAAAAAGTTTCACAAACACGTCCAACGTGCGTGGGCCATGCGTTGACGGGAAGCAGAAAGTCTAACGCATCGTCCCACGCGCGTTGGAGATTTAGTTGGACTTTCTGCGCGGAAATTTCAGACTTTAAGCCTATTTAAGTGGCTTGTTGGGGGACTATTTCAGGGGGGAATCATTTCATTTTGTATTTTTTTCATCATTTTTACACATTAGATAGCTTAGATTTCATCTCTCTAGGGTTCTTAGTTTTCTCTAGCCAATCCCATTGTTGAAGACTATTGGAGATGAGGATTTACAACCTTCAACTCAAGGAGCAATTGTAGGAGTAATCAACTATTGCAGTCTAATTTGTTATTTTCTTATAGCTTTCATTATTTAATTGTTGATTGATTTCATATTGCAATGTTGAATTACTTAGCTATGCTTGGCTAGAATCCCTTATGAATTGGATCCTATTCTCTTGTGTTGAATGTGTATTGATTTATGGATTTGTGCTTATATGATGAATGCCTTGTTGTAAGAGGACCTTGTATGGACTCATTGTATATGAGTGCACCACATACATGTAAGTTTGAGGAGGATTAAGCTAACAAGAGATTGTAGCTTAATCCTAAGCTCCTCCTTCTTGCATTTCCCTTCTTTAAGATTTGAGAGGCCTAAGTTGGGAATTAGATGTATACAAGATGTTTGATGAAATGCTCCTTAGGACCATGGTCACTTAAAGGTGTTCCATACCAAGGAAATGCCTAGTAAACCGAAAGGTGAACTCCTTAGGACCATGGTCACTTAAAGGTGTTCCATACCAAGGAAATGCCTAGTAAACTGAGAGGTGAACGGTATTGGAAGTCATCTCACATAGGCTATACACCACTAGTTGTACTCCTAGGTTGATTCACTTCACACACACAAGGGATAGGAATCCAATTCACCTAACTCCGTCTTACTTGTTTCAATTCTTTGTTTACTTGCATTCTCTCCCTTACACAATGCTTTCCCGTAGCTTCCCTTTGCAATTGTGGACTTGTGTTTGACCTCACGGCATCCGATTCAGATTGTCCATCCTTGAGACTGATACTCAAGGATTCCACATCTCCGTTTACACTTACACACACACACACCTTCCATCATTCCATCCCACTACACTACAAGTGGATGTAAAAATCCATTTGTCAGCAAACAACTCAACACTATCACAAATAAAATCATCAATACTACCACAAGCATCATGCAAATCCTCACAAGAATAAAAAGACACATTATCACAAGAATCAATAGAATCATCCTCCTAAGAATCAAGATAAGCATTATCAAAAGCGTTAATGAGATCATTGCATGATTCTCGAGAGTCATCTTCACTAGGATGCAAAATATTGTCATAATCATAAATAGGGCCCATAAAGTCAATAACACAAGTGTCAATGGAATCATCCTCCCCAAGATCAATAGAAGTATTATCAAAAGCAACAAGAAAATCATTAGAAGAATTAAGGGGGTCATCCTCACTAGGGGTACAAGCATGATCATCACACAATTTAGCACAAGAATTTGCAAACGTAATGACACAAGTAGGGTTAAGAATTTTACCATTTGTAGAGCCAACAGTGTCATCACTTAGCTTTCAATCTTCCCACATCATCTCAATGTCTTCATCACTCTCACTAGCGTCATCCACCCTTGATTGATCTTCCAATTCCAGAATTGGAATCTCTTCAAGAACGGGGGTGTTTTCTAGCAAGGGATCAATCTCGGCCTTATTTGGTTCCGGGAGTGTATCAACACTCCTCAAAGCATTGGCTTGGGCCTCCATCTCCATGTTCATCTCCATGTTTTTAGTGAGCTCTCTCAACATGAAGCTAAGAGTTTCCTCCACCCTCTTCAATGGTTGGGTGAACTCTTTCTCCATTTCTCATTTTATAGTGCCCACGAGAGTAGGTGTGCCATCTTTGGCTTCATATGTGAAATTTTGGCTTGTCCTCTCAAGGTGCTCACATTGTTGATCAACGTGGTCATTTGGATGGGTTGAGATTGATGGTTCTTTCCAATGGGAAGGATAGTGAAGGTAGGATGGATTCCCTTCTTCATAATGATATGATGTGGGTAGGTATTGAGTATAAGATTGTGAAGAGTAGGCTTGATTTGGGTAAGTGGTATAGGATTGAGAATTTCTTTGTAGTGGTTTGGCCAAATTCCATGAATACTCAAAATCAAGATCATAAGATGGCTCTTGGTAGCAATTTGGAGGATCATTGTAGGTGTGTCTATGTTGAGGTGGTGATGGAGTGTTGTGGGGTAGGGATTATAGGAATATGAATATGGTTGGGGTGGTTGTGGGGTATGTTGTTGGTGGGGATAATGGTAATGTTGGGAAGGTTCATAAGGATCATCATAATAATCATAGAATTGAGAGGTCATCCTTCAAAGATCAATCTAGCATCCAATCACAAAGACAAGCGAAAGATATTTGCAACTAAATGTAGTTGCAAGTTAGCTCAAATGCAATTTCAATTTCAATATTTAAGAAGAGGAGTAAAGCACACAATGTGCGATTATTCAATCACAAATATGGAATCACAAGTCAAAACAATGGAATGGTGAGATGAACAACAATATGGATTCACAAGATAACACAATGAAACATGATGGCATAAATGAAATTGAAAGCAAATAAAAAAAATGGGCAACCTAGAACTCATATTGATACACTCCTAGATTGCCATAGTAAAAACACTTTACTTAGCACCAATTGCCATCCCTAGAAACGACGCCATTTGATAAAGATACAGTATACGTGGTGATTGGGAAAGTGTAAATGGAGATGTGGAACCCCCGAGTGTCGAACTCAAGGATGGCAAATCGGAGTAAGCTAAGTGCAAGACAATCATGTGTCACAACAAGAGTGAACTAGGTGCAAGAGAAGGATATGGGAACATATGTTGCAAGCATAGAAGGAAAGAAAATAAAGAAAACAAACACATATGTAAAACGGGGATTTGGATGGAAAGGATTCCTGATAATGCATTCATTGGTCTCAAGGTTGACAAGAGATGGTGCAAGGCAAGCCTAACCTAAGGGAGAACTATGGCACCAACACTAGGTCATGTAGGACCTAGTCTCTCAAATCCTAAGTCTGGTGAGGCATTCTAGCAAACACTAGGTAGGTGGTCTACCTTCTCCTCCCGGGCCTAGCCCTCTAGGGTCGTAAGACGGGGATTGCAAGGGTAAGACAAAGAAGAGTGCAATCTCTTGCTACTCCCCCACTCTCACACTCCTCTCTCATTGGAGCTCTCAATGAAAAGAGAATCTACATGCACACCTCTACAACATAGGCATTCAAGGTCAAGCAATACATCATGTCTCATCATTTAATCAATACAAAACATGAATACATAATCACAATTCAATTCCGATCCAAATCCTAGAAGTCTAGCAACTCATCATCATTGATAGATTGAAAACACAAATTGAAGATAACAAATATGGAATTGAAATCTAAAAAAGAGAATGTTCCCAAGTCTTCAATTCAAATGTGAGATCCAACCTTCAAGAGTTGTTGGGCAATGAGTGCCTAGCAAGATCTAACCCTAAACTAGAGAGAAAGTGTGTAAAACTAAGCTACAAACCTCTAATTGAAAGATAAAGTCATCCCTCGAAATAATCCCCCTAAAAGCCATTTAATAGGCTGAAATATGTAATTTCTGCGAAGTGCATGATCCACGCGCCCGTCCCATGCGTGTGGGGAAGATGAGTGGAACTTTTTTGCTCCCAATCCACACACTTTTCCAACGCACGTGAGATGATACGTGGGTCAGAATTTACCATTCTTGTCTTCATAAAAGTTATAGCCCTCGAAGTTTCTGTTCCAATGCCACTTGAATCACCTCATTTGGACTCTTCTAGCTCAAGATATGCTCCAATCACCAAACTATCGCCGGAATGCCCTATAAATGACAATGTTTTGCTCTTTCCTACTAAGGCAACCACAATTAATCATTGCTCCTATCTTTTATCAAAGTATGCCATTCTAAGCATATAACAAGCTCAAAAAGGACTCCAATTATAGCACAATATATGCCATCCAAATACCACACAAAATGTAACATCTTTGGCACTTATCACACCCTTACTGGATAGTACCCTAAACATAGTTTTTGCAAGACAGAACCCTATTAATTGGCGTGATCCATGCTTCCTCTTGTTGTCACTTCCTCCATACATGAATTCTTTATTTGATCTAGTCTCCTGGTGTGCTTCACTTCAACTTTATTGCCTTGACGCAGTGCACCTTCAAAAATAGAACCAAATCCTCATTCCCCCAAAAGACAATGATAATAGGCATACTTTCTCATCTTTGCTGAATGTATATTGTAAATTAGGTGTACCGTTTCATCAATGCTTGCTCTATGCATGATTCTAATTAATTGATCAAAGTTCATGTTTAAATTTTATATTATATTGTTTTTTAAAACAACCATCAAAGCGAACTATTATTGCGGAATCAAATCACGAATACAATGAGGGATATGTGCCCCACACCTCCCGGCCAGTATACGAGTAAGAAGCTCTGGCCAGAGAGTGATTTATTTAGTAATATGCTTTTATTAATTTTTCTTATCTTTTTACACATTTAGTATTAGTTTATTGAATTTTTTATTTAAAATTTGAATTTATAAAATGAGATCAGAAAATTTTAGAAATGAAAAATGGAAGGAATGGAGAATGAAGTTTAGGAAATTGAAAAACTAAAAGTGAAAAACAAAACAAATGAAGTAAACGAACCCGAAATAAGAGCATCTAACATTCCTTTAAAGAAGAGTTACCTCACATGTTCTTATAAAATTTACTTCATAACTTTCGCATCTTATATTTTGCATTGGACGGGAGGGGTTCACCCGGGGACCAATTCACAAGTACAAATAAGATAAACAATATTTATGTTTATAAATAAATAAATATATATATATATATATATATATATATATATATATATATATATATATATAGAAAAGCGCTCATATGTGGTCATGTCATTAGGTGTGGTCGTATCTGTGTCGTTGAATCAGTTTAATCTAACGGCAGTGGTAATTCTGAGAATTTTCGCGCGTTTTGGTAAGTGGGGGTGTTGTGGTAATTACAGTGGCCATTTATAGCGGGCGGGTTCCAGAATACACCAACAGTGTTGACAACATACACCAATAGTGTAATAAAATACACAACAATGTGATTTCCTCTATACCGGTGTTTTATGACGAGTTTACCCTTGCAGTTCGCTGGGTAGGAGAATGTGCGCGAAATACTGAAAAAATCTTGATTAATATGATTCATTGGATCTATCTAATCTAATGGCCTATAATTGACCATATGACCACACCTAACAACATGACCACATGTGATCACTCCTCTCTCTCTCTCTCTCTCTCTATATATATATATATATATATATATATATATATATATATATATATATATAAAAGATAAGAGAACATTATGTTGTGATTTTAATACGAGAAAATAACATTTTCTCTTAAAGAAGGCAAAATTTCTTAGCACATAATTTAGACCAAAGAATAATGTTATTTTTTCTTCCTAATGTTCACCTTTTGATATAGCAATAAAACTCCTTCATTTCATTAACTTCTCATGAAATGAATTTATTTATTCATCAGACCTTTTTACTTATTAGTAAATAAATATGTTCAACATGATATGCCAACATTCTCAAATGAGATGAGACTCGAATAACCTGAGACCTTCCATTTGAAAAGGTAACAATGATATTATTGAATCATATAAGGTACTTGGCTTATAAGGGTAATTTGATTACTTATTCCTTTTTTTTTTTGAAGGGTGATTACTTATTCCTTTCAAATGCCCCAAGATTTGAAAACTAAATATTACTAAAATTAGGTACAATGAATTGTCACGCATTGATATTATAAGGTTGCATGACTATTGCCCTATTGGGGAGAAGGTTGCATGACTATTAATTAAATTACTTTAAAGAAAAATAATTATAGTAGACTATATAAGACGCCCCATTAAATCAATTATTGTTATTATTATTATTATTATTATTATTATTATTATTATTATTATTATTATTATTATTATTATTATTATTATTATTATTATTATTATTATTATTATTTCATTTTCAGCTAATTTAGTACAGTATAATATATTGTGGATTAAAAATTAAAACGTACGTTTCTAGCTAGACCTGTTCTTCCAATCTTCTTCCTCTTATTAGTGATCATGTTAGACATGATTTACTTATAATTATGTATAATGATGATTAGAAGCTTCAAAATTTAGCATTAATTAAAACAGTTGACTTTGAACCATAAAGAGATCATATGAAAGAAGTGAGCGAGAGATTCATTGATATTTGATTATTGGAATTCAAGATTCTTGAATAAACAACAACAGCTGGTTAAGTTTTGGTTCAGCCAACAACTGGGGTCAGGTTCTAGAAGGTTTTTTTTTTTTTTTTTTTTTTTTTTTTTGTTTTTTTAATAAATAATTTATATCAATATGAGAATTTTTTATTATTATTAAATATTGTACTTGGATTGTTAAAATAGACAATAAAAATGATGAATTAGTCTATTAATTATTGAGGTAATATCACCCCTAATTAGGTATACGAAAAAATTTCAATTTTGGTCCACTGACTATTGGAGGTGTGTTAATTGCAACACTTGACTTTTAAAAATGTTAATTGAGTACTTTGACTATACAATTTCTATCAATTTTGGTCACGCCGGCCAAATTGCCGGCCAAATCTCACCGAAAAAATTTAATAGGACAAATAATGAGGGTATTTTAGTCATTTTACTTATTTTTTCATTCTTCTCCCCTGAGCTTCCCCATTTCCGGTGAGCTTCTTCTCCATTTCCGGTGAACTTCTCCATTTCCGGCGACCAATAACCTTTGTTCTCCTAAATTTTGAGGAAGAAGAAAAATGTATGTGATGAGATTTGGGTAATGGGAGTTCGTTGATATAATAATTAAAGCAAAAGCAAAGCCAACCTCTAAAGTCTCACACTCCCAAATTTTCAACCTTGTCTTCTCTCTCTGACCTTACCCCTCTGTCTCTCTTCGCAGACATGGAAAAAGGGTGAAAGCGAGAGAGAATGTCGGCTAACATTGGTTCAAATGTTTAGCCATTTTGAATTTTGTCACCATTTGATTTTATTTGACCAGGTGAGGATGAAGAGCAGCACAATGATTCAATTTTGTCACCAAGAAAGAGCAGCACAATGATTCTGATGATGTTGACCAAGTTAGGATGAAGAGAAAGAGCAGCACAATGATTCTCGACAGGGAAGGTTGATACGAAGCAATCAAAGACAAGCTTATCGGAGAAAGAATCTCGCCGGAAATGGAGGGAAGTTCATCGGAGAAGAAAAAATATGAGTAAAATGACTAAAATACCCTCATTATTTGCCCTATTAAATTTTTCCGGTGAGATTTGGCTGGCAATTTGACCGGCGTGACCAAAATTGATAGAAATTGCATAGTCAAGGTACTCAATTAACATTTTTGAAAGTCAAGTGTTGCAATTAACACACCTCCAGTAGTCAGTGGACCAAAATTGAAATTTTCTCTTAAGTATACATAGCGTGGTGATTTCCTGATATCATGTAAGAGATTTTATTAAATAGTCATGTTTGACATATTTTCATTTTTGACATGCAGTGACCAGAACATGTGAAAAATTTAAAGATGTAACTAAAACGGAATTTAAAGATGTAACTAAAACGGAGTAATTGTCATGACATAAGAGACGTGTAGAGAAAATGGATTAAATATATCATTTAAAAAAAAAAAGAGATGGGGGGGGGGGGTGGTGGTGGTTGGGGAGTTGTACTGTGGGTTTAAACTTTTGGTTAGTTAATGACATGATGAGGCAAAATGTTGTTTTTTTCCTTTTTAGGTGCAAAAAGGCAAATTGTTTTCCCTAGAATATAAATTTATACTCTTGCGTCATAGGAATTGTGAAGGAATTAAAAAGCACGGACTTAAATCGACTCCTTAATATTTTTTTGGGTGTAAAAAGTGAAATCCTTCACCTCCATGCATGACCCTTACATTTTAATCCTACACGTGTTGTGAATGAGTTAAATCAACCTAGTGGCACCTTAATATTGTTTTTTTTTTTTTAATAGCATGCAGAATTCAAAATGAGGGGGAAATTTATGCGAAAAAGGGGAAATTTATGCAGAAAAGTTGTTATTTGCTTGTTTGATTGGTAATATATATATATATATATATATATATATATATATATATATATATATATATATATATATATATATATATATATATATATATATATATATATATATATATATATATGAAGAAGCCCGTGTATCTTGAAATCAATTTAACACTAAGGATTGTACTTGATTTTATGTTACGAGACAATTTCGCTGTTTAATTAAATCAATTTAATCAACGTATAAATAACGAAATTGAAAGCATATATAAATAATGTAAAGACACAGTAGAATTGTTACACAGTTCGGAGCTCCTTCTCCTACGTCTGAGGGGCAACCCACGTCTGTCCAATCCACTAGATGTTCACCAGAGAGTATTACAAGAGGTAACTACAAACGGCTCACAGCCTTTACCACTACAACTCTTCTAAAACACCTATTCAGGACTGAACCGTGCATGCCATAACCATCTTTGGTGTAGCGCTTCAGCTGTCACAGGTACTGACTTGAAGTACAGATTAAATCACAAATATAACATAATCAATATTAAAGCAGTAATATAGGAAGCTTGTGTATGTGATCAGAATTTCAGAATTGGCAACTTCTTCTTTCGTTTTCCCTTCCTTATATACTGCACGAAATTCCATTTCTCCAATCCTTGATTGTAGCTTACATGTGGCTTGAATTCTTCTCAACCACATATTCTTTAATTTGAGATCTTCAGACTTGCTCTTGGTTCAACTCATTAAAGAGAAATCTCCACCGCACATTTTAGCTTGGTCCAATCATACTAATTACAACTCATACTAATTAGCATTACATACTATTAAAATAAATTAATAAATTAGCCAATCTAACGTGTACTAATTTGTACACTTACAATCTCCCCCTTTGGCAATTTATTTGGTAAAACAATAGTATCATTATACTTTGGAAAAAAGAACGAATATTTTATTAACATCCCATAGTATACGTACTGAACATATAAGAAAATGTGCAATTAAATTCTTTTAGGACCAGACCAAAGCTTATTTGTGTGTGGAATTTTATTTTGAATCTTGGTTGATGTTAACTCACATACTTCATCCAATTAATAAATAGTGAATCATGCACGAAATAGTGTTGTATCAAACAAACCATATATGTCACGCTTTTCATACTGTAATTTGAATTACTCCCCCTAACTTGGAGCTTTTCTTTCTTCATATGCATTCCAATTAAAACCAATTCATACCATGCAGTCAACATACCAAATATACCAAGACATTCATACTTAAGTCATTCATAATCATACCAAAAATATTTATAGTCATACCAAATTATTAATAGCATCCGAACCAAGGATTAACATCCATACCAAAGTATACCAAAAACCAAAAACTTACCAAACATCTAAACATTCCCATACTCCCCCTTTCTCCAATACTCCCCCTTTGTTTATGCCAAATAAATGACAAACAAACCGGTGAACATCATACTAGTGGATTGGATTAACTTGCAGACGGGGTGCCCGACTCAGATTCATCGCTCTCAGAAATAGAACCAGTGCCAGCGCCAGTATTAGTTCGAATCCAAGCATAGATGGCCTCCATTCTGGCTATTTCTTCCAACTGAGCACCCAACAACTTTTCTAAGCCATCAATGGTTATTTGTTGAGAAGCAACCGATGTGCGAATTTGAGCAATTGACGCTTGAAGAGTGAGAACAATTTGACGGCGATCCATGAGCGTTTGAGGTTCCTTGAACACTACCGTAGGACGAGGATTCGGGGCTGAAGCAGTGTCAGCGGATGATGCAGGGGCAGACACAGAGGGCGTGGCAGTTGGTGCGTCGGAAGTGATCATGAGTGTAGCTCTATCATCATAGTGATCCTTATGGGTTAAACGATCATCATATTTATAGACTGAGTCATTAGCAATCACCACCTCATCTTTGTAGGGCTTGAACCCATGTTCCTGTAGAAGCCCGAAAATTAGACTAGGAAACGGAAGATGTACATTAGGTTCCCTATGTTGCACAAATTGAGCGAGATGGCCAAAGATGATTTCTCCAAGATTGAAAGGGAGTCGGTTCCTGATCTTGTAGAGGAGGGCAGCAAGCTGGTCAGACACAAGATGATGACGAACAGCCGACATCCAATTTGTTGAGGCAAGCCGTAAAAGAACAGAGTAGACCGTGGTGAGCTTTAGGCTTTCGAGTCCGGTGCTTGGCCAAGTGACGACCTTGTTGTGAGTTAAAGCAGCGGCTAGGAGATTAGGACTTGGGTCAAGGGCAGCTTGACGATTTGGAGTACCCAAATAGGAATTGATCACGGCCGGACTTAAGGGATACCATTTATCCCGGATGAAAACTTGTTGAAACCGAGGTGACCCCTCTGTAAAAGTATCCAAAGTTAAATTCGTGTAGAACTCGGCAGTGAGCCATGTGGAATATGGTCCAGCATGAACAAGTGAGGCAAACAGGCATTGATCTCGCAAGATAGGTATAATGTTGCATTTTTCTGTCAAGTCTTCCACATTGATGGACTTCTCCAGAATAAATTCCCTAGTAGCATGAACTCGCCAGTCAGACATCAAAGAGGAAGACAGTAAAATCGGATGGTATTTCGTCTTGGGTTTCTTCATCTTTGAACCAGAAGGAACAGTAACAGTCGCTTGTGCAGGGGCTAGACTTGGTACTGAGCCTGAAACATAGTTTCCGGGGATGAGGCATGCATGAACTCGGATTGTGGCGGAGGTGGCTCGGTTGATTCGGCCGGAAAAGCCCACGGCTCCACTGATATGAACCGAGCTAGAGCTTGGATTTGTCTGATTTCCTTGTCTGAGAGTCCTTCAAGAAGGCTTGCATGGTGCTTGATTGTGGCGAGAACTCGATCCGTATCATCAGATGTAAGAGGATATTCAGCGTTGATGATGTGGCGGAATAGCTCCAATCTTTCGGATTTGGTTGTGAAAATGGCGAAAGGGTTGTCTTCTTCCATTGTTGAAGGTTTGGTGATTGTGCGTGGTAAAGATGAAGATGAAGGGTGTGGGTTTGGCGTGTAAGAGCAAGAAAGACAAGGAGACATTTAATTAATGGGCATCTCAAAAGTTGTGATGGATGGGATGAGTGATGTGACTAGTTTGTAGGGGTAGTAGTATAGTCATACTAAGAGAGAGTGGTGGAAGTTGTTTGGAATTATTATTTCAAGACACATTTAATTTTGTAGTGGTGTAAACTAATATATAGATATATAAGGTAGGCAAGCCGTGTAAGGAAACATGCAGGTATAGGGTTCTTAATGACGTTTGGCATAATTAGAATGGTAAAAAGCGAGAATATTAAAAATAAGAAGGAGAGGTTTAGAATTTTATTTTCATGCAACAAATAAACAACAACCACGTTAGCAAAAAAAATTAATTAGAGGTTATTTGTTGTACCTGGTGTGGAAGATTAAACTGTGGGATTGCAAACCCCAAGGGCAGCTCTAAGCAGTTCAAATCTTGATTTGTCTAACGGCTTGGTGAATAAGTCTGCAAGATTTTTATCTGTTGGAGTATATTCCAAGATAATTTCTTTCTCTTCAACTAGTTCACGAATAAAGTGGTGTCGAATGTCTATGTGTTTCGTCCTGGAGTGTTGGACTGGATTTTTAGAGATGTTGATTGCGCTGGTGTTGTCACAAAACAATGTCATACTCTGTTGTTCTATACCATAGTCTATTAGCATCTGACGCATCCAGAGTAATTGTGTACAACAACTACCCGCCGCTATATACTCAGCTTCTGCTGTGTTGAGTGAAATCGAGTTCTGCTTTTTACTTAGCCAGGCGACTAGATTTTTTCCGATAAAGAAACATCCGCCTGATGTACTTTTTCTATCGTCAGCATTTCCTGCCCAGTCAGCATCACTGTATCCTGCAAGATTCAGATTAGTATCGTTCGAGTACCAAATACCATAATTTATCGTACCTTTAACTTATTTTATAATACGCTTTACCGCCTTTAAGTGTGATTCTTTTGGATCGGCTTGATAGCGTGCACACATCTCAACACTTACCATAATATCTAGTCGACTGGCTGTTAAGTATAGTAGACTACCTATCATACTTCTGTACATAGTAGAGTCTACAGACGTTCCTTTTTCATCTTTGAACAATTTTGTAGTCGTGGAGATAGGAGTACGAGCATCTTTTGCAGATTCAAGCCCAAATTTTGATAGAAGATTTTTTGCATATTTTTCTAGTGAAATAAAAATCCCTTCTTTAGTTTGACTTACTTGTAATCCAAGAAAATAGGTTAGTTCACCTATCATGCTCATTTCAAACTCTTGTTGCATTACCTTAACTAGCTGGTCTGTCTCTCCTGGTTGTGTGGATCCAAAAACGATATCATCAACATACACTTGAGCAATTGTTATGTGTTTACCTGATCGTTTTATAAATAACGTTTTGTCTGATCCTCCTCTTTTGTAGTTGTTCTGAAGAAGATATTGAGTAAGTCTCTCATACCAGGCTCTTGGGGCCTGTTTTAAGCCATAGAGAGCTTTTTGTAATTTGTAAACATAGTCTGGATGATGTGGATCTACAAACCCTTTAGGCTGAGCAACGTATATATCTTCCGAGAGATAACCGTTTAAGAAGGCTGTTTTAACGTCCATTTGAAACAACTTGAATTTTAAGGCACAGGCAATCGATAGAAGGAGTCGTATTGACTCTAGCCGTGCAACAGGGGCAAATGTTTCGTCGTAGTCTATTCCTTCAATTTGGGAGTAGCCTTGGGCTACAAGCCGCACTTTATTTCTAGCGATGTTGCCAGCTGCATCGGTTTTGTTGCGAAAGATCCATTTGGTACCTACAACATTAACATTGTTAGGTTTAGGAATTAGAGACCATACCTTATTTCGTTCGAACTACCCCAGTTCTTCTTGCATGGCCTTGATCCAGTTTTCGTCTGTTAGAGCTTCTTTGATATTCTTCGGTTCGATCTGCGAAGTATAACAAGAATATCCTGCTAATTGAAGGTAATCACGTTTCGGTTTACCTCTGGTTCTTACGCCGGAACTAGGGTCTCCAATTACGGTTTGTATTGGATGAGCTTTCTAGATGCGAGTAGGGATATCAATGTTACAGTGATCAGTGTCAGATTCAGACTCAGACTCAATTCCTTGCTCAGGTTGAGTTGATGTGGGAGATGGCATAGAGGACTCTGGATTAGGTTCAGGGGTTCTTGAATCAGAAGTTTCAGGACAACTTGTGTCAGGTTCTGTCACCGGTCCAGGCTGAGAAGTTGTGATAATATCGCTCGGTTGATCATCGATTATAACATTTGTGGACTCCATGATGGTTTTGGTAACTTTTTTGTATACACGATATGCCATGCTGTTCGTTGAATAGCCGAGGAAGATGCCTTCATCGCTTTTTGGTTCAAACTTTGCGACAGGGTTTCGATCCTTCAAGATAAAACAGCGTGATCCGAAAACATGAAAATATTTAATGTTTGGTTTCTTACCTTTCCATAATGTATACGGGGTCTGATTCGTGCCTGGACGTAGATAGACCCGATTGATGATGTGACATGCAGTGTTTACAGCTTCTGCCCAAAATTTTTGAGGTAGTCCTTTGGCATTGAGCAGAACTCGTCCCATTTCTTGAATTGTGCGGTTCTTCCGTTCAACAACTCCGTTTTGTTGAGGTTTTTTCGGTGCTGAGTATTCATGTGTGATTCCTGTTTGGTTGCAGAAGGTATCGAACAGATTGTTGTCGAATTCTCGTCCGTGATCACTTCGGATTCGAATGATAGGTTCATTTATTTCTTTTTGAAGTTTCAATGCCAGAGTTTTGAAGGTTTCGAGGGTCTCGGACTTGTCCCTGAGAAAGGTAACCCAAGAAAAACGAGAATAATCATCTACGCAAACTAGTATGTATTTCTTACCTCCAACACTTTCTGTTTGAGTTGGACCAATGAGATCCATGTGGATCAGTTCCAAGCAGTGACTTGTGTTTATGGTGTGCTGAGCTGGATGAGAGGATTTGGTTTGCTTTCCTGCTTGACATGCACCACATATGGTTGGTTTGACTTTCAGCTTGGGTAATCCACGAACACCTTCAATCTTGACAAGTTTGTCAAGAAGTCTGTAACTTAGATGTCCTAGCTTTTGGTGCCAAAACTCAGTTTCATCTACATTGATCCTGCAACACAAAACATTGTTAGTGAGAATATAGCAATTATCAGTTGACCTTGTACCTTCCATAACACATTGATTTGTTTTGTCTAGGACACTGCAGTTATTTTTGGTGAAGCTCACGTTCCATTTCTGGTCACATAGTTGACTTATACTTATAAGATTTGCATGAAGTCCTTTGACTAGTAGAACTTTCTCTAGTTTTGGCAGAACAACTATGTTTAGCGTGCCTATACCAGTGACTTGTCCTTTTATACCGTCGCCAAAGGTAACTTCACCTTTGCTTGTTTTTACGTTACTCAGAAATTTAGCATTTCTTGTCATATGACGTGAACACCCGCTATCGAAGTACCATTTTTCTTCTCGACCTATACTTTTAGAGTGGAAGGATACGAATGAGATATAATCTGTCTTTTTCACCCAGATTTGTCTTGTAAAGGGTTGGATGTTCTTGTGTTTGAACTTCTCGATTCGTTGATCCTTGTAGAAGTAGTAGCATTCAGGTCTGGTATGACCCCGTAACCTGCAATAATGACATACTGGGTTATAGGATTTATAATATGGCTTGAGTGATCTTACTATACCAATGCGATGTGTCGCTGTGCTAGATTCTGTAATATCTCCTTGACCAGGGCCTGACGCTTTGACAAACACCGTTTTATCCTTTGAGCTGTTTCCTGTGAAACCTATATCAAATTTTGCAGAGGTCTTTCTTCCAGACTCAAGGATTTCGTCAAGTGTAGACGTGGTATCCATCATTTGGATTTGGCGTTTGTAGGTGTTCAGCTCCTGCTTTAGAGTCTGTACCTCTTGTTTCAGTTTTTCTTCTCGGGCCAATGCCTCTTTAAGAAGCAGATCCCTATCGGCTATTTGAGTTCGATACACTTTCTTTGCAGTTGTTACAATCCCTATTTCACTAGTTAATCTACGATTTTCTTTCCTTAGTGCTGCCCATTTGGGATACAACTTATTAAACTCAATTTGAAAAGATGATTCACTTGACTTTAAATCTTCTGCAGAGTTATACTCGCCTCCCTCTGAGTCAGCAACATCTTCATGACACGGTCCAGCAACCATATGTGCAGTAAAGGCAACAAAATTACCAAAAATTTCGTCTGGATCAGATCCTCCTGTTTCACCGTCCGAGTCATCATCACTCCAAGTAACTGCTGACATAGATTTCTTGCGTCGAAGATAGGTGGGGCACTCTGCTTGTACATGTCCGAAGCCCTCACATTCATAGCATCTGATCCCTTTACTGTTAGGTTTCTCTTTGCACTGTCCTGGACGTGAACTAGAAGACTTGAAGGTTGATGATCCTGATTTAGAACTCGTTTTAGATGATGACGCTCCCTTTTGCATATTCTTGTTTCGTGAACCTTTTGATACCTGTTTCAAAATTTTAGAAAACAGTTTAGTCAGAAATACAACTGGATCATCACCTATTTTATCTAAGTTAGGTATACAATTATTTTCTTTAGCGGTAAATGCTACTGTTTTTTGTTTTTTCGTGTGATCTGTTAAGATTTCCATCTCATAAGTTCTTAGATTCCCCATTAGTTGTGTTACGGTCTTTTTCTCCCAGTTGTCATGTTCCTGGATCGCTGTAACTTTCATCCAGAACCAAGGTGGTAGTGATCGTAGAATTTTTTTCACCAACTTGTCTTGAGTGAACGGTTCTCCGAGGACCATAGCTCGATTTGCTAGCTCTTGCACACGAGTGTGAAAGGTCACGATGGTTTCATCTTCATTCATCCGGAGTTCCTCGAAGTCTGACTGTACCAGTTGCAGTTTCGATTGCTTTACCGACGTTGTGCCTTCATAGGTAGCCTGTAGTGCTTCTCATGCGCCTTTAGCTGAATCATGGCCTGCAACAATAGGAAATTGACTTTCATGAATTAGCCCATAAATAATATCTAGTGCCTTATCGTTGTGTCCAGCACTTGTTTTCTCAGCTTGGGTCCATTCATTTTCTGGTTTCGTCACTCGAGTTTCATCCTCACTGGTACTGGCTTTGGTTGGATGATCCCAGCCTGTTACAACGATACACCATACTGCTTCACCTTGTGCTTTGAGATGAGTACGTGTGCGCACCTTCCAATATGCATAGTTGTCACCGACTAGCTGGGGAAGAGCTTTAGTGTGCTCCATTCTGTAACACTCAATAACCCGTGAGATTGAACAATTTAACAAAATCAGAAATAATAATAATAGCCGCTGAAGAATTGAGATCAAGGGGCACGAAGTAGCCAGATCGACAGACTAATAACTTAAGTCTGGTGGCTCTGATACCAATTGAAAAAACCCGTGTATCTTGAAATCAATTTAACACTAAGGATTCTACTTGATTTTATGTTACGAGACAATTTCGCTGTTTAATTAAATCAATTTAATCAAAATAACGAAATTGAAAGCATAAATAAAGTAAAGACACAGTAGAATTGTTACGCAGTTCGGAGCTCATTCTCCTACGCCTGCGGGGCAACCCACGTCTGTCACAGGTACTAACTTGAAGTACAGAATTAAATCACAAATATAACATAATCAATATTAAAGCAGTAATATAGGAAACTTGCGTATGTGATCAGAATTTCAGATTTGGCAACTTCCTCTTTCGTTTTCCCTTCCTTATATACTGCATGAAATTCCATTTCTCCAATCCTTGATTGTAGCTTACATGTGGCTTGAATTCTTCTCAACCACATATTCTTTAATTTGAGATCTTCAAACTTGCTCTTGGTTCAACTCATTAAAGAGAAATCTCCACCACACATTTTAGCTTGGTCAGATAATAATAATTACAACTCATACTAATTAGCATTACATACTAATAAAATAACCTAATAAATTAGCCATATTTTCATTTTTGACATGCAGTGGTCAGAACATGTGAAAAATTTAAAGATGTAACTAAAACGGAACTTAAAGATGTAACTAAAACGGAGTAATAGTCATGACATAAGAGATGTGGTGAGAAAATGGATTAAATATATCATTTAAAAAAAAAAAGAGAGAGGGGGGGGGGGGGGGGGGAGGGGGGTTGGGGAGTTGTACTGTGGGTTTAAACTTTTTGGTTAGTTAATGACATGATGAGGCAAAATGTTGTTTTTTCCTTTTTGGGTGCAAAAAGGCAAATTGTTTTCCCTAGAATATAAATTTATACTCTTGCGTCATAGGAACTGTGAAGGAATTAAAAAGCACTGACTTAAATCGACTCCTTAATATTTTTTTGGGTGAAAAAGTGAAATCCTTCACCTCCATGCATGACCCTTACATTTTAATCCTACACGGGTTGTGAATGAGTTAAATCAACCTAGTGGCACCTTAATATTTTTTTTTTTTTTAAATAGCATGCAGAATTCAAAATGAGGGGGGAAATTTATGCGGAAAAGGGAAAATTTATGCAGAAAAGTTGTTATTTGCTTGTTTGACTGGTAATATATGTGTATATATATATATATATATATATATATATATATATATATATATATATATATATATATATATATATATATATATATATATATATATCTATATATATGTATATATATATACATATATATATATATATATATATGTATATATATGTATATATATATACATATATATATATATATGTATATATATATGTATATATATATACATATATATATATATATGTATATATATATATATATATGTATATATATATATATATATATATATATATATATATATATGTATATATATGTATATATATATATATATATATATATATATATATATATATATATATATATATATATATATATATATATATATATATATATATATACAGATTTATAATCAAATGAGACAACCTATTTAGATGAGAAATAAGAATTAATTTTGAGCGTCCATCTCTAGAGTTTTGATGGCTGAGATTATTCCTTTTTTTCTTCCTTTATCTTTTAATATTAATTACTAGGGCTTTATATGTAATTGTCTATGGGTGTTTTTTTTTTTTTTTTTTTTTTTACTGCAATTCTAATCATATATTATGCAAGATTTTAGTTGTTTTAATTTTGGTAGGATTCCACTTTGTTCTTTGATCATGGGTGTCCGTAGTTTTTATCGGCTTCTGTCAACTTCCGTCATTTTCTTCACCTTTTTAGTTGTCGTTCTTCATCGCTGTCGAAGCATGGATACGGTCATGAAGGTATGTCTTCCAATGGTTTTAGTTATTTTTTTCGTTTAATTATGTTGTGTTCCGCAAATGTGTGCATGTCGGTATCCTGCGGTGTGCATGTTTCTATTCTGCCGTCTATATCTGTGTTCTATCATCTTCATTATCCTTAGTTTTTTCTTTTTTCTTTTTTCTTTTTTCTTTTATCTGTACTCTTATGGTCGTGGGATCCTTACTCACAATTTGTGTTCATTCATCCGCGGCAAATTATATTATGCACCGCGGTGCATAATGGATTATGCACCGCGCGTCTTTTTTTAAATGAAAATAAACGGTGTTTGTTTTCGCTGTTTCGCACCCTTTTGCAAAAAGTAACTCTATTATTCAGTGTCATTTTGTATACACTGCAGTTTCAGTTCAACACAACTACAGTTTCATTACGATATAATTATAGTTTCATTCGATATTTATAGACTCAAATATGTGAAAATGTTATTTAATTTTATTTTATATACAATATAGTTTCATTAAAACACAGCTACATGATCATTTTGATATAATTACAGCTTCATTGTACAATATACACTCAAATATGTGAAATGTTATTCAGTTTCATTTTATATACACTACAGTTTCATTTCACTATAACTACAGTATCATTTTGATATAACTGCAGTGTCGGTTTAGATATATTGTAGTGTCAATTGGTGTTTAATACACCAAAGCAGCGGACTCCGTTAACTCTAACTGCGGGCCGTTTCTTTACTTAAATAAAACGACGTCGTTTTGACAGTGTCGGTTTAAACACACTGTAGTGTCTGCCGCGCGGTGCATAATCGATTATGCACCGCGGTGCATAATATAACGACCCTTCATCCGCAAGTTGGGCCCAAACAATGTTATTTCTTCGGTGTTTGGTAGATTGTGCACATAGTGATCATCTGAAGTGCACACTACGACTCAACACTTTATATTGCTAAATTGTTTTTTTTTTTTTTTTTTTTTTTTTTTTTTTTTTTTTTTTTTTTTTTTTTTACGAATGTGTACATGTCTGTATCATGTTATGTGCAGGTCTTCATTATCATTAGTTCTTGGTTTTTTATGTTGTTTGAAGGGTAGTATACCAAGTGGAATTATTTTATGTGTTCTCTTCTGGTCGTGGGATTCTTACTTATAAATTGTGTTCAATCATCTGCAAGTTTAGCCAAAACAATGTTTTTAATTCTATGTTTGGTAGTTTGTGCACATAGTGTTTAGCTAAAGTGCAGACTACCTCTCAACACGTTATATTGTTTATGCATTTTATGCTCATTGGTTGTGTTTATTCCCCGCATTACCATATGGATGCATCTTTCACACCTGGCGAAGAACCAGCAAATGATTCTCCCGGGTGTGTCATGAATATTTTTCCTGGACGTACAAAGTATTGGGACCCAGTGTGTGACATGTTGATGAAGTCATTTATTGGTCGGAGGTTTCGGAGGTTTCGGAGGTTTCGCAGGTTGGATGTTGGTGTTGAGTTCTATATCCGCTATGTTTCTACTATTGGGTTCAACGTTCGGCGTAGCACTAATTTGAAGAATAGATGGGGTGAGGTGTTCACGTCTCTTGATATTCTTGTCTACACACCAACCGTTTCTAAGAATAAGGATTCTGGGAAGTGGTTCAATTCGGCTAAAGAGATTGCTGCAAAGTTTACACGAGAGTGCAAGACTTGTCACAAATTTGATGGACATGACAGCTGCAATTGCTCCCTAAAGACTTGTGTAAAAAAAAAATGATTGGCATGACAGCCACAAATATGATGGACATCACACAGACGTGTGCGTTTAGAAATTCTTTGAATGTTTAACATTACACATTGTTTATATCTGTAGGTTTAATCTAATTAATTTAATCTGGATATTATTATATGCTTGTCGTTTTTTTCCCCTAAGTATTATTAGAAGGCATTGACGTACATATGTTTTGTCATTTGTGTGCACCTAAGTTATTCAATGTGTGCATGTTAGAATACACTCAGTTTCTGTCCAGTACGTGGTGTGTGCATCCAAGAATACCACTGTGTGTCGTTTACAGTGAAGATTTTTGACGCGTGGATTTGTTCACCATCAGGTTATGACCGTGTGCCATTAGCACTCATATAGTGTGCACACAACTTTAATAGGGTTACATGGCATAACCAATCTTTGTGAAGGCATTATGAATGTCATGACAGTCGCAAATGTCTATTCAAATGGTTTAATGCCAATAATTACATATGTTTCCTAGTCTGCTCCACGTTGTTACCCCCAACTTTCACTGTAAATAGATGATTTAGAAATTGTTTTGGTTAGTATGTGCAATTACTTTGTGGTGTGTGCGTGACTACTGAAACCTACCACACCAATAGTATAATGGGGCACACTGTGTGGTTATACACAAACGTATGCACCTGTTAACTGCACTATGTGAATGAGGCTGATCTCATTTGATTTTCAGTATGTGGTTGTGTGCACTGTCGATTTTTGTTGTGTGCCATTAAGCATTTGTGCATTTCAAAAAGTGAAGAGTGCTCACTGCTTCTCAGGCCGCCCTCACCTGTTATTGGTCTGGACTATTTACCGTTTCTAAACAATGTCTGCAAATGATGCATTGTAACAAAAATACGTGTGCACTACAAGTCGATCCAAGACCACAACCTGAAGTAACGAGGCACCACTAAATATGGTGTGTTAAAAAAACATAAGTAAACATAATTAACCATTTCCTAATAATTTGACTACTTCTAGTTCAGTTATCACGCTGTGTCTCTTAAGGATCAGTGGGTGGTGTCAAATTGACCTCATTGGTCCCACGGCTTCCCTGCATTCGCACTAGGTGTTGGGTTGTGTCTTGAAATTTCCACAATATTTCTTCATTCACAGTCACGCCATCAGTCTCCTCAATCAAATGCTCTAGGTCCACCACAATCTTCTTCAAGGCGGTCCATCTTCTGCATGGCTCACTCATCAAATGGCTATTGTGGGAACAAAAAATCCACATGTTAACAACACCTGCAATTAACCCTATGTGCACTTACGTACCTTGTGTATGCACTTTCCAATCTCACCGAGTGCTTGTGTGCCCTGCCAAGTGTGCAATTTAGTGTTTAATCATGTGCACCTGTGGGCTTATATATATCCTATTGTGTGCACCCTGTGTGTGCACTTTCCAACCTCACCGTGTGCCATAAACTTTAAGTGCAACAAACCGAGTATACATACTAGTTTGAAAAAAAAAATGATTGCATCGTGTGCATGTGTGCCCTGCCAAGTGTGCACTTCAGAGAACACTCATGTGCACCTGTGGCCATATATATGTCCTACTATGTGCACTATACATACAAACCATGTGCCAATAGCTGAAATTTTAATATTGTTAGTGAACACACCATTTCCACCTCACATGCTTGGTGACAATTTGTATTATCTTCAGTTGTACTACCCCACCAGTTCAGCTTAAGGACAAAAGTGTTTTTTTTTTTTTGAATGCTATTGGCTCTATTACATTGTAGTGTCTGTTCATATACTTTTTCAACCTACTGAAACACAAAGAACCAATAACGCCTACACAAAAGTGTTTAAACTAACTCAAATATTCAATACTCAACTACACATCACAAAGTGTTTTTAATGGGTTGCACATGCTGAAAACATTCCTAGCAGAAGCTTTGTATAATCAGTTATGGGGAAACTCCAACATTCTAAAGAGCATGACACATAGATGAAAGATAATTGTTAAGGGCATGCCACATAATTGTGGGCTACGATATATCCTACTGTGTGTACCCTGTGTGTCTTCTCCTCCCACTCAAAACTTAGAATTTCATCTTTATAGTCACATGAGGAATCCCATTTTTACACGTTGTTGGTAGTTTCGGTTTCATCCCTCCCCCCATCAATTTACCCCGATACCTTCAGTAATTCCCTCACGCCCGTGGTTGGGTTAAACAATGTAAACAATGTCGGACGGATAATCCGCCTAGCGAACCACAAAACCTTCACCCTCTACCTCGTCCGACTTCTAAATCGTCGGCACCCTCATCTGGGTTGCCAGTTACCAGCCGAAAACACCCATATTTAAAAAAGATAAAAAAAAAAAAATTGAAACATACCTCTGCTTTCAGATCAATTTCTTTTTCCTCGTCGTCGTTTTACTCGTCGTCTCTATCCAACCATAGCTTTATGTCAATGGCAGTGCGTTACGCCGTAGTTTGGTTTCTTCTTCGCTGTTTTCTCGGACTCCTACACACGCTAGAGGAACGGAAGAGTGAAAGTCGGGGTTTTCCTCTAATTTCGATCACCGCTTTAGCACCCTAAGACCAAATTGCCCTTCTAAAGATTATTATTATGATTAATGCGCTGAAATGTAACATCTAATATTAAAATCTAAATATCAAATCTCAACCCTACGTTCCTGTTTACAAATGGCTACGATTAAGTCTTATTTCTCATCTAACTAGGCTATCTCATATGAAGTCTACCCTCTATATATATATATATATATATATATATATATATATATATATATATATATATACATAGGGAAGGGATCAGGTGCATTTGTTGCTTCCCGTGCGGATGTGTGGTGGATTAATGTGCGTGAGGTTTATACTTAATGTGCGTAAGATTTGTACTCAATGTGCCTGAGATTTGTACTTAATGTGCCTGAGTATTATGTTTAATGTGCGTGAGATTTGTGCTTAATGTGCCTGAGTATTTCAGAATTACGAGCTCAGAAAGAAGCAGAACAGAAACTCACGCACATTAACGCCCAGGCTTCTTGTTACTTCTTCCTTCAATTTGGCCATGGATTCTTGGTTATTAGCTACCTTCAATGCAGTTGAATGTTTATATAAATAACGCACGCACAGTAAAATTTGCACAGCAACAAAGTGTGAATTTCTGTTGTATTCTTCCCATAATTCTTAACCTCCATAGCTCGCCTCCGCATCATCGTCATCAGGGAGGGGGCAAATGGCTACTGGGGATGGGGAAGAAGCTGACATAATATTTTCTGTTGCATTTTACACATTCACGCACATTAAGTACAAATCTCAGGCACGTTAAACACAACACTCACGCACATTGAGTACAAATCTCATGCACATTAATCCACTGCACATCCGCACGGGAGCAACAAATGCACGGGAACCTTCCACTATATATATATATATATATATATATATATATATATATATATATATATATATATATATATATATATATATATATATATGGTAAGATTCCTCTGAGAACAGGTCTTCCCGTGCGTTTAGTGCGGCATACACCATTAGTTGTGCATAAATGCACCATAGACAGTGTTCGAAAATAAATCATTATGTGTGGTGTATTTTGTTTGTTTTTGTGTGGTGCATTTTTTGGCATTTCATTCTTGTGTATTCTCGAACACTGTATGGTCCATTTATGCATACCAAATGGTGTATGCCGCACGAGAAGACCTGTACTCACAGGGACCAATATATACATATATATATATATATATATATATATATATATATATATATATATATATATATATATATATATATATATATATATATATATATATATATATATATATATATATTAGGTTCTCGTGCGGGTGAGGGCTTCAGGTGCGGTTGTGCGGTTTAATTTGAGCCATTCATCTCGCTTTAATCAACGTCCAGGATTATCAAAGTTTAAAAAAAAACGCGGTGGCAATTTTGTAATTTTTGCATCTAGGTCAAAATTAAGGTGAGCGGATCTGTGATTAATGTGCGTGAGTTTTGTGCTTAATGTGCGTGGGGATGTGCTTAACGTGAATAGTTGTTAAAACTTAAAGTCTGTGAGTGAATACTTAAAGTGCGTGAGTTTTGTGCTTAATGTGCGTGATGTTTGTGCTTAATGTGCGTGGGTTTTGTACTTAATGTGCGTGAGTTTTGTACTTAATGTCAGTAGTTGTTGAAACTTAAACTCTGTGAGTTAATATTTAAAGTGCGTGGGTTTTGTGCTTAATGTGCGTGAGGTTGTGCTAAATGTGTGTGGGTTTTGTACTTAAAGTGCGTGAGTTTGTGATTAAGATCTCACACTTATGGTGCACCTTAGCTTATACTTCTTTGTTCCAGACACGCGTTTTTTTTTTTTGTTTTTTTTTTTTAATTTTCATTGATTTGAGCCGTTAATCTAAATTTGATCAACTGCTCAGATTTAACCGCACAACCGCACGGGAAACTATACCCGCACCTGAACCCTTCCCTATATATATATATATATATATATATATATGTATGTATGTATGTATGTATGTATGTATGTATGTATGTATGTATGTATGTATATGTATATGTATATGTATATGGATGAGTCCTGGTGCGGAGATGCCCAATTAAAATATGGAGTTAAATCGTATTTGTTGATCAAATCTAGTTCAATGCTCAAATCAATGAAAATTTTAAAAAGAATGCGCTCCTCCATTAATGCTCTCACCTGAGCACTTGGATTTGCCTGACCACCTGTTATGTTACTTAAGATTGAAAGAAAAGCTAACAAACTTCCTTCCTTCCTTTTGTGTACAAGAATTAGCGCATATGTGGTAATGCAATTGTGCTGGATTTCATGAAATTGTTTATGAAACTAATAAGTTTATTTTTTTAATTAGTTTATTTTTTTTAAATTTTTTAAAGAAAGAAAACAACGCACTTTAAGAAGGAAAACAACTCTTTAAAAAAACAATGTAACTCTTTTTAAGAAGTAAATTTTATATACAATGCATGGATAATGTGCATTGTATATAAGTTATAACAATTTAGACAAGAAATACATAAAGTATTTTTTATTGAAAAAAAAAAGATAATGTGGATTGTATATATAATTAATTAATTAATTAATGACTGAAATATTCTTCAGGTAAGTAAGATCCGATGCTTCTATTAGGTACCAAACATGGCCTAAGAAATTCCCCTCCGACGGACCTTAACACCGCCCACCATTATTAAGGCCATAAAATATTAACTAAAATTTATAATACCCCATACCGACGTACGGATTGTAGTCTAGGTGAAAGGAATTTTATTTCTTTTCGAGTTTTTATATATATATATATATATATATATATATATATATATATATATATATATATATATATATATATATATATATATATATAGATGTGTGTTCAAATGAGGAAAAATATATTATAGAGGACTGTGAGGACAGATGTAGTGTGTGCCATTAGCCGGTATGTCGTGTGCATGGCCGAATGTAGTCGTGTGCATGGCCGAATGTAGTTGTGTGCCACAGTTTGTATGTCGTGTGCTAGATTTGTTAATTTATAGAGGTTGGGTTTGAAACCGGATGTTTACATTTATTCTTGTGTGACATTATGTATTAAGTTGTGTGCTTGGTATTAATTTGTTGTGTGCCCATTATTTGTCCTCACAGTCCTTTATATATTGTTGTCCTCATTTGAACTCAACCCTTATATATATATATATATATATATATATATATATATATATATATATATATATGTATATATATATCGTGTATTATAGAGATAAACTCAAAGCGTTATGATTCACTTTTGATTGTATTTAGTGGTGCATGAGGACACCTTAGAATTTTTTAAAATATTATATATGCGATTAAACAAAAAAAGAAAAAGAGTTACTGATGCTTTTGGGTCCACAGATTTGACGATATTCTCACTATTACTGCAGGACTATGAAAAATGTCACTATTGGTACACAATTAATAATAATAATAATAATAATAATAATAATATTATTATTATTATTATTATTATTATTATTTTCACTTTTGGTTATTATATTGTGATGAATATATAGGCCCTGTTTGGTAAAAAATTGACCTATAGGTCAATTTTAGCTTATTTGACCACTATTAATTGTTTGATTTAGTTAAAATATCAATATAAATGTTTGATTAATTAGCTTTTTGTAACTCCAAAAGGCTAAAATTCAAAAGGCTACTCCAAGCAAGTTTTTCAATTAGCTTTTTGAGAAAAGAAATTACACCAAACAGCTATCAACTAACAGCTAATTTACCAAACACTTTTCTACAATCAGCTAATGTTATCAACTATTTATACACTTTAATTAACAGAATCAGCTAACAGCTAACAGCCATTTTACCAAACAGGGCCATAATGAAATCAAATGACAAAATCCAATTGGATTTCACCAAAATTCTCACCAAAAGGACTGAAAGTTGAAAAATAAAATAAAATAGAAGTCATGCATTTATGGTGATAACTTTTATAGTCAGACACAAATAGTAGGAAGGTCATCAAACTTGTAGGATTAAAAGTGAAACTTACTCTTAAGAAAAGCATTAATAAGCCAAGCATCTCGTGCACAAATGACACCAGGGTTGGACTCCGGCGTTATTGACTCTTTATGCTTTAGTAGATTGAGAAAGTAGTTATGAACAGATACTACATTGTAATAGAGTCAGTAACATTAAAAAAAAAGCATTAATAAAGTTTATTTAAATAGAGTTAGATAGAATTGTGATTCTGAACTAGTAAAAATCTAGAATTAAATCATTATTGAACATCATATTAGAGACAATAACAAAAATCCAAAATATCCTTTTTATATTTTTATTTTTTATGTAACTAAACTGTCCAAACATGCATCTATCTTAGACAGGAAGGTCATGAAAATTCCAATGTAATGGCAACCATAACAAGCATCATATCATATCACACCCTTATCATGAAGTCAATATGGTAGACAAGTTCTATTTGGCACCTTAACTAATACAAAGACTTAAGTAGTTATTATATTATTATTATTTAAAAAAAAAAAGAAAAGAAAAAGAGAGATAGAACTGTGTCAAAGTACACATACCATGTACACAACAGTGGTAGAAATAGGAGGTGTTTGGTAAAAAGCTGTTAGTTAGTTGATTGGATTAGTTGGTTTGATTAGTTGATAGCATTAGCTGATTGTAGAAAAGTGTTTGGTAAAGTAGATGTTAATTGATAGCTGATTACATGCAAAATGACTTTATCAAAAAGTTAATCGAAAAAGCTGCTTTGAGTAGATTTTTGAATTTTAACATTTTGGAGCAATAAGCTGTTACAACAAGCTAATTAATCAATAGTTTAACCAAGTCAAACAGTTAATTATTGTCAAATAAGTCAAAATTGAAGTTAACTATGTTATCAAACAGGGTCATAATGAAATATGAATAAGATATTCACCTGTTTTTATTGGTTTTTATTGAAGAAAAAGTTGGCAAGTAGTATATAAGATTGGGGGAGTGGTTGGTGATTGATAGACAATATCACAGTGTAGTCATAATAAAAGGCTGCATCTATCTCTCAACCATCTGTGTGATCACACCATCATTTTCTTAGTTTCTGCTAAATTTTGGGTTTTTTGATTAGTTCCAGGAGAATGACTAAGGAAAAGATTTCTTGGAAATCTGTGATCCCATGTTGTTACAAGCCTGATGAAGAAGAGCTGCTGGGAGGATCCAAGAAACAGCCCAGAAAACAAAGCTCATTTCAGAGGCTATCTGTGTCTGATTTTGATGATCCCACCTCTCCCCTCTCTGCAGATGACCTCTCCAATTCCTTCATAGGTTCCAAGCTCCATAAGTTCACCTTCACTGAGCTCAGAGAGGCCACCCACAGCTTCACGTCGTGTAATCTCCTAGGCGAAGGAGGATTTGGACCGGTCTACAAAGGATTCGTCGATGATAAGCTGAGGCAAGGCCTAAAACCTCAGCCTGTTGCTGTTAAAGTTCTTGACACTGAGGGCCTCCAAGGCCACAGAGAATGGCTTGTGAGTAGCTAACTTCATCTCAGCTGTTGCATTTAATTTTCTGGCTAATTTTCTCCAAGGCGACTCTAGGTGCTGGGCTTGGCCCTTTAAGGGCCTTACCCAAGTGCTAGACTTCTTTGCCAGCTTCTGCTCAACAATTCCCCTTCCCAGAACCAAACAGTACCCAAAAGCTATAGCTAGTAACGAATGCACAACTTTCTTTCCTTAAACCGCCACACTTTTTCGAGACGCTGGGTGCTGGAATTTACCCTTTAAACCCTTTGCTGGCCTCCGCCCAACAACCCCTAGCCACTGGGTGCTGGGCTTGGCCCTTTAAGGGCCTTACCTAATGTTAGACTTGGCCTTTACAAGCTTCTGCCCAACAATTCTCCCTCCCAGCACCAACTAGTAGCAAAAAGCTATAGCGAAGGTGCAACTTTATTTCCTTAAACTATCACAGATTTTCGAGACGCTGGGTGCTGGACTTGACTCTTTAAGCCCTTTGCAGGCCTCCCCCAACAATCTTCAACCACTGGGTGCTAGACTTCCTTTACCGGCCTCCGCCCAACAGTACTGATATGATTTTATCCTTTTTCTGGCAGACTGAAATAATATTTCTTGGACAGCTAAGGCATTCACATCTGGTTAAGCTGATTGGGTATTGCTGGGAGGATGAATACAGGCTGTTGGTTTATGAATACATGGCCAGAGGGAGCCTGGAAAACCAACTCTTTGGGAGTAAGTAATTTAGCAGATAAAAATGTTGATTTTGTTGTGCTGTTTGTCTGAGGCTTTTAACAGAAGGTTGGGTGTGGGGAAAACGTTGCAGAGTGCTCGATAGCGTTGTCGTGGGGAACAAGGATGAAGATTGCAGTGGGAGCAGCAAAGGGTCTGGCTTTTCTCCATGAAGGTGATAAACCAGTGATTTACAGAGATTTCAAGGCTTCTAACATTCTAATAGACTCTGTAAGCTCTCTCATCTGCAACACTTTTTTCCTTTCTGCAATTGTTAGGATAAATACTCTCACCACTACGCAACTTTATTTCCTTTTATACCGTCACCCCATTTTCGAGAGGCATGGTGCTGGACTGACCCGCCTTCACCCAATAATCCCTTAGCTACCAATTGTTGGATTTGGCCCAGCCTTCACCAGCCTAGGCCCAACAATGACTGATCAATACTCATTCTCTGTTCAGGATTACACTGCTAAGCTTTCAGATTTTGGGTTAGCCAAGGATGGTCCAGAAGGGGATGATACACATGTGTCAACACGAATAATGGGAACACACGGCTACGCTGCACCAGAGTACATCATGACTGGTAAACCAAGAGGGTTTGGAAGTTCATATTTTGCTCATACTCAGCTAATTCCAACTCTTGATTGGTTCCGTTTTCGTTTTCAGGCCATCTGACAACGATGAGCGATGTGTACAGCTTTGGAGTGGTTCTGCTGGAGCTACTCACAGGTAAAAGGTCGTTGGACAAGGCCAGGCCTAGTGGCAGACAGAATTTGGTGGAGTGGGCTAGGCCGCTGCTAAGGGACCCCAAGAAACTTTCTCGGTTCATAGACCGAAAACTGGAAGGGCACTATTGCACCACGGGGGCTCAAACAGCTGCCCTGGTGGCCTACAAGTGCTTGAGCCATTCTCCTAGACCGCGCCCTACAATGGCCGACGTAGTTAAGATCTTGGAGCCACTCCAGGACTTCAAGGACTCCTCACAGCAGGTTCAGACCCCAGATTTGATCAATGGCTCTGATTCAAATGGTGAAGGGAAAAGCAACCGGAAGCGTCGGATCAGACTGAGAAGAGTGTTGGCTTCTTATTCAGATACTGTCCTTTACAAGAAACATGGAAATGGAAAGCACTATTTGAAGCATTGCAGTGAGGAATAGTAAAAATTGAGTCCATAGGAAAGACAACAGAGATACAATATAGCATATATATCAGTAAGGAACAAAGATTCCTAGTACAGTACATATAAACATTGATGTTTACAGCAAGATCTTGTTAAATTTTTTTTTTCTTTTTTCTTACAAGAAATTTATAATAGTATCCATACATTTTGTTGTAAAAGTATTTGTTTTTATCTTCTTGTAATATTGTAAAACCCTACCAAATATATAACATGTTATTACCATATGCCACAATTGACAACATGTTTAATTTGCATCAAAGCTTATGTCGTAAGACTCATTACCTAGGGGTATGGTTGAGTGGAAGGGACTCATCATCCATTCATAACGAGCAGCTTTAAATCTCCAGACCAGCTGTCCCACCCAATAGAGGTGCCTATAATTTAGCGAGGGATTAGCACTATGTCCGACGGTGGAAATCATCAATCGTTATGCCATGGAACCGTGTTCACCATGGATGGTGAACACGGTCCCAACGGTGTTAGTGCACCGTTATCTTTTTTTTTTTCTTAATTAATTGCGTGACTTTTCTTCTTCATTTTCACATTTCGCGGTTTCACTTTAATTTGAGGTGAGCAATGATTTCGGACATTCATAAATTATGAATCCATGCCTGCACATTCACTTTGGAACCATGCCTACACATTCCCGTTCGAAACCATGGCTGCTCCTCTGTAGCGCAAGCTTCTTCAACATTCATAAATTATGAATTTTCTGTTATGAGATTATGAATTTTCTGTTATGAGATTATGAATTTTCTATTATGAGATTATGAATTTTCTGTTATGAGATTATGAATTTACAGTAAATTCATAATCTCATAACAGAAAATTCATAATTTAATAAATGTTTTTCTTTTATGCGATTATGAATTTTTTGTTATGAGATTATGAATTTACAGTACATTCATAATCTCATAACAGAAAATTCATAATCTGACCAAACGCACGCCGTTAACACCACATCCGCGAAATTTATTTTTTTTTACGTAAAAACAGCGCCTTTTGGACCCGTGTTCACAATTCATGGTGAACACGTTTCCAGGGCATAATTTGCGGGAAATCATGGGTTACACCAAAAAAAATAAAAAATCAAAACTTATGTCATCTAATGTATCTTCATTTATTAGTTTGTTGCCGGTAGAATCACCTAATCATCCACAGATAATTAACAAATATAAAATATTGTAACACTTATCATAAGTCACATTATTTTGTCCCATAAGATTTTCATGTATTGTGTATATAAACTAAAGTCATTCCACTAACATAACTCAAATAGAGATATTAAATAATTAAAAATAGTTTTTTTGTTTAATCATTTCAATAAAATTTTGGTGGGAGAAAAGGACATGGACTAGTAGTAGTAGTAGTCATGAGGCAAGCTTTTTGTATGTTACAGTTTGAATTAAGATTAAGAAATTGCATAAAGGAAGATTTAGTTGAGGAAGATGAAGACTTATTTACTCCCATCTCTGAAAGTTAATCATTTACAATTGTACATTCTCCATCACTAACACCTTTTGGTTAGGAATAATTTACGCATATATATAACATGCATGTCACAATTAGTTCAAGACATTGTGATCGAGTGACACTGATATATAATTTTAGAATATGACATTATATCTTTAATATTTATCTTTTGATATTAAAACAAAAAAGTATATAAATCAGATTCTCACAATAGGTGCAGAAGCCTATGAAAGTTACGTTGATGTTCAAACTAATGATTGGTAAATGAATTTGATGTTCAACTACTAATGAAGCATGGATATATGTTCAAACTAGCTATAATCTATAGATGTTTAGTTGTTGAATGATTTTTTTTTTAATTTATTTTTAATTTTTTTTTTTACAAGGGGATACCCAAATTACTATACACCTCCAATGAGGTTCGAACCTATTACCCCCACTTAGGGGAGCAACCGAATATTATTGGACCACCAGGTCCTTGGTAGTTGTTGAATTATTTGATACTTAAATCATAGAAACTAGTGTTTAATTCATTAATTAAAATCTCTAAGACATGAAATATAAAATACCAGGGGAAACTCCATAGATCAATTGAAATATGATGTGCATCTGGGGAATTAAACCCCGATCATTAGTATCATAGGAGGGTACTATGATACCACTACACCAGATCCGCTGATTAACTTTTTCCTGTCTCCTGCTTTAAGTCATAAATAGAGCCCCACACTTTGGAATTGATATATTTGTAGTTGAATTCAGGCAAAAGGAAGCAAAGTGGAACAAGGAGTCAAAGTGGTAGCCAGCCAACGAATGGAACAACGTGCGTTGCGCAGCCAATGAAGGAAGCAACGTGCATTGCGCAAACGTTGCGGGAAGAAAGGAAAGCTTAGAATTCCAGAAAGTTCAACACACGTTACAACGTGCGTTGCGCAAACGTTGCGGGAAGAAAGGAAAGCTTAGAATTCCAGAAAGTTCAACGCACGTTACAACGTGTGTTGCAAAATGCGACAACGCACGTTGTGCGTGGCGCTGTGGCTGGCGTTGACGCATCACTTACGGGATTTTAGGTTTAAAAAGAGGATTTTTCAGATGTAAGAGGACACTTCTCATTTTTTAGATTTTGCATTTTTAGATTAGGAGAGAGGAGGGTAGAGAGAAGGAGGAAGGATCACTTAGATTAAAGATCTTGTAGTTTGAAGCTTTGATTTGCTTTCAATTGGTACTATCTTTCCTTAAATCTCTTTTTCATTCTTGGATATCTTTGTTCCTTTATTTTCCTTGCAATTGATCCATGATAAAATTAGGGTTTAGTGTTAAAATGATGCATTGTGGTTAGATTAAATTGGTTGAGTTGGAATCTAGGTTTTATGATCTTAGGATTGATGTTTTGTTGAAGTGGTTGTTGACATGAATGGGATCTTATGTCCAGAATTTGTTTTGCTTAGACTTTGTCTATTTGATGGCTACATTTAAACATAGGCTTAGGGTGGAGATTGGATCAAGAAATTGCCCTATCTGCATAGCCCTAAATGTTTAGCATCCCCGCCCTACGATTCGAGAGGGCTAGATCCGGGAGGGGCGGTAGACAAGGTGTTCGATGAAATGCCTCCACCGACGTAGGTAGACGGAGAGACTAGGCTTGTCGTAGCTTAGTAGTGTGCCGTGCACCCCCGTAAGAATCCCTTTCATTTCGGCAACCCGGTTTCTCTAGTGGATTAGTGTATCCTAAGGTCGTGGAACCGATGAGGCCGACTCAACCCCGTTTCCTCCCTTGTTTGTTTCTTTTAATTTCCCTTCTTGTTGTTCATCATGGTTACTAAAACTCCGGTCTTAGTATCCTCCCTAGCAGAGTTCCAAGAGTAGAGTAAGCTAATCAACCCCAATTTGTCATCCTTTGAGAATGAAAATCCGGGAAATTCCATTTCCCAACCTACTTTCCACCCCACGCATACTACAAGCTTGTCATGTGCCCCGGGGCGGCCGCGCCGACCGCAGTCAGGCGGAAGAGCCGATGGAACAAAGGAAGGTTGGTCTCCACCTCTAGACGGCGGCAATACGTGAGCAAGGCGGTCAGAAGGCAATAGGAGTTGGGCACCAATAGACCAGGCACAATGCCGTACTATTAGAGCAAGAGAGAACGGAAGGAAGAGACGGGCACGCGGAAGCCGCATCAGATTGACTGGTAATGGATCCCCACGTAACCGCCTTTAGGGGGGTCTGTCACCAGCCGGTCGCCAGGGCGGCGCGTTACCGCCAGCGTACCCAACTGTCGTCGAGCGTGCAGAAAATCGACCTCGCTCACGGACGAACGGCGGCCCACAGGCCAATCCAGGTCGTCGAAGTATCCCAACTCTCGGTCAAGGGGAGGGTCCACCGAGGCTATTGGCGAACAGTCGTGGGCCTCCGTCGGCGACGAGGTGGTGGCCGGAAGGTTAACCGTTTGACCCTAACGGTCACCAGTGGCGGAGGATCATAGAAGTTGGGAAGATGACATGACAAGAAAGCGGGAAAAGTGCCGGAAAAGAGAAGAGAAAGGGGGGGGGGGGGGGGGGCTAACCTGAGAAGTCGACGGCCGAAGTAGACAGAACTGACTCAAAGGGAAGAGACGCCGGCCGCCGGAAGGAAAAGAAGGATAATACGCCGAGAAACAGAAGGAGGATAATGCGCCGGATAGTTAGAAGAAGAAGAGGAAATGAGGAAGGAGCGAGATATTTATATATTTGGCCGATTGGCCGGATCACGCCACATGTCATCGATCGAACGACGGGGGGTTGGATGTAACGTCTGACATGACAGTTATGGAAAGACGTGTCTCCAGACTATAACCGGCGAGAATCGAGGAGTCACCATAATTCACGCTTGTAACCGTACCACTTTGTAGAATTAGTCGGGCAAAAGAGAACCTATAGGCAAATGTTCAGGCTACCGGTTGGGCACCCGCTCACTTACAATGCTACCCAGGTCACGGCAGCCACGCCTTTTCGGTACACCTTTAGCTTTTTCTTCTACTTTTTCGAGTCGTCGCTGTGCTAAACTCAAAAAAGTGAGGGACTGGTGATAGATACCCTAAATCGGGCACTTGGTCTAGTATGAATGAAAGGGCAGTTAGATCCTAGCAAAACATAAAACTTGGCAAATTCAAGGAGTTGGTGTCCCCGCTTACAGCGCGCAGCACTAGGGAGACTAGACCAGCAAATGATCGCGCACCCGAATGGAGGTTGGCTGGCTCAGGTAAAGCGATCAGACTCTGTAGCTGGCACGTCCCCGACTGGGTAAACTCAGCGGGCTCGGATGGGCGACCAGTCTCGGCAATCTACGTGTCCCCGACCAGGTCCCTTCGGCCTTGGTTGGGCGACCAGGCTCAGTAGGCGGCGTGTCCTCGCCCGGGTTCCCTCTGAGGACTTGGATGAGCGACTAGGCTCAGCGGTCGACGCGTCCTTGCCTGAGTGGCACAAGCCTCCCTTGCCAGGCTACCTCATCAGGCAGTCGATGCGTCCCCGACCGAGTGCGCGCCTAGAGACGGTGAGCGGCGGCGGATTCTACGGAGATTCCTTTCCTTATTTGGCCAACAGCTTCCCTTAAGCATTTATTGCACTGATTACGGTCGATCTCCTAGCAGATTCGACTTCATCTTTACCTTACGTTCCTTGTAGAAAGCTTATTCCTTTTGTATAAATACCCCCACGAGTTCACCATGTAAAGTGTCAGATTTTTGATCACTCAATAAAAATCCCATTACGCTGCCGAACTCTCGGGGAAAATCTTTCTTTGTTTTCACTAAAACCCTTGTATTTTACGGTAGTGTTGGCCTGCCAAACGGCTACCTCTTGGCCGTAAAACCAACAAGGGTTGTGCTAGTACTCGCACCAAGTGGGAGAATGTAAGATTTTCCCTAATAATATATATTATATATTAGGGCCTTAATTAAGTGGTGCAAGTTGACTAGGCTTACTAAGTGGTCTGGTTGGACTGAATAACTAGATGTTGTTAGTCAACCAAACTCTGTGCGTAATATAAAGTTACGGTACTCATACTGCTCAGTAGACAACAATACACCATATGTGGTTCTGAGTCTAGTTTGAGGTAACAGTCTACCGTTCAAGAGGAAACACAACAAGAATTGCTCAGTAGACAACAATACACCATATGTGGTTCTGAGTCTAGTTTGAGGTAACAGTCTACCGTTCAAGAGGAAACACAACAAGAATACCAACTATGGCTGGAGATCAACACAGCAACGACTTCCGCTTATATGATGTCAGATATCTCATATACTATTATTCAGTAACGTTAGATCATTTAGATCTAACAAAGTAAACGGATCACTATTTTTTTCTACTACTTACTCTGTTACAATGTAATATATGTTTATAACTACTTTCTCAACCTACTGAATCACAAAGAATCAATACCGCCCCCAATCGGGCTCAAACTCATGATCTCCTATTTAGAAAAGTCACTTCATGCCACTAGACCACAAGATCATTTACTGGTTAAAGAGTTAATGTCGTTCAATCAAAAGTTTAAAACGAATTTCAATATTTTAAAATAGTTACAAGATTTTATTTATTTATTTATTTATTTTTTGTATTAACCAAAGAAGATTGCATTGTTTCAAATAATTAAAATTTATTTTTATAGTTGCCAGAGACATTCAAACTCTCACAAGGAAACCCCATGTACTTAGCAGGCACATGCCTTAACCACTAAGCGAAAGCAACTAATATGTTTTTTTTTTTTTTTTTTTTTTTTTATGGTAGAAACTAAACGGATCACTATTTTTTTAGTTTTTTTTTTCTCATACTTACTCTGCTACAATGTAATATTTGTCTATAACTAATTTCTCAACCTACTGAATCACAAAGAATCAATACTGCCCCCAATCGGGCTCAAACCCATGACCTCCTATTTTGGACAGCTACTAATTGCCACTAGACCATAAGATCATTTACTGGAGAAGGAGTTAATATCTTTCAATCAAAAGTTTAAAACGAATTTCAAAATAGTTTTTGTATTAGCTAAAGGAAATTGCATTGTTTCAAATAATTAAACTTTACTTTTATCGTTGCCTGGGAGATTCTAACTCTCGCGGGAAAACCCCATATATGTAATTAGCAGGCACACGCCTTAAGCACTCGGCCAAAGCAACATGTGTGTTCTTTTATTTATTGTATAAAAACAAAACTACTGAATCATAAAGAATCAATATTGCCCAAATGGGGCACAAACCCACCTCCTATTTACGAAAGCCACTTTATGCCACTAGACCGCAAGTTCATTTACGGATTAAAGAGTTAATGTCCTTCAATAAAAAGTTTAAAACGAATTTCAATATAGTTACAGGATTTTTTTTTTTTTTTTGTTTGTATTAACCAAAGGAGATTGCATTGTTTCAAATAATTAAAATTTATTTTTTATTGTTGACTGAGAGTGTCGAACTCTCACAAGGAAACCCCATATATATAGAAGGCACACAACTTAACCACTCAATTAAAGAAACTTAAGTGTTTTTTTATGGTGGAAAAACTAAACGGATCACTGTTTTTTTTTTTTTTTTTTACTACTTAATCTGTTACAATGTAATATTTGTTTATAACTACTTTCTCAACCAACTGAATCAATACTGCTCCCATGACCTCATATTTAGCAGCGCCACTTTATTCCACTAGACCACAAGATCATTTACTGGTTAAAAAGTTAATGTCCTTCAATCAAAAGTATAAAACGAATTTCAATATTTCAAAATAGTTTTTGTATTAACCAAAGGAAATTGCATTGTTGCAAATAATTAAATTAAAATTTATTTTTATCATTGCCAAAGAGATTCAAACTCTCGCGGGGAAAGCCCATGTACTTAGTAGGCACACGCCTTAATCACTCGGCCAAAGCAACTTTTGTGTTTTTATTTTTTATTTTTTTATTATTTATTTATTTTTTTTTATGGTAGAAAAACTGATAGGATCATTTTTTTTAGAGTTGTTTTTCAACAATTTACTCTATTACAATGTAATATTTGTTTATAAGTACTTTCTCTACCTACCAAATCACAAAGAATAAATATTTTTCAAATGGGGCTCAAACTCATGACCTGCTATTTAGGAGAGCCATTTCATACAACTAAAAAGACCACAAGATCATTTACTGGTTAAAGAGTTAATGTCGTTCAATCAAAAATTTAAAACGATTTTCAATATTTTAAAATAGTTACAAGATTTTTATTTATTTATTTATTTAATTTTTTATTAACAAAAGGAGATTGCATTGCTTCATATAATTAAAATTTACTTTTATCGTTGCCGAGATTCGGATTCTCACGGGAAAACCCCATGTACTTAGCAAGCACACACCTTAATCACTCGGCCAAAGTAACTTGTGTATTCTTTTATGGTAGAAAAACTAAACGGATCAATGTTTTTTAGAGCTTTTTTTACTACATACTCAATTACAATGTAATATTTGTTTTTAACTATTCTCAACCTACTGGATCACAAATAATCAATACCGATCCAAACGGGGCTCAAACCCATGACATCCTATTTTGGACAGCCACTTCATGGCACTAGACCACAAGATTATTTTCTAGTTAAAGAGTTATTATCCTTCAATCAAAAGTTTAAAAAGAATTTCAATATTTCAAAATAGTTTTTGTATTAACCATAGAAAATTGCATTGTTTCAAATAATTAAAATTTTCTTTTATCGTTGCCTGAGAGATTCGAAAAACTAACCACTCCCTTAACACCACGTGGATCCTGTCAGACGAACTATGTAAAGAATTTCAAAGGTTAAATTTGGAAATAGTGGAGCAAGGACGAACAGATTCGGAAATTCACCTATTTAATTTTAGGATCATACCCACACTACTCAAAGAAATCAAAACGGGACAACAACAGGATCTTGAGGTAGATAAAATTCGACTTGACTTGGCCGGGGAAAGGACGGGCCAATCAAACTATTTAATGATGACAGCCTCCGCTATAAGGGAAGATGGTGCGTACCTGCAATGCACCCCCACCTAAAACAACAAATCCTAGAGGAAGGGCACAGTTCACCATACTCCATGCACCCCAAAGGCAATAAACTGTACCAAGACGTGAAGAAGTTGTTTTGGTGGCCGAACATGAAAAAGTAAGTCGCGGACTTCGTGAGCAAATGCCTGAACTGCCAAAGAGTAAAAGCCTGTAACACCCCAATTTTCATAATCAAATTTTACTTAATATTTTTTTTTAATTTACAATTTACTGAAATCATAGCGGAAGCATTAACTAACCAAAAGAAAAATGGGTGTTACCGCCACGCTCAGGTATTTCTCTAAAATCATATTATTTCTCCACAGATAAACACTTTCTCCACAAAATACAATTTTCTCCAGGATATATAATTTTCTCCAAATAAACTATTCTCAAAAATATAATTTCTTTAAAAATATAATTTTCTCCACATGATTTGTTCAGAATATAATTATAGTCCATAATCCAGTAGTAATACAAATTTCACCATACATCACACCAAAAATTTACCAAGCCAAATTTTCACACACACAGGGCTCGACACGTCGAAGCCCATTCTCGATAACTTGAGAATCACTACTCATAACATTACCGTTTATCGATAAATGTACTCGTGTTCACATGAATATCATATATCATATAACATCACACATCATATCAATACATACAATACTCGGGGAAAATAATAATTTTGGTGAACATAAAATCTTACCTGGATTCCAACATTAAAATTGACCCTTGAATCAAATCTTACGATCGCTCCTCTATCAACTCTCTTCAAATAGATGGCACTAGATGGAAGAAACGAATTTTGATGTGTAGAAATTTTATTTTGTTTAAAACCGAAACTTGGAAATGAACGAGAGTGTTTACGGCTGAAGATTATGATGAAGGGGAGGGTTTAATGAATCAGCTACTGATGATGAGGATGGGAACAATTAGACTACTACTTAAACACTTAACTAATAACTTGTATTATAAATAATAATTCTAGTTGTAGGAGACTACAATACTTAAAAAACTTAATATAATATTAATATACATATTAGCCTACTAGTACTTAACATATATACATACGTAACACATATATAAATAAATAATTATTAGCCATAATACACCGTTTAGAAATAAAAGAGTAGCAGTAGTAGACTAGTTTAAATAGTTTTGGGTCACATAAAATAATATAATTACAGACCGTATAGTAAAAATATTTTATTTAACATAATATCTATTTTATAAAATTTTATTTAGAATAATAATATTTATAACAAAATACTCAAATAACTAGGGTATCACAATCTACCCTCCTTAAAGATGCTTCGTCCCCGAAGCATAACCACAGGAAAATACCGGGTATTACAAAGCCGAACGGTACAAGCCCAAGGGACTCGTGCAACCCCTCGAAATACCCCAAGGGAAGTGGGATTCCATATCTATGGACTTCGTAGGAGGTCTACCCACGACACCAACAGGGAAGGATAAAATCTAGGTAATAGCAGACCGACTAACCAAGACAGCACGGTTCATCGCCATGAAAGAAACCTGGACAATGGCACAACTAGCCAGAGCCAACCTGAGCCGGGTGGTGAAATACCACGGAGTCCCCCGAAACATTGTTTCCGATAGGGACCCCAGATTCCTCTCACAATTCTGGAAATCCCTATAAACGGCCATGGGAACAATACTAAGCTTGAGCACCGCCTTCCACCCCACTACCGACGGCCAGACCGAGAGGACAATTCAAAATCTCGAAGACATCCTAAGAGCCTGCATGAATAGACTTCCAGGGGACATGGGAAGAACACCTAGACCTTATCGAATTCTCTTACAACAACAGCTATCACGCAAGCATCCGCATGGCTCCCTACGAGGCACTATATGGTAAAAAATGTAGGACACCCATATGTTGGGAAGACATGGTCAACCCAGTATCCAAGGTGTAAGACCCCGTGTTACGGCCTATGAACCAATTAACTATTTACCCAGAAAAGAAGAAATAAATCTCATTAACTAATTAATTAAGAAAGGCCCACCATAGTCCATGGGCCCTTATCCTTAAACCCAATCCCCTAGTCCTAGAAGGAATAGAACTAGCCCTAGTTAGGGACCCTTAAGTATATAAATAGGGGGCAAAGGAGGCACCTAGAACCCACACCACAATAATCTCTCACCACACAAGAAGTTCCAAGAATTCCCCTAGGAGAAATCAAGAAAGAAGGAATCTTAAAGAAAGACCCTTCATAGCCAAGGAAATTAATTAAGGCTAAGAGGTAACCCATGTCTCAACAAAACCTATTTTCCTTGCTACAATTATCTTTTTTGGCTTTCTCTCTACACTTGTGTCTTGATGAATCGTTTATGATATTGATGATATGATCTTAATGATTGTGAGATGATTTCATGTGTGATCTTGATGATCTTGATGATGATAAGAGGTTCTTGATGATTATGTGATATTCTTGATGAATCTTGACGTTTCTTGATGTTAATGACGAACTATGATTTTGATGATTTAAATGTGATTAGAGCCCTAGGTCAAATTGGGGATTTCATATTGTGTTATTCTTGATATAATTGGGTGGGATTTTGCATGTTCGGGTGTTGATTATGTTTAGAAGTCATGATAGGATATGTGCTATATGATTCTTGCTTTTGATCCGTTAATTGTCTACGTGGTGTTATCAATTGCGTTTAAAAGTGTCTAAGCATGGTTTCAGGTTCCACAACGGATCCCGGGATGTTTATTCTGATAAAGAGTCAGTGGGGGGTAGGTGGGGGTAGGGGGACCCGCCACCTACCCGATGCCCGAGAAGGACGTCGCCGGCAGCGGGCAGACGACTGCGGTTCATCGGTCAGTTGCGATCGACCCCTTCTATTGCGATATGAGGCAGGGTGCTGCGGGGCCGTGTCAGAGCTATATGCGCTGACCCTCATGTATGGGCATGCGATTGGTCCTATGGTGCCACCAAAGTATGCTTGTGTGATGAGATGAGAATTGAATGATGACGTGAATGAGATGAAGTGAATTTGTGACCATAGGATATATGCTAGTATCTTTATATGCTTGGTTATAACTGTTGAATGTGCTTATCCCTATCTATCGAGTCTATTCCTGGTTTTAAAACTAGTGTCTCTTAAGTATATATCTTCCTGCTTCAAAATGATTTTCTTATATCTATATATATCTATCTATAATGTATTTCAACGCGTTGGAATGGGTTACCAGCATCTCTCGCTGAACAGATATATTTGGCTTTCAGGCACAGATGAGTAGACACTGGAGCGCGCTAGAGATTCGGAGCGTAGAGTAGATAATTTCCCTTTTGGCCTGCGTGCCATGCTTATGTATTGACATTATTGAGGATATTATTAGCCTGTGCGCCTGAGTTCTCTAGCTCTGGTGTGGCATAGCACCCCTTACTCTTATGTTATGTTTTGGGATGTAATGAGAATTTACCTTTATTATATTAGTCTCAAAAGTTTTAAGATTTCGGGGTGTAACACATTGGGCCACAATACCTACAGGACACCATAACGAAAGTCAAACGCATACAAGAAAGAATGAAGGCTGCCCAGGACCACCAGAAGTCCTACGCCGACCTGGGTAGGAAACAGGCCGAATTCTCTACAGGAGAGAAGGTTTGGCTAAAGATCTCACCCACTCGAGGGGTGATGAGGTTCGGAAAGAAAGGGATGCTAAGTTCCTGATTCATTGATCCCTACGAAATCTTAGAGAAAGTCGGGAACTTGGCCTACCGCCTCGTCTTACCCGCCAAGCTAGAACGAGTGCACAACGTGTTCCACGTATCGAAACTAAAGAAATATGTGCATGATGCAAATCATGTATTACAACCCGAGACAGTAAGCCTGGACGACGCCCTGACCTACGAGGTGTAACACCCCGTGTTACGACCCCTGAACCCAAATTAATTAATTAATTACTCAGCCCAAAAAGGGAGTTAAAATCCACTAATTAGCTAAAAGGGGCTCCACCATACTCCATGGGCCCTTATCCTTAAAGCCAATCCCTTAGTCCTATAGGAAATAGAATTAGCAAAGCCACACCACTTAGACCCTAATTAGGACCCTTATATATATATATATATATATATATATATATATATATATATATATATATATATATATATATATATATATATATATATATATATAGGGACATAAGAGGCACCTAGAACTCACACCACAATAATCTCTCAGAACACTAGAAGTTCCAAGAATTCCCTTAGGAGAAATCAAGAAAGAAGAAATCTTAAAGAAAGACCCTTCATAGCCAAGGAAATTAATTAAGGCTAAGAGGTAACCCGTTGACCTAGGTGGAAGTCGTATAAACCCCTTACGACTATTCTTAGTATGTGAATGATCACACGTAAGCGTATTTGTGTGTTATGTGATGCATGATTCCCCAATTTGGTTGCGATCAAATTGGCTATACGGGCAGTTGGATGGGTTGAGAACCATTCCAACTGTTAACCAGGCCGATTGCGATCTGTCAGGTATATAAATATTATATAGGGCTGCGGTCCACTGTTTGGTTACTTATGAGCTACAGTTTATCCTCCTGGCTGCGGTCAGTGAATCACTTCTTGGGCTGCTGTCCACATGGGCATCGGGTACGACGACCCACCGAACTGGACGCGCCAAGCGGTGTGTTGGGCCAATAAACCCGAGGAAGGCTGTTGTAACACCCCGTGTTACGGTCCATAAACCAATTAATTATTCACCCGGAAAGAAAGATTAAATCTCATTAATTAATTAGGAAAGGTCCACCATAAGCCCATGGACCCTTATCCCTAAATCCAACCCTTAGTCCCATAGGAAATAGAATTAGCTAAATCCATGCTATTTAGATCTTAAGTAGGATTCTTAGATATATAAATAGAGACATAGGAGACACCTAGAGCTCACACCACAATAATCTCTCACCACACAAGAAGTTCCAAGAATTCCCTTAGGAGTAATCAAGAAAGAAGAAATCTTAAAGAAAGACCCTTCATAGCCAAGGAAATTAATTAAGGCTAAGAGGTAACCCATGTCTCAACAAAACCTATTTTCTTCCCTATAATCTCCTTCCTTGGCCTCCTTCTATATGCTTGTGTCTTGATTAATTCCTCTATGCTATTTGTGATATATTCTTGATGATTGATAAGATGATTTATGTGTATTCTTGATGTTGAAAAGAGGTTCTTGATATTGATGTGATGATTCTTGACAAATCTTGATATTTCTTGATGTTAAAGATAAATTGTGATTTTGAAGATTTGGGAGGGATTAGAGCCCTAGGGTGGATTGGGAATTTGTGTTGTAATGTTCTTGATATATATTTGGGTGGGAATTCGCATGTTCGGGTGTTGTTTATGTTTAGAAGTCATAATAGGATGAGTTATACGTGATTCTTGCTTTTGATCCATTAATTAACTACGTGGTGTCGTTAATTGCGTTTAAAAGTGTCTAAGCATGGTTTCGGGTTCCACAAAGGATCCCGGGACGTAATTGTGATGAAAGAGTCAGTGGGGGGTAGGTGGGGGAAGGGGTACCCACCACCTACCCGCTGCCCGAAGATCACCGCCAGGCAGCGGGCAGGCGCCGGGCAGGCGTTCGCCCGCCGGCAACCCGATGCCGGGAAGTGATCTCCGGCGGGCAGTCGGCGGGTGACCCTCCACCCACCGGTTACCCGCTGGTCCGTACCCATCCCGGGTCGTTGGCTTCCCCGTTTGATGTTCCCCATTCCCCGTGGTGTCCCAACGGACCCCGTTTGTCGTGCTTGAGTCTAGTTTGATGTTTTGGGTACCGTTCGTAGGATAAAAAGAGTCTTAGGGATTGCATGCTAATTAAATCGGTAACCCGTTGACATAGGTGGAGGTCGTATGAACCCCTTTGGACTATTCTTAGTTTGTGAATGATCACACGTAAGCTTGTTTATGTGTCTTCCCCCTTTCCAATGTGCTATTATGTGCTATTGTGTGCTATTGTGTGTTATGTGATGCATGATTCCCCAATTTGGTTGCGATCAAGTTGGCTATACGGGCAGTTGAATGGGCTAAGAACCATCCCAACTGTTAACAAGGCCGGTTGAGATCGGTCAGGTATATTAATATTATATAGGGTTGCGGTCCACTACATGGGCAGTTGAATGGGTTGAGAACCATCCCAACTGTTAACCAGGCCGGTTGCGATCGGTCAGGTACATAAAGATTATATAGGACTACAGGTCCACATGGGCCTCAGTGATATGACCCACCGACCTGGACGCGCCAGGCAGTGTGTAGGGCCAATAAGCCGAGGAAGGCTGTAGTCCACCGACCTGAGTAATCAGGCGGTGTGTAGGGCTACGGCTGGCTGCGATCCACCGAGTGATGGGACAGCGGTGTGTAGGGTCGTAGTCTCCGAGGATCTTCGCCCACCTACTGAGTCCCTCAGCGGTGTGTAGGGTTTGATCCGCTACGGTCCACCGACTGTACGCATCAACGCTGTGTAGGGTCGTAAGTCCCCCCTTGTAAAGGGGATCATGGTCCACCGACTGTGCGCGTCAGCGGTGTGTAGGATTGTGGTCCGACGTTGAGTTCGTCAGCGGTCCTCTATGGGTTGGTTGCGATCAACTCCGTTAATATCGCGGTATGAGGTAGGGTGCTGCGGGGCCGTGTTAAATAGGATTTAGGGACCATAGGACACGCGGTGAGGCTGTGAGACCCTAAACTTTCCCTCGTCCTAACTCACACATAAATTAAAATAAACTTCCCCTACACCCATAACATCAAGGTAAGGATGCAAAATAATATCAACCTATGAACTCCAGGATGGCACTAAAAAGGAAACAGACAAAAACACTGGAACTCCCCACACAGAAATTCTTGACTCAGAATCTGCAACGTCTGGCCCAAATTGCCCAGGCACTAGACAATGCAGTCCTCCAACCATCACCACCAAACAGAAACTTGGAAATCCACTGCCAAGTCTCGGAACACCAACCGCCTACCTTCTCAGGGGATGAAAATCCCACGATCCTCGAAGAATGGATCAGGACCTTTGACAAAATATTCATGGCAACGGGATGCCCGGAAAGCCACGAAGTAGAAACAGCCTCTTTCTACTTCAGGCACGAGGCTGACACCTGGTGGGTCCACGAGAGACCCAATTGCGAACGAAGCCCCGGGTTCAACTGGGAAACCCTAAAAACGCGACTACGAGAACAATTCTACCCTAGTCACCTGAAAGCAACCATATACGAAGAATTCCTCCATCTAAAACAAGGAGCAACCCCAATCGCAGAGTACTACTGGCAGTTCCTCAAGCTAGCTCGCCTCACCCCCGAACTAGTACCTATAGAGACGATTAAAATCAAGAAATTCATAATGGGCCTCGACCCCGAGAACCAGAAGGCCCTAACTATATGAGAACCGAGAACTCTCGAAGAAGCCTATGCCAAGGCATTCCAACTACAACAAATACCGGACAAACCACAGGGAACCACGCAAACCCCCTCCGGGTGCCTAAAACCGCCAGGGCCACCTCGCTCCACAAGGCCGTAACACCAGCCACTCAAGGAAGGATCCTTACCATAAGCAAAGCCAAAATCGGAGATAGCAACAAAGTCTCCGGAACCTTCCTTGTACACGCCACCCCCGCCACCGTACTATTTGACTCAGGGGCTACCAACTCATTTATAGCAACCGAATTCGCCACTCAACTCGGTCTTAACACCAGCACCAGAGTACAACTCCAACTCATGGTGGCATCCGTTGAAATCATAAAATGTGACCGCATGTACAAAGACATAATAATCACCATCGAAGGAGTGGAATTCCCTAGCAACCTAATACAATTCGGACTGGATGGGGTGCAAGTGATCTTGGGCATGGACTGGCTAGGGAAATTCCAAGCACAAATCCTATGCGGTGAACAAAAAGTGGTCTTACGGGGACCAAACGGCAAAAGGGTATCCTACCACGGAACCCACAAGGACCCGGAAATCAAATTTGTAAACATGATAAAAATGAAGAAATATCTAACCCAAGGGCACGAAGCCTTCCTATGCTCAGTCAAGGACCTCAACACCGAAATAGCCAAACCCCAAACCATTCCAGTGGTAAACGAATTCACATATGTCTTCCCAGACGAAATCCCCGGAGCACCCCCAATCAGAGAAGTCAAGTTCATAATAGACCTCATACCAGGCCCTGCCCCGATCGCGAAACCACCCTACAGGCTGGCGCCAAAGGAAATGAAGGAACTGAAAACACAACTTCAGGAACTACTAGATAAGGGATACATCCGTCCCAGCACCTCACCATGGGGAGCACCAGTACTCTTCGTTAAAAAGAAAGATGGGAGCATGCGTCTGTGCATCGACTACAGGGAACTAAATCAAGTTACAATAAAGAATAAATATCCTCTTCCCCGAATCAACGACTTGTTCGACCAACTTAAAGGAGCAGGGGTGTTTTTGAAAATTGATTTAAGATCTAGCTACCATCAGATAAAAGTAGCCAACCCAGATATTCAGAAAACAGCCTTTCGAACACGCAACAGCCACTACGAATTCACGGTAATGCCCTTCGGACTCACCAATGCACCCGCTATATTCATGGACCTCATGAATCGAGTATTCCAGCCCCACCTAGATGACTTCTTCATCGTATTCATCGACGACATCCTGGTCTACTCCCGAAACAAGGAGGAACATGAAAAGCACCTCCGCACAACCTTGCAAACCCTGAGAGAAAACCAGCTATACGCCAAATTCTCCAAATGTGAATTCTGGAAGGACAACGTAGCCTTCCTGGGTCACGTGATAACCAAAGAAGGAATCAAGGTGGACCCCACCAAAATCCACACCTTCAAAGAATGGCCCACACCAAAATCACTTTCGGAGGTCAGAAGCTTCCTAGGATTAGCAGGCTATTATAGGCGATCCGTTGAACCGAATCTCTTCTTGAAAGCCTTCTTTTCCCTGGGTTACCTTTCTCCTTTTTTACCGTTCCTGTTTGGACCTTTCATCCGGACCGGAAGCTTGGAAGTTTCAAGCGTTGCCTTGTAGAGAGCTGTGGGTTGTGTGGTAATACAAGTGTTAAGGCGGTAGCCTGCGTCAAGTTAGCTCTAGAGCTTGGGGGGAGGACATCCTGCTCGTGTTTTGGATCTCGCAGTTGTAGCCTTTGTCTGGAAGTGACGGATCAAGTTTAAGCGGAGGCCGAGCTCAAGTTGTGTAGTGTGAGTACCTTCCTTCCTTTGGTTGAAGAAGTTAGTGGAGAACAGTTGAAGACGCCATCCTGGTTCTATGATCCCGAGTGATTTAGCTTTAGAGTTCTCTTGGTGTTAGTTTTAGTTGTGGGTTGTGTCTTTGCTTAGGGTTAGTTTGCCTTTCCGGTCAATCTTTTATCTATCACCTTACCTTTCTTTCTTAACTTACCTTTGTGAACCTTCGGCTTAATTATTTCTAAGCCTTGCCACTCGTTTTGTTAACCGACGGTTGTGGTGTTGAACTTCGTTGTGTCCAAGCCTACCAATCTTACCACCATAATTTGAACCCGTGATTTCTTTAACTTTGGTTAGTTGGCGAGCACCTTTATTGCTTAAAACCTCGTTTGCATTTTATCTCTAAAACTTTGCCACCCGTTTTGCAAGTCGACTGTTTTGTTGTGTAAGCTCGTTTCTTCTCTCGTTTGTTGTTGCCGTTTAGTAGTTGTTTCTTGTTGGCCGTGATTAGTTGTTCTCTCTTGTTTACCTTGGTTGTGAGTTGTTGCTTGGTAGTTGGTGTAGTGGGGTTGCTTTGCTAGAATCTAGATGTTTGAGTTAGTGTGGCTTAGAAGGTTTTTGGTTGTGTCTTGACCTTAGCATTTGTTTTGTTCAAGGAATTCCTTTTGTGATCTCTTAAGCCTTCCAATGTATTAACATCTTGACAATTTTACATCTTTTGGATTCTTGAAGTGTTGATCAAAAGGTATTCTTGCTTCCATTTGTCACATTGTTGATTCATGTTACCCGTTTTGTTTGAACTCGTCGTGCCCAAGCTTCGGGGACGAAGCTTCTTGTTAGGTGGAGAGGATGTGACACCCCGTAAATCCAAACTCTAGTTAAGGATTAATTAGAGAATTAATTCTAGCTTCCTTGTTGATTTATTCCTAAAATCCTGAAAGTTCAATAGTCGAAGGACTAGAATTTGATTAGTCAACCAAGGTCAAAGGGTTGTTGTGACACCCCAAAATCTGAATTCAATTAAGGGATTAATTAAGTAATTAATCCTATTTCAATTTGTAATTTAATTTCTTAAATTCCTGAAATTCAATAGTCAGGGACTAGTAATTGACTAGTCAACCCCAAAGTCAAAGTTGTACCTTGAGCTTTGTAAGGAGTTCCCTTCTTCCCTTACACCTCTCGATGTTAGTAAGGGTATTCTTGACTTTTCACCTTGTGTTAGTATTGTAAGCTAACCTAGTAAGAACACCCTCATTTCTCTCCTTACACTTTCAAAATTCTAGCTCCACCTTCTCTCTAAAAAGGTAGATAGCTTTTCTTCCAAGCCAAGTTGAAGCCTTGATAAAACTTCAAGAGTTGTCTCCAAGATTCTACCTTTCATACATTTGGGCATCTAGGAGGGTAAGATCTAGGTTCATCTTGTGTTTTTAGTGTTTTCTAAGGTGTCTTTTCTTAAAGATAGAATCTTTATGATCTTTTTGGTGTGTTCTTGAAGTGGGTTTGGAAGGTGAGCTTTGTTAGGAGCTTGGTGAGGTGTAAAGTGAAGGTTTTTGTCTACAAGAGGTAACCCGTGCTCTACAAAATCTATTTTGCTTACCTATATGAATATTTCTTGGATTCTACATGTGTTTTGCTATGAAATGTGAGTATTTATGCATTGTCTTGTGAAAATGCATATCTAGAGCTTGTGTTTAGGGTTCTTGTATGCCATTTCTTGGCTATTCCTTTGATTCAAGTCATTTTGTTGTATTTGGTGAGATTTGGCATGTTTTGGACTTGAATTTGAACTTGGTGTTGAAAATCCTCGAAGGGATTATTTTGGGCACAGGTGTGTACCCGCGGGCGGAACGGCGGGCAGAGCCCTACCCGCCGCCCCACCCACGGGAACGTGTTGCTTGTGGGTGTTTGTACCCGTGGGCAGAACCACGGGTAGTGGCCTACCCGTTGGTCCACCCGCGGGGTACACAGTGGTGTATGATGGGGATTTATTCCCCGTGATTCTTTTGACTCGGTATTTGGTCTTTTGACTTCCCAATGTTCTTTTGTGGAACTATTTGAGCGTCTTCTTGGTGTTTCGTATGTCTAGAACTATATGGTAGGAATCCATGTAGGTTTTGGTGTATTGAATCGTGCTTAGTGTTCAACATTGTGTTTCGTTGAACCGTGATGAGTCTTGTGTGTGCTTCGGAACTACGTTTGGTTTACCCATTTGTTAAGCATGCTAGTTCAGTGTTTAAAGGCTAGCGTGTGTGTTGTTTGTACCTTCTTATTGGTTGATGATAACTTGCGTTATTCATCATTGTTGTTGTTGGGTTGTGACCCATTCCTTGATTGAGTATGGTTTCAAATCTTCGTTGTGATCCGTTGATTGATTCATGTTGAGGTGTGATGTGTGTGTGGCTTTACCTGGATTGCATGATTAGTGGTATGGGACACTAGTCACCAAGGTATTGCAGTGGTCCTCGTGGTGGCCATGACGCGATTATGGAGTTGTGACCTTTGTGTAAGGTTCACGTGTTTATGGGAGAGGCCTGTGTTGCCTTGTGTGTGATCGGTACCCTCGTGTACTATGAAATCGGTGGTTCTGTTGGAGGGACTGTTGGAGTGGGAACGACGGTTCCCGGAGGAATAAGGTTGGACTTGGTGTACAAGGGTTCTGGAGGTAAAGGTTGGAACTAGACATAAGGTGGGGGGTAGCCATAAGGTTGGAACCGAGCATAAGGAAGGCATATCAACTCGGGATGGGTGATGTCACGAAGGCTTGTGTAGCCGTTGTTGTGAGTTCTCTTCTTGTGACATGTGTAGTCACAAAGGCATGTGTTGCTTTGGTATGTGTTGCCATTTGTTGTGTCTTTATTCCTTTGTGTCGGGTATTAATCTATTGTGTGATGATAGATTATACCTTGAGACTTCTTGTGAGTCGTTGTTGTTCTTTGTAGCCCTGGGATGTGTTCCCGTGTTCTTGTTGAGAGTGTTGAGTCTTGTGTTGACTATTACTCTTGGTTTTTGACTTATATATATGTATTCCATTTCGAAAATGGCTTTACAAACCTATATCTTATCTATGTATGACATTTCAGATGTATTGGTGGGTTACTAGCATTATTCGCTGACCGTGCGTCGTCCCATGTTTTATATGCTTCTTTCAGGTGATGCTTAGACGAGCGTGCGGTTTAGTGCCAGCTAGTATAGCTCCCCTCTTATGTTTTGTGGCCTGTGAGCCAATCTAGACTTAGTACTTTGTTTTGATGGTTTAGATTTTGAACAATGCAGATTTAGCCTGTGCGTTCACCTTTGGGTGAGCGTGACATAGCACCCCGTTTCTTCTGTTTTATATATATTTCCTCTTTCAGTCTTCCGCTGTGTTTGATGTTTTGGTTTAAGATATCTGCATGTTTTAAGGCTTAAAATAGCATGGTTTTAGGGGGTGTTACAGTTGTACCTTATGCTTGTTGGGTTGTTCCCTTATCACATTATTCTTCCAAGTTTAGTAAGGGCAAAGGTGTCTTTCTACCTAAAGTTTGTGCTTCAAGCTAACCTAGCAAAATCTTTTCATTTCACCCACCAACAATCTAAACACAAAACCTCCATCTTCTCTCTAAGAATTTTGTAGCTTATTCTCCAAGCCAAAAATTGGGCATCCTAAATCTTACAAGTTGTCTTCCAAGATTCCTACTTTCCTAATCTTGACCATAGGGGATGGCAAGATCCTTGATCTCTTTGTGTTTTTAGCATCCTTTTAGTTGTCTTTTTCTAAAAATAGAATCTTTGTTGTCTTTTGGTTGTTTATGAAGTTGGTGTTGGAGAAGAGGTTTAGGAGAAGCTTTCTAAGGGTGAGAAAGTGAAATGTTAAGCTACAAAGGTAACCCACGCTTTACAAAACCTATTTTCTTACTTATATGATGATTTCTTGGCTTCTACTTGTGATTCTTGTGATGAAATGTGAGATTTGATGCATTGTCTTGTGGTGATGCATGTTTAGAGCTTGTTCTTTGGGTTCTTGTATGCCATTTCTTGTTTATTTCTTGGGTTCAAGTCATATTGTTGTTTTGTGTGAGCTTTTGGGTGTTTTGGACTTGAATTTGGACTTGTTGTTGAAAATCCCCGAAGGGATTATTTGATGTACGTGTTGGTACCCGCGGGCGGAACGGCGGGCAGGGCTCCACCCGTCGCCGCCCCACCTGCGGGGGAACGAGTGTTGTGGGCATTGGTACCTGCGGGCGGAACCACGGGTGGTTGTCCACCCATGGCCCCACCCGCGGGGAATATATATATTTGTTGGCGGGGATTTGTTCCCCGTGATTCTTTTGACTCGGTATTGATGTTTTGACTTCCCGATGTTGTTTTATTGGGCTATTTGTGAGTCTTCTTGATGTTTCGTATGTCGTGAACGGTATGTTAGGAATCCATGTAGGATTTGGTGTTCTGAATCGTGCTAAGGGTCCAACCTTGTGATTCGTTGGACTAATGATGAGTCTTATATGTTCTAAGGAACTACTTTTGGTTTACCCATTTGATAAGCATTCTAGTTTGATGTTGAAATGCTAGTGTGTGCGGTTTGTTCTTTCCTATTGAGATTGACAACTTGTGTTGACCATTGTTTGGTGTTGGATTGTAATCCTTCCTTGTTGAGTATGGTTTCATATCTTTGTTGTGATCCATTGATTGATTCCTATGATGTGAACGTATGTAATTGTTGTACCCTTTGATTGATGCTTGATTAAGGTTTATGGGGCCTTAGTCTTCTGGGTACTGATGAGGTCCTCGTGTGGCCATGATTGAGATTAGTGGTTTGTTATTTGAGCTTTGCTCATGAGATTGGCGGCTTTGTGATATGATATTGAATGGTACCCTCGTGTACTGAGAGATCGGTGGTGAATAGGAGTGTCGGCGGTTGGGACGACGGTCCTCGGAGGCAAAAGGTAGGATTCAAGAAGTATAGGGTGGCACTAGGAGGTAATGGTTGGAACTGAAATAAGGCCGGAGGTAGCCATAAGGTTGGAACAGGGCATAAGGTTGGAATTATGGCATGTAGTTGCCAATGTGTGAATGTGTACACTTTGCTATTGAGCATGTCTTGATGTATTCTACTTTGTGATCAGTAGAATGCATCTCGAGTTGTATTGGTTACTGTTGGTATTCTTGTCTTGTTGTTGTCGTAAGGGTGTTGATTCCCTTTTTTCTTTGAGAGTGTGAATGAGTCTTTGAAGTTGACTTCTTTCTATGGCTTTTGAAATGATATATATTGTATCCCATTTCGAAAATGGTTTTGACGTATAATATTTACATATGCTATTTAACGTGTATTGATGGGTTACCAGCAATGTTCGCTGACCGGGTGTCATCCCCTATCTTTATGTTGCTTTTTAGGTTTTGAGTAGCATCTTGGAGAACGCGCTACCAGTTCGTTAGTTAGTGTAGCTCCTTGTGACTTGTTTTAGTTAAACATGTGGCCTGTGAGCCATAGGTTTTTATAAGTATGACTATGACGTTTTGTTTAGACTTAGCATGTGCACCTATAGATGTGTAGGTGTGGCATAACATCTCCCGTACTTGTCTTTTAGCTTCCGCTTTTCTTATGTTGATGTTTAGACTGTTAATCCCTTTATTTTATGTTTTAAAAGTTGTTGAAAATCGGGGGTGTTACAGTCACCATCTCCAGTACTAATTACTTTACACTCGTCTTTGGAGAACTCTACTTTATAGCCTTTGTCACAAAATTGACTTGTGCTAAGCAAGTTAAACTGGAGCCCTTCAACGTGTGAGACATCCCGAATGATTACTCCATTTCTAATGATGTCTTCAGTTCCTTTCGTTTTTCCACTTGATTCTCCTCCAAAAACTACTTTTGGTCTATCAACTTCTTTGTAATTTCTCAAATTTGATTTGTCTCCGGTCATATGTCTTGAGCATCCACTATCGACATACCATATGACCTGTTTTCCCTGAAATCAAAAATTATATAACTTTAGGTACCCCTTCGGTTTCGGGTCCTTGATGGTTAGTAGACAATTTTCGGATCCACATGAACCTAGAGTTGATATTGCTCATCCTCGGTCCTTTGTACCCATTAAATACTCAATAAGCATAATAAATTTTAGCAAAATTTTTGGCTTTGTATCGACTTTGAAAATAGTCACCAGGTGGATTGCAATACTGCTTAGAATAGTTGGTTAGTTTATGCCTGCGAATCTTTTCAAATTCTGCTTTTGATAAAGGTTTGGGATAAACAAGCCAATCTTCTTTAGATGGTGCACTCCATCCGTTGCCTGTCATTGATCTTCTAAGTGACCTCTTGGCATGTCTGTTTCGTTCATCATTCGGATTCCTTTGTAAGGAATTCTTTCGTTGATGTGTAGAACGGTTTTGCCTCTGATTTACATTCGGATTCACCCTCATATGGTCATTTCTTGTAGGCTGAGCTTTTTGATAGTATAGACTAGGTCTATTATCTTTTGGTCCATTCCTTTTGGCATTAGCATTATGCATAGGATTCTCTTTCAAGTCTTTTCCATTCGACGGTTCCACAACTCGTTGTACAGCCTTTCCTTTCGGTTGGCTTGTTGGTTGTGGTGTACTACCATTGTTAATTTTTGTCATAGGCTCAGACACTTGGGTAGGGCCTTGAACAAATACAGACTTAAAACTTTCATGTGAGTAATTTTCTGTAGATTTGTTCAACAAGATATGTGATGAGGAGTTGGGGTCATAACCAATTTCGGTTCTTTACCCTGACGGTTTTGATCCGTTCACTAATAGATTCATTAGATTGGATGAGTTATTGAATGAATCAAGAACCTCACGCAGATGTTGCTCCCGTAACTCTCTTTCTGTACACTGCTCCTAAAGAAGGAGAACTTGCTTCTCAAGCTGATCTTTCGCGATGGCTAGTATGTTATCGATTCTAACACGCCTTAGCTCATCATAGCTGATCATTAGCTGAGAGTTCTCTTCTTTTAATTTGAAATCCATCATCATCTCAAAGATAGTTTCATTTGGATTTCCTTCACTTTCAAAGCTGGTTTCCATTTGAGTAGACGAAGAGGTGTGAGTGTAACACCCCCTAAAACCATGCTATTTAAAGCCTTAAAACGTGCAGATATCATAAACCAAAACACCAACACAGCGGAAGACTGAAAGGGGATATATATAAAACAAAGGAAACGGGGTGCTATGCCACTCCCACCCATGGGTGAACGCACAGGCTAAATCTGCATTGTTTAAAATCTACAACCATCCAACAGAGTACTAAGTTTAGATTGGCTCACAGTCCACAAAAACATAAAAGGGGAGCTATACTAGCTGGCACTAGACCGCGCACTCGTCTAAGCATCACCTGAAAGAAGCATATAAAACATGGGACGACGCCCGGTCAGCGAATAATGCTGGTAACCACCAATACATGTGAAATATCATACATAGATAAGGTATAAGTTGTAAAGCCATTTTCGAAACGGAATATATATATATATATATATATATATATATATATATATATATATATATATATATATATATATATATATATATATATATATATATATATATATATATATATATATATATATATATATATATATATATATAAGTCCAAAACCAAGAGTAATAGTCAACATAAGACTCAACACTCTCAACAAGAACACGGGAACACATCCCAAGACTACAAAGAACAACAACAACTCACAAGAAGTCTCAAGGTATAATCTATCATCACACAATAGATTAATACCCGACATGCATAACTCAAGGAATAAAGACACAACAAACGGAAACATATGCTAAGGAAACACATGCCTTTGTGACTACACACGTCACAAGAAGAGAACTCACAACAACGGCTAGACAAGCCCTCGTGACATCACCCATCACGAGTTGATAATCCTTCCTTATGCCCGGTTCCAACCTTATGGCTACCCCCAACCTTATATCTTCTTCCAACCATTACCTCCAGGACCCCTGTACACCAATTCCAACCTTTTCCCTCCGAGGATCGCCGTCCCCATCCGCCAACGACCGCCAACAAAACCACCAATTTCATAGTACAGGAGGGTACCGTTCACACACACGGCAAAACATGCCTCTCCCAAAATACGTGAACCTGACACACCATAACACCATAATCACGTCATGGCCGCCATGAGGACCACTGCAATACCTTGGTGACTAGTGTTCCATACCACTAATCGTGCAATCCAGGTAAAGCCACACACACATCACGCCTCAACAGGAATCAATCAACGGATCACAACGAAGATATGAAACCGTACTCAATCAAGGAATGGGTCACAGCCCAACAACAACAACGATGAATAACACAAGTTATCATCAACCAATAAGAAGGTACAAACAACACACATGCTAGCATTTAAACACCGAACTAGCCTGCTTTACAAATGAGTAAACCAAACGTAGTTCCGAAGAACACACAAGACTCATCACGGTTCAACGAAACACAATGTTGAACACTTAGCACGATTCAAGACACCAAAACCTACATGGATTCCTACCATATAGTTCTTGACATACGAAACATCAAGATGACACTCAAATAGTTCCACAAAAGAACATCGGGAAGTCAAAAGACCAAATACCGAGTCAAAAGAATCACGGGGAACAAATCCCCGCCAATCACCAATGTGTACCCCGCGGGTGGACCCACTGGTAAGCCCCTTGTAACACCCTGAAATTTTTAAAATTTTGAAGCTTATATAATAGGGGTAAGTTCTCATTAAATCCCAAAACATAATATAAATAGTACAGGGTGCTATGCCACACCTGAGCTAGAGAACTCAGGTGCACAGGCTAACTAACTAATATCCTCAACAATGTAAATGCATAAACATGGCACGCAGGCCGAAAGGGAGACTATCTACTTCTACGCTCCAAGAATCTAGCGCGCTCCAGTGTCTACTCCTCTGTGCCTGAAAACCAAATATATCTGTTCAGCGAGAGATGCATGTAACCCACTCCAACGCGTTGAAATACAATACATATAGGCATATATTTAGATATAAGAAAAACCATTTCGAAGCACGAAGATATATCCTAAGAGACTCTAGCTTTTAAAACAGGGAATAGACTCGACGGACAGGGATAAGCACAGTCAACAGTCATATAATTCACAAGCATAGGGGACAGATTCGACAGATAGAGATAAGCACAACCAATAGTCATGATCAAGCATATACAGTTTACTAGCATGTATCCTATGGTCACGCCTTCATAACAATCATAACCTCAAACCATCCATATCTCATCACATAGCACACTTTGTTGGCGCCACAGGACCAATCGCATGCCCATACATGAGGGTCAGCGAATATAGCTCTGACACGGCCCCGCAGCACCCTGCCCCGTATCGCAACACGGAGGGGTCGATCGCAACCGACCGATGAACCGCAGCTCATCATAATGTTTGATCGCAACCAAACAGTGGACCGCAGCCCAAGAGTAGTCATCTGACCGCAGCCAGCAATATGAACCGCAGCTCATGTAAAACGTTTGATCGCAACCAAACGGTGGACCGCAGCCCGAGAGTGTAAATCTGACCGCAGCCAGCTTCTGAACCGCAGCTCAGGAATAACCAATTTGATCGGAACCAAATTGGGGTATCATGCACACATAACACATAGCAAACACATGCAACCCACATTGACACATTGGGAAAGGGGAGAAATCGTATAACGAAACCTATGCGTGATCATTCACATACTAAGAATAATCTGAAGGGGTTCATACTTCTTACACCTAGGCCAATGGGATGCCAATTCAACTAGCATGCAATATATAAGACTCATTCAACCTACGAATGGTACCCGAACATCAAACTAGACATAGGCACGATAAACGGAGTCTGTTGGGACACCACGGGGGTCGGGGGAACATCAAACGGGGAAGCCGGGATCCCGAGGTGGGGTAATTTCCAGCGGGTAGCCGGTGGGTGAGGGGTCACCCGCCGGCTGCCCGCAGGCGACAAGTTTCCGGGCAGCGGGTGCCCGGCGGGCAGTCGCCTGCCCGCTGCCGGCGACGCCAAACCTGGCCGCGGGTAGGTGGCGGGTCCCATACCCCCACCTACCCCCCACTGACTCTTTTTCACAATTAACGCCCCGAGAACCTTCGTGGAACCCGAAACCATGCTTAGACACCTTTAAACGCAATCGATGACAACACGTAGACAATTAACGGATCAAAAGCATGAAACATACGGCACATATCCTATCATGCTTTCTAAACATAATTGACACCCAAACATGCGAATTCCCACCCAATAAATCAAGAATAACACCACACGAGTTTCACGATACATCCTAGGGCTCTAATTATATTTAAATCATCAAGAACGCAATTCATCTTTTAAGCAACAATGTGATTTATCAAGAATATCGCACAATCATTAGGAATCTAGGTTTATCAAGAATATCACGCAATCATCAAGAATCTCTTTCCATCATCAAGATTATCAAGATTACCCAAGAAAGCATAACATCAATTATCAAGATCACACCATCAATATCATAAACGAATCATCAATACACAAGAATGTAGAGGGATTCCTAGAAGGAGATCATAGCTAAGAAAATAGGTTTTGTTGAGACATGGGTTACGTCTTAGCCTTAATTAATTTCCTTGGCTATGAAGGGTCTTTCTCTAAGTCTTTCTTCTTTCTTGATTTCTCCTAGGGGAATTCTTGGAGCTCCTTGTGTGGTGAGAGATTATTGTGGTGTGGGTTCTAGGTGCCTCCTATGTCCCCTATTTATATATCTAAGAGTCCTAGTTAGGTCCCAATTACTATAGGCTTGCTAACTCTATTCCTTTTGGGACAAGGGGTTGGGTTTTAGGGGTGAGGCCCATGGACTATGGTGGGCCTTTTCCTAATTAATTATTGTAATTTAATTCTTTCTTTGGATAATTGGTTAAATGATTAATTGGTTTTAGGGGGCGTAACAAGGGGTGTTACACCCCTACCCGCGGTTCTGCCCGCGGGTACATACACCCACAAGCAACACGTTACCGCAGGTGGGCGACGGGTGGACCTCCTACCCGCCGTTCCGCCCGCGTGTACACACCTGTACCAAAATAAATCCCTTCAGGGATTTTCATCTCCAAACTCAAATTCAAGTCCAAAACATGCCAAATCTCACCAAATACAACAAAATGACTTGAATCAAAGGAATAACCAAGCAATGGCATACAAGAACCCTAAACACTTGCTCTAGATATGCATTTTCACAAGACAATGCATCAACACTCACATTTCATAGCAAAACACATATAGAATCCAAGAAATATTCATATAGGTAAGCAAAATAGATTTTGTAGATCATGGGTTACCTCTTGTAGACCAAAAACCTTCACTTAACACCTCACCAGCTCCTATCAGAGCTCACCTTCCAAACACTAAAAACACAAGATGAACATGGATCTTACCCTCCTAGATGCCCAAATGTATGAAAGGTAGAATCTTGGAGACAACTCTTGAAGTCTTGGCAAGGCTTCAACTTGGCTTGGAAGAAAAGCTATCCACCTTTTTAGAGAGAAGGTGGAGCTAGAATTTGGAAAGTGTAAGGAAAGAAATGAAGGTGTTCTTACTAGGTTAGGTTACAATACTAACACAAGGTGAAAGGTCAAGAATACCCTTACTAACAAGAAGGGGTGTAAGGAAACAAGGGAACTCCTTACAAAGCTCAAGGTACAACTTTGACTTTGGGGTTGAATAGTCAATTACTAGTCCCCGACTATTGAATTTCAGGAATTTAAGGAATTAAATTACAAATTGAAATAGGATTAATTTCTTAATTAATCCCTTAATCGAATTTGGATTTTGGGGTGTCACAGTGAGAGTTTACTTCATCATCATTGACCATTAAGCATAGATCATCTGATTCTTCTTCTTGACTGAAGAGGTATAGAAGTCCCTTCTCATCTCCCGAACTCTCACTCTCTGAACTCGAACTTGTGGTGCTGGTTTCAGGATGGACCTCTTTAGTTGTTTCATTCACAACCATAGCTTTCCTTCTTGTCTCGTGTCGAGAATTGGTTGATTCTTGTTTTCCACCATTCTTAATGGATTCAACAGCAAATTTCGGTGACCTTGTGCTAGGATCCTGGTACTGGTATTTGTGAACCATGAGATGAGGACAATTTGCTTTAAAATGTCACGACTTTCGAGAATTGTAGCATAGCACTTGTGCATCCACCATTTCTTGCTTCGACGTCTAAGGAGATCTTTCGTATGACTTTTGGTTGGAGGAATTTGGTGATATTGGAAGTTGTTCTTCCTCATGAATCTTTTCATCTTTCGCATAAACAAGGCAAACTGTTCATCAGATAAAAATTCAGTAGGGTTAGAGTTTGACCTGTTTGATGTTGAAGGTTGTTGACTTGCAACTAGAGTGATATTCCTCGTTTCTGATTCCACAGACTCTTTAGGCTCATGCTCGAACTCATAGGCCTTGAGATCACTAAAGATTTTGCTCGTGTTAGTAGCCTTCATGTCTCGGTGATCTCTCATTGCTATCACCTTCATCTCCCATGACTTTGGAAGTCCTCGAAGTATCTTTAGGTTCTTTTCCTTCTCGGTTGGCTCCATTCCTAGATCCGAAATTTCTCCCATAAGTTTCGTGAATCTAAATTCAATGTCTGTGATGGTTTCGTTTGGCAGCATTTTGAAGTCTTCAAACTTCTTCATGGAAACAGTGAGCTTGTTGTCCTTTTCTTCTTCTTCTCCTTCACCTAGACTCATGAGAGTATCCCAGATTTCATTTGCTGTATTGCATTTTCGCACTCTCGGAAACAGCGAGTCATCTAGAGATTTATAGAGAATATCTCGTGCAACATTGTTGAGATTTGCTCCTGTCTTTTCGTCTGAAGTAAGCTAAGACTTAGGTTTTAGAATCATGACCTTTGGATCTGCTCCTTGAGCAGCCGCTTGTGTATTCACCATCATAACAATGATAGGACCTTCTTTTATGACATCCCACATTTCATCATGAATAGCCGAGAGATGATCCTGCATCTTGACTTATCAGTCATCAAACTTAAGAGTGATTAAAAGCAAGAGGCCTAGAACGATTAGCATGATCTCTTTCCATTTTTCTTTTTGAAAAACTGCAAAGACGAAAAGCAGTTTAGTTTATATAGATTTTGCAAAAGGGATCTACCAGGCAAGGTAACAGCTCTGATACCACTTGTTGGTCCGCTAGGGTCGAAAGAGAGTCTAGCGGGGGGGGGGGGGGGGTGAATAGACTAATAGATTTTTCAAAGTGAATCCTTTTGCAGTGATGCATAGCGGAATAAAAGGTTTCGTTTTATATTTTCTTTGCACACTTTCGTTATGAGCTCTTAGCGTTTGGTTAATATGATATGCAATCCACGAAAGATAAAGAACAGTATTTAAAGAGATATGGAGAGAGAGATTTTTATAGTGGTTCAACTGTTAACAAAGCCTACTTGTAACACCCCGTGTTACGGCCCCTAAAACCATTTAATTAATCAATCAATAGCCCAAGAGAAGGAATAAATCATAATGATTAATTAGGGAAAAAGGCCCACCATAGTCCATGGGCCCTCATATATAAACCCAACCCCTAAACCCAATCCTTAGTTCCAAAAGGAATAGAATTAGCGAGCCTATAATATTAGTTCCTAATTAGGACTCCTAAATATATAAATAGGGGACTTAGGAGGCACCTAGAACTTCCCACAAAAATAACGCCCCACCACCCCAAAAGAGCTCCAAGAATCCCCTTAGGAGAAATCAAGAAAGCAAGGAAGCTTAAAGAAAGATCCTTCATAGCCAAGGAATTAATTAAGGCTAAGAGGTAACCTATGTCTCAACAAAACCTATTTTCATAGCTATGATTCCCCCTTAGGGTTTCCCCCATATTATTGTGCATTGGCGAGATATGATGATTATTATTGATGTTTGATGTGATAATCCCATGAGGGATCTTGATAATCTTGATATTGGGAGATTCTTGATAATTACGGTGTTCTTGGTAATTATATGGAGTTCTTGATGATTATGTGTTGTTATTGATAATTATGTGATGCTCTTGATGTTTATGTGTTATTCTTACCGAACCTTACAATTAGAAGACGAACCGTATTCTTGTTGATATAAAAGTGATTAGAACCCTAGGTTGTATCGTATGATCTTATTCTTGGATTATCGGGTGGGGAAATCGCATGTTTGGGTGTTGATTATATTTAGAAAAGCATGATAGGTTATGTGTCATCCGTTTCTTGTATTTGATTCGTTAATTGCCTACGTGTTGTCGTTAATTGCGTTGTAAAGTGTCTAAGCATGGTTTCGGGTTCCACAACGGTTCCCGGGGCGTAAAGTGTGTGAAAAGAGTCAGTGGGGGGGGTAGGGGACCCGCCACCTACCCACGGCCGTGAAACACCGCCCGGCAGCGGGTGGCCGGCGGGCGGGCAGCTGCCCGTCGGCGACCCGCTGCCCGGAACAGTATTATCCGGCGGGCAGCCGGCGGGTGGCCCCCACCCACCGGCTACCCGCTGGAAATTCATCCAACCCGGGATCCCGGCATCCCCGTTTGATGTTCCCCCGTTCCCCGTGGTGTCCCAACGGACTCCGTTTATCGTGCCTATGTCCAGTTTGATGTTTCGGGTACCGTTCGTAGGTTTATGAGTCTATTGTATTGCATGCTAGTTGAATTGGTATCCCGTTGACCTAGGTGGAAGGAGTATGAACCCCTTAGGACTATTCTTAGTCTGTGATGGATCACACATAGGTTTTGTTATACGTTTTCTCCCCCTTCCTAATGTGTAATGTGGGTTGCATGTGCTTGCTATGTGTTATGTGTGTGTTACCCCAATTCGGTTGCGATCGGATTGGTTATCCTGAGCTGCGGTTCAGAAGCTGGCTGCGGTCAGATTGATACTCTTAGGCTGCGGTCCACCGTTTGGTTGCGATCAAACGTTTCTATACGAGCTGCGGTTCGTCCTTTTTCCTGGCTGCGGTCAAATGACATTCTCTTGGGCTGCGGTCCACTGTTTGGTTGCGATCAAACACTATGATGAGCTGCGGTTCATCGGTCGGTTGCGATCGACCCCTCCGTGTTGCGATACGGGGCAGGGTGTTGCGGGGCCATGTCAGAGCTATATGCGCTGACCCTCATGTATGGGCATGCGATTGGTCCTGTGGCGCCAACAAAGTGTGTTATGTGTTGTGACATGGACGAGTTGTGATTACGAGTGTCTTGGGGGATGTGACTATGGGATTTATATTGGGGATTGTTCATGTTGGGTTATGATCATTGTTTATGCTTTGCCTTATCTGCCTTGTCCGTTGTGAACTGCATATGCTCGTTATAACTGTGCTTGTTTCTGGCCTTATCTGTCGAGTCATTCCCGGTTTTAAAGCTAGTGTTCGTAGGATATATCTTCATGCTCAAAATGGTTTTCGTAGATCTATATATACCTCTACATGGATTGTATTTCAACGCGTTGGAGTGGGTTACCAGCATCTCTCGCTGAACAGATATAGTTGGCTTTCAGGCACAGAGGACTAGAGCACTGGAGCGCGCTAGAACTGGAACGTAGAAGTAGATTAGTTTCCCTTTTCGGCCTGCGCGCCATATTATGCATTGTGTTTCAATGGATACTAGTTAGACAGCCTGTGCACCTGGGTTCTCTAGCCCAAGTGTGGCATAGCACCCCGTACACTTATGATACACTTTGGAATGTAACGAGATATTACCTCTATTATATAAGCTTAAAATGTCTTAAAAATCTGGGGTGTTACACTACTCCACTCTTCTTTCACAACTTGTGAAAGGGGTTGCACTATCACTCCTAGTACAAACTACTTCAAGCTGGTTTCCTGGATCACTAAGCCAGACAGCCAAATGGTAGGTTTTTCAACTCCTCGAGTTTACTCCACCTCTATCAACTTGTTCCTAAGAGTTGAGTGTTGGAAAGATGATGTCGTGTTTCTCCAACAGGTTGAAGCATTGTCTTGATGTCTAGATAAATCTTCACGTGGGAAAGGATGCAAGGCTTCTTCAAATTTTGTGAAGTGTAGATGATGGATGAGCCTTTTGAAAATTTCACAAATACACTGGTTATGAAAAGCTTTAGAGATGAGACTGTTTGAAGAGCTTTTCTTTGGATAACAATAGTTGAACAACTAGCACCTTCTTCAATGGTGAAGAGAGGTATTTATAGGTGGGAAAAATCCATCCGTTGGAGGGAGATGAGGATTTTGAACCTATTAACCAGCGTGTATTAACCAGTGGGCATAGAGCATTTAATGTACTTGTACTATATAGCCGTTGGTGTCAAAAGCGTTATGGCTTTTGTCCTTGTTCTCTGACAAGATGGTACAAGTCTTTCAATGCTCCTTGTCTTTTGTGAAAATCATTCCTAGGACACCTTTTTTTTGTCCCAAAATGATTGCCCATCTGTGAATCATAGACAACATTCTTATTGCTTCACTTAATGATGGCCGTCTTTGCAAGTTTGACTTAAACTTATTTCCTAGGAGAGGTTATTCAAAAGATTAACCTTATCTTTCGACCTTTCTCTCAGATGAGAGATCCTTCTTGTCATATGATGCTTATCAGAGAGTTGGATCTTCATCTTTTGTCTTCAACAATTTTGTCGTACGTCTCGTTGTCTCCAGGTCTTCAAGTAGACCAATTACGCTAGCCTCAACTAATATTCGTCCATTACATAGTGTGAATCATTTGTTGAGTTACAACTTTCGTTTGTAACAAAAGTCCTAACTACGAAAGGAAAAATAAGGGTCTACAATCCAAGTGAGTTTGGTATCATCAAAATCTAATTACACCTGTTCTTAACAGCGAGATTCGGACTCTCGTTGCGAATACACATGTACTTAGCAGCCACACGCCTTAACCACTCGGCCAAAACGACTTGTGTGTTCTTTTATTGTAGAAAAATCAAAAGGGATCATGGTTTTTTTTAGAGTTTTTATTTTCTACAAATTACTCTGTTACAATGTAATATTTGTTTATAACTACTTTCTCAACCTACTAAATCACAAAGAACCAATATTTCCCAAATGGGGCTAAAACCCATGACATCCTATTTAGGAGAGCCACTTCATGGAACTAAATAGACCACAAGATCATTACGAATTAAAGAGTTCATATCCTAAATGTAACACCCCCAAATTTAATTCTCAACACATACTATAAATAGACTAATAAAAACAGAAACTGCCATGAATAGAATTCCTGAAGTACGCATACCACCGTTTAGAAACTAAGTAATAATTCAACTTACAAAATAACTTTTAAGTCCTTAATAATAAATGAGGGTGAAACCGCCACATCTAATCCAACACTGACTAGATGTAAGGCTCTAAACTATAACATTCAATCACAACTTAATCCAAAAACTAAAGGAATACAATATGAATCAATAACTCCAAAACATCATAAACAAAACAACTACTAAGTTCTAACGCGCGCTCTCAGCCAACAACTTATTCATTCACCTGCACAAATCACAAATAAGAGGAACACGAAACAATAAAATTAGCAAAATATTGGTAAGTAAGGTTTACTCCACCCTGTAAAACGGGTTTAATATAGTATATATTCAAAATGCAAAACAATTAGCCACAAGGCTTAACAGTTCTCAACTTCCACCTAACACTTACTTCACATCACATTCCACATAGACATTTAGTTTTCTCAACTTAATATTTCAAATCAATTCTTTTCCAGATTACACGTTTCCAAAAGAAATCATTTTTAGGAAGTATAGAGGAATATCAAACCAAATAATGGGCAGAGTCTTAATTACTTAATCCCTAGTGAACAGTGTTCAGTGTACTCCACTGAACACTACGCAAAAATCCCATTTAAACCAACCAAATAATGGGCAGGGTCTTATTTAATATGCCCTAGTGAACAGTACTCACTCTACTGAACACTACACAAAAATCCCATTTAAGTGGAACAGAACTAATATCTTAAGTGTGCACACCCCCAATGGGTTTCCAATCCCAATGGGTAGTAACTAGTCCTAGTAGCCAGGATACGTTTCTACTGACTACTACTCAACAGGGTAAATACCCTAGTGGTAGACTCCTCTAACCACTCCTCAAAACAACAGGACTAAAAGTCCTAGTGAGACTGGATATGTTTCTACTGCTCACTCCTCAAAATAACAGGGAGTTTTTAGACTCCCTAGTGAATCAGTATATTCCAACTGTTCACTCCTCAACAAATTGGGTCAATCCAGAATTCATAGTTGGATACTATACAAGTCAACAAAACCTTTTTATTCTCCATATTTATAAAAATGATAAGAGTAATGATATTTCACAAGCAAGCAACTTCTCAATATCTCAAATAAGAAACTGACAAAAAATTTCAGAAACCATGACTTGAATTGCAGAATTTACTGAGAAAAATCGGTAACACATTTTCCCATGAAATTTTCTAGATAAGTAGTAGAAAGAGTCTAAACTACACACAAAAAGTTTCAAGCCAATCCAAGGCCTAGAATTAGTTTTCCCGAAATTCTTCTCAACACAGCGCCAGACTGTAATTTAACTGGCAGAACATTGCCGCAACTTTACGAAATTATTCTGGAAAAACCTAAACATATTTTTAATCAAACCTTTTTACAAACATCAAGTATAGCAAGTCTAGATTCTCCAGAAAAACTTTTAAGCAAAAATAAACTTAGGAAGCATTTTTCATGAATTTTCCTTCCCAGCTGCGCCAGTCAGAATTTTCACAGGCAATAATCAAATTGAATAAAAAATTTCCTTTTTAATCACCACAAATCACCATATCGCATATGCCCACAAAATCAAGAAAAATATACACATTTTTATAGAGTAAAAGTAAATTTTGATAGACATAAGCACTTACCTAGATACGTAAAACAAATCACACACTTGACCCGAGTCCTACGTTTGCTCCTCTGCAAACTCTCCTTCTAACCAAATTGAATGTTCATATAAACACAGAAAATCACATAAGCATATAATAATAGAAATTTTACCACAAACATAAAATTAAACTTACGAATAGATGACACTAGATGGAAGAAAAATTGACGCCTAGGAGTTCTCTTGTGTCGAAGCCGAAACTGGGAATGAAAAGAATGAGAGTGTCGACTGTGAAGATGATGATTTAGGAGGGGAAGGTGTCGTAAATGCTAGGGTTTTGTTTTTGTATTTCTTTTGATTCCAATAGCAGTGTGTGTTAAAAATTAGAGAGTGAATTTAAAAAGGTTTAGGTAACTAATATCATAGAATTAGAGAATGAATTTAAAAAGGCTTAGGAAACTAATATCATACTGAACTACATCCTGAGTAAACATATATATTCCAAATTTAATCAACTAAACTAACATATATATATACAATAACTTAAGTTAAATTTATTTAATATAATATAAACATATTATTTTAGGATTTAAAAATTAGTTTATTATTCTCATATAAGTATTATGGGTTTAGGAATATTAATAAACATAACATAATAGTAGTATTTTTTTTTGGAATAGTTTATTTATAACAAATTAAAATACTCAAATAATCGGGGTATCATACTCTACCCCCTTAAAAGATGCTTCGTCCCCGAAGCAAACCCATAAGGCAACAAGGAACAAGGGAACCGGGAAACCCAAACTTAAACTTCACCAAGAAACTAAAACTCGAGTTTCATACACAAAAATGGAATGATGCAATTAACACACTAAAAGAACAACGCGGTGTTACATTCTACCCCCCTAAAAACAATGTTACGTCCCCGTAACTTAGATGAGTCCCTTGATCGAACAACGTCGGGTAACGATTTCTCATATCATCCTCTACTTCCCAAGTGGCTTCTTCTGTCAAGTGGTTAGACCACAAGAACTTTACAAGCTTCACAACCTTCCTTCGGGTTTCCCTTGTTTTGGTATCAAGAATCTTTACTGGTTTTTCCTCGTAAGTTAGAGACTCGTCCATCTCCACAACCTTATAATCATAACAATGGTGTTATTAGTATCACCATCACCCATTCAAGGGTCTCAAGGCAACCTTTTAATTCCTTACCTCTGGATGAATTACGTGAGAGTTATCATGCATGTACTTCTTCAATTGCGCTACGTGGAATACATCATGTACCTAGTCGGAAAATACGTTTATAATGGCTTAGATAAGTCGTGTTTCCAAGAATACTAATAATAACCACTCATTAGCAATAAGGTCGTTACCTTATCCAACTCCGTTGGTAAAGCCAATCGATAGGCTACCTTCCCAATCCTTTCCAAAATTTCATATGGTCCAATAAATATAGGACTTAGCTTCCCCTTCTTTCCGAATCTCATTACTCCCTTCGTAGGTGAGACTTTCAGTAACATCTATTATAATAACACATCTTAGTCCTAAGCATATAAATACTTTGTAATTGTTCATCTCTTAATAAGTTAGTCAAATTTACCTTTTCGCCTTCATGAAAATTCTGCCCCTGATCCGCATAAGACTTCTGTCGATCCTGGTCTGTCTTCATCTTTTCTTGAATTATTTTGATTTTCTCTATTGTGTCCTGCAAGTATTGAGGCCCCAAAACCACAACGTCTACCATATCTTCCCAACACAATGGACTCCTACATTTCTGACCATATAATGCTTCATATGGTGCCATCTCTATACTTGCGTGGTAACTATTGTTATATGAAAACTCAACCAAGTCAAGATGTTTGTAACACCCCCTAAAAACATGCTATAAAAAGCCTTAAAACATGCAGATAACGGAACTAAACAATCAACACAGCGGAAGTCTGAAGGATAGATAGATAGGTAAAGTCTGAAACACAGGGTGTTATGCCACGTTCACCATAAGGATGAACGCACAGGCAATATCTGCAATGTTCACAACTAATCCCATAAGTTCAAAGTTCTACATCTACACTGGCTCACAGGCCACAAAACGAGAGGGGAAATCTATTCTAGCAAGTACTAGACCGCGCGCTCGCCTAGACATCACCTGAAAGAACACAATAAAACATGGGACAACGCCCGGTCGGCGAATAATGCTGGTAACCCACCAATACATGTGAAATATCATACATAGGTAAGATATAAGTTGTAAAGCCATTTTCGAAATGGAATACATATACATAAGTGCAAAAACCAAGAGTAATAGTCAACCCAAGACTCAACATTCTCAACAATAACACGGGAACACATCCCAAGACCACAAGGAACAACATGACTCACAAGAAGAGTCAAGGCATGATCTATCATCACTCAATAGATCAAAACCCGACAAGCACAACGCAAAGGAATAAGACTTACCCAACGGTAACACATGCCTTTGTGACTACATACGTCACAAGAGAAGAACTCACCACAATGCTACACAAGCCCTCTGACATCACCCATCACGAGTTGATATGCCTTCCTTATGCCCGGTTCCAACCATATGGCTACCCCCAACCTTATTTCTTCTTCCAACCATTACCTCCAGGACCCCTGTACAACCAAGTCCAACCGTTTCCCTCCGAAAACCGTCGTCCCCATCCGCCGACAAACCGCCAACAAAACCACCAATTTCATCGTACACGAGGGTACCGATCACGCACACGGCAACACATGCCTCTCCCAAGAAATACGTGAACCTGACACACAGGTCACAACTCCATAATCACGTCACGGCCACCACGAGGACCACTGCAATACCTTGGTGACTAGTGTCCCATACCACTAATCGTGCAATCCAGGTAAAGCCACACACGCATCACACCACAACAGGAATCAATCAACGGATCACAACGAAGATATGAAACCAAACTCAATCAAGGAATGGATCACAGTCCAACAACAACAACGATGAATAACACAAGTTATCATCAACCAATAAGAAGGTACAAACAACACACATGCTAGCATTTAAACACCAAACTAACATGCTTATCAAACGGGTAAACCAAAGGTAGTTCCGAGGAACACACAAGACTCATCATGGTTCAATGAAACACAATGTTGAACACTTAGCACGATTCAAGACACCAAAGACCTACATGGATACCTAACACATAGTTCTAGGCATACGAAATATCAAGAAGACACTCAAATAGTTCCACAAAAGAACATCGGGAAGTCAAAAGACCAAATACCGAGTCAAAAGAATCACGGGGAACAAATCCCCCAACAACACCACAATATGTACCCGCGGGTACAGGCTCCTTCACACCGTGTACCCCGCGGGTGGGCTGCGGGTTGGACCCCTACCCGCCGTTCCGCCCGCGGGTACACCCCTGTACCACAATTTAACACTTCGCAGATTTTTTTCTCCAAACTCAAATTCAAGTCCAAAACATGCCAAATCTCACAAAATACAACAAAATGACTTGAATCAAAGGAAATGCCAAGCAATGGCACACAAGAACCCTAAACACAAGCTCTAGATATGCATTTTCACAAGATCATGCATCAACACTCACATTTCATAGCAAAAACACAAGTAGAATCCAAGAAATCACATTTAGGTAAGCAAAATAGATTTTGTAGAGCATGGGTTACCTCTTGTAGACTAAAGACTTCACTTTACACCTTAATAAGCTCTTCTCAAGGCTCACCTTCCAAACCCACTTCAAGAACAAACCAAAAGATCATAAAGATCCTACCTTTAAGAAAAGACACCTAAGATGAAACCAAAAACACAAGATGAACTTAGATCTTACCCTCCTAGATGCCCAAATCTAAGAAAGGTTGAATCTTGGAAGCAACTCTTAAAGTCTTGGCAAGGCTCCAACTTGGCTTGGAAGAAAAGCTACTCACCTTTTTAGAGAGAAGGTGGAGCTAGATTTTTAGAAAGTGTAAGGATAGAATGAAGATGGTCTACTAGGTTAGGTTACAATACTAACACCATCTGAAAGGTCAAGAATGCCCTTACTAACATTAGGAAGTGTAAGGAACAAGGGAACTCCTTACAAAGCTCAAGGTACAACTTTGACTTTGGGGTTGACTAGTCAATTATTAGTCCCCAAGTATTGAATTTTCAGGATTTTAGGAATTAATTCACTAATTGAAATAGGATTAATTACTCAATTAATCCGTTAATTGAATTTGGATTTTTGGGGTGTCACAATGTTCATCCCATGATCCTTGAAAATCCCGCACACATGCCCTCAGCATATCCTCCAAAGTCTGAATAGTCCGTTCTGTTTGCCCATCGGTTTCTGGATGAAAAGTAGTACTCAATTTCAACCTCGTCCCAATAGCAGCTTGCAATGCTTTCCAAAATTGTGATAGAAACCTTGAATCTCGATCTGAAATTATATCACGTGGTACCCCATGATACTTAACTACTTGTCTGATGTAGGCTTTAGCCAACTGGTCCATTTTCCATGTCTCATTCATTGCAATGAATCTCGCTGTCTTAGTAAGCCTATCCACTATTACCCATATTTTATTCTTCCCAGATTTTGTTAATGGCAACCCTCCAACGAAGTCCATAGATATGGAGTCCCATTTCCCTTGTGGAATATCTAAAAGTTGTACCAGTCCTTTAGGCTTGCTTCTCTCGGCCTTAACCTTTTGACAATTCAAGCATCTACTTATAAATTCAGCCACTTCCTTCTTCATCTTAGGCCACCAAAAATGTTTCTTAAGGTCCTTATATAGCTTATCTCCACCAGGGTGTACTGAGTATGGAGTGTTATGACCTTCTTCCATGATTTGCCTTTTTACTCCTTCACATACCATCGGGATACACCACCGTCCTTTATATCGAATGCTCCCATCTTCATGCACCTCAAAGGGTCCATTCCTAGCATTTACCATCTTTGCCATCACTCTTTCAAGCTTAACATCACCAGGTTGTCCCTTCCTTATCTCATCAAATAGAGTCGGAGTGATAGACATACTATACAATTTAATCTCAGCCTCAACTTCTCCAAACTCTTTTACTTTTAAATCCAGCTTTTGAACATCCTTGCACAACTCGTCTTGTAATACCCATGTTGCATTAAGTGAATGTCCAGATTTTCTACTTAGCGCATCTGCTACTACATTTGCTTTTCCCTCATGGTACTGTATCACCAGGTCATAATCCTTGATAAGCTCTAACCATCTTCACTGTCTCATATTCAAGTTCTTCTGCGTAAAAATGTATTTTAAACTTTTATGATCTATGTAAATTTTACAATGTACTCCGTAGAGATAGTGTCGCCAAATTTTCATAGCAAACACCACTGCTGCTAGCTCCAAATCGTGGGTAGGGTAATTTACTTCATGATTCTTCAATTGCCTTGACGCATAAGCTACCACTTTCCCATTCTGCATCAACACACATCCTAGCCCCTTCTTTGAAGCATCACTATATACTTCAAATCCTTCAGTTCCAGAAGGTAGTGTCAACACTGGTGCCATTGTCAACCTCTGCTTCAATTCTTGAAAAGCATTTCCACAATCTTTGTCCCACAAAAATTTCGTGGTTTTCTTCATTTGATTAGTCAAGGGCCTTGCTACCTTTGAAAAATCTTGTATAAACCTCCTATAGTACGCTGCTAACCCCAAGAAACTTCTAACTTCTGTGAATGTAGTTGGTGCAGTCCATTCCATTACAGCTTTCACCTTAGCTGGGTCCACCGATACTCCTTCCTTTGTAACAATAAGACCCAAAAATGCTACATTGCTCTTCAAAAAGTCTCACTTGGACAACTTTGCATAAAACTGGTTATCTCGCAAAGTCTGTAATACCTTCCTCAAGTGATCTTCATGTTCTTCAAGAGTTTTAGAGTATATCAAAATGACATCGATGAATACCACTACAAACTCGTCCAAGTATGGTTGAAAAACTCTGTTCATCATGTCCATGAATATGGCAGGTGCATTTGTTAATCCAAACGGCATTACAGTAAACTCATAGTGCCTGTACCTTATACGAAATGCCGTTTTGGGTATGTCTTTCTCAGCCACCTTTAGTTGATGATAACCCGACCGCAAATCTATCTTCGAGAAAGTCCCTGCTCCTTTCAGCTGATCAAACAAATCATCAATGTGGGGTAAAGGATATTTATTCTTGATGGTTACTTGGTTTAATTCTCTATAATCGATACACAATCTTAGTCCACCTTCCTTTTTCTTTACAAATAAAACTGGAGCACTCCATGGCGAAACACTATGCCTTATGTAGCCTTTGTCCAATAATTCCTGTATCTGCTCCTTTAGTTCTTGCATCTCTTTGGGTGCCATTCTATATGGTGTCTTCGAAATTGGTTCGGTACCTGGTACCAAATCGATCGAGAATTCCACACCTCGGTCAGGCGGTATCCCGGGAATCTCCTCCGGAAATATATCTGGGAATTATCTTACCAATGGAATTTGGTTGATCACCTTCTCCTCTATGTTCAAATCTTTGATCATACACCAGTAAGCTTCATGGCCTTTTCTCACATACCTCTTCATCCTCTGCATGGTCGCCAATTTCACCTCTGGTTTGCTTGTAGTTCTCTTGTATGACACTCGTTTCCCATTGGTGCCTCTTAAAATCACCTTTTGCTCAACGCATATGATTTTGGCCTTAAACTTCCCTAACCAATCCATTCCTAACACCACATCTATATCCTCTAATTCAAACTGTATTAAGTCCCCAGGAAAGTTTGTTTCGGAAATAACAATTGACAGGTTTTCATACATATCCTCACAAGTCATCACTCTACCCGATGCTATCTATACATTTATCTTTATCTTAGAGGTAGGCTCTATCCCCAGTTTGTTAACAAAAGTTGAAGATATAAATGAATTTGACGCACCCGGGTCAAACAATACATATGCAGGTATAGAATTCACTAAGAATATACCTGAAACCACATCGTTTGCCTTTGCTTGGGCTCTGTTCATAACAAGGATCCGTCCTCGCCCGTTGCCACCATTTCTATTCTGGTTATAGTTGTTGTCGTTCCCACCATTTCTATTCTGGTTATAGTTGTTGCCGTTTCCACCATTTCTATTCTTGTTATAGTTGTTGTCGTTCCCATTCTTCTAGCCATTATTGTGATTTCCATTACCATTTCCACTTCTGTTTTCAGGATTGCCGGTTCTACTCCCATTCTGGTTACTTCTATTCCTGTTCTGCCACTGATTTTGAGTATCTCCATTCTTCTTAGCATAACATTCATAGGCTTTGTGTCCCATCTTGTTGCAATTATAACATTTCACCAAATTTCCCTGACAATCTGTTCCAGGGTGGTCCCTCTTGCATATCTTACAATTAAAGTGTCGGTCCCCCATTTGATTCCTTTTTACAAACCCCTGGCCTTGGCTTTGTCGATTCCTCCCATTGTTGTTATTATTACCATTCCTTTGAAAATTCTGGTGTGGCTCCACAGGGTTAAACTTAGGTCGTCTGTTCTCTTGCTGGACATCTTCGTCTATCTTCCTTTTGTTCCCCCCAATCGCGTCTTTCTGAATCTGTTGCACTCGATAATGGTTGGTTGCACTGTTATATGCCGCGAACAGGGTAGGGAATGTCATCGCAGATAAAATCTTCCATGTCTCAAAATTTAATCCATTAACAAATTTTTCAGCCTTACTAGGCTCATCTGGAACTAGAGCAGGTGCAAACTGTGCTAGTTCCAAGAACTTAGCATAATACTCTTGCACCGTCATGTTTCCCTGTCTAAGATGCAGGAATTCATCATATTTAGCCATCTTGACATGTGCTGAGTAGAACCTTTCTCTCATTTGCTCCTTGGAATTCTCCCAACCAAAGTCGGGTTGCTGGCGTAGTACTGGTCCAACACTAGCCCACCAATTATCGGCCTCCTACTGAAGGTAAAATCTAGCCGTGTCCACTCGTTGTTCCATTGGGCAGTTTATGGCATCAAAAAACTTATCAAATGTGCGGATCCAGCCTCCATGATAAAGGGATCCTCTTGCCCCAAGAAGTTTGGAGGATGGCGTGATGCCACTCGTTTAGCCACGTCGTTCCCATTTTGATTGTTAAGCAACGCATTTCCCAATACTGGGGTCAACTGAGTCAGCTGTTGCAATCCCTCAGCTAGCTGAGCATTACTAAGGGCATTATTTCCTTGGGAACCTTGGTTCTCAACGTCCCTTCTTGGCGGCATAGTGACTATCTGGACAATAATAGGCATTCTTGTCACTAACACTCATCTAAGGGTATTTCTTACCCTAAAAATTTTAGATGCAAATAGGCACATAGGAGCAAAGTATACACAAATTTTTTAAGTTTCTTCTAATTCTTGCTCATATCTTTAATAAATCATAAAGAAATAACCACTTGCCTAGCAACCAAAGACTCACCAGAAAGATGCACACTTCTAGGGTGCAATAGCCACTGTTTTGTTTTTCAAAATTCTCATACTAACAATAAGTAGATTTCCAAATTAACACAGTCACAAAAACATTGAACATTTATACCACATTCCATCAAGGAATCATATCTTCAAAGAATACCCTCTTTTCACATGCGGGTATCATTCAAAACACAATTAATTCTGGCCTTACATTTACAATTAGAAAGACAATTATAGTGAAACTAACATTCTCACCGCGGTTTCCTAGGTTTCTTCATTTTGATTTACCCTATCACCCAGGAAAGTCTTAAAATCTTAGGGCTCTAACCTTTAGCTTGAATACTCCTTCACTTTATTTATTATTTATTTAATTTTTTTTAAGTCCTTAGTCAATCCTACTTCCTATACTCAAGAGTTCACATCTTAAACTTTCCAACTAAGTTTCTTATTTATAAAGACTCGTACCCTAGGTTTTTATAGCGTAGTTTCCATAACCTAAACTCTAGTTTGTCAAGGCTTAACCTAGGCTCTGATACCAATTTGTAACACCACCAAATTTAATCCTCAACACATACTATAAATAGACTAATAAAAACAGAAACTGCCATGAATAGAATTCCTGAAGTACGCTTACAAAATAACTTTAAGTCCTTAATAATAAATGAGGGTGAAACCGCCACATCTAATCCAACACTGACTAGATGTAAGGCTCTAAACTATAAAATTCAATCACAACTTAATCCAAAAACTAAAGGAATACAATATGAATCAAAAACTCCAAAACATCATAAACAAAACAGCTACTAAGTTCTAACGCGCGCTCTCAGCCAAAAACTTATTCATTAACCTGCACAAATCACAAATAAGAGGAAGACGAAACAATAAAATTAGCAAAACATTGCTAAGTAAGGTTAAAAAAAAATACTACTATTATGTTATGGTTATTAATATTCCTAAACCCATAATACTTATATGAGAATAATAAACTAAATTTTAAATCCTAAAACTAATATGCTTATATTATATTAAATAAATTTAACTTAAGTTATTGTATATATATGTGATTCTCCAGTACGGCTTAAGTATATATATATACCTATGTTTATTAGATTAAGTTTGATATACATATATATATATATATATATATGTGTGTGTGTGTGTGTGTGTGTGTGTGTGTGTGTGTGTGTGTGTGTGAGTGTGTGTGTGTGTGTGTGTGTTAGTTTATTAGATTAAGTTTGGAATATATATGTTTAGTCAGGATGTAGTTCAGTATGATATTAGTTTCCTAAGCCTTTTTAAACTCACTCTCTAATTCTATGATATTAGTTACCTAAACCTTTTTAAATTCACTCTCTAATTTTTAACACACACTGCTATTGGAATCAAAAGAAATACAAAAACAAAACCCTAGCATATACGACACCTTCCCCTCCTAAATCATCATCTTCACAGTCGACACTCTCATTCTTTTCATTCCCAGTTTCGGCTTCGACACAAGAGAACTCCTAGGCGTAAATTTTTCTTCCATCTAGTGTCATCTATTCGTAAGTTTAATTATATGTTTGTGGTAAAATTTCTATGATTATATGCTTATGTGATTTTCTGTGTTTATATGAACATTCAATTTGGTTAGAAGGAGAGTTTGCAGAGGAGCAAACGTAGGACTCGGGTCAAGTGTGTGATTTGTTTTACGTATCCAGGTAAGTGCTTATGTCTATCAAAATTTACTTTTACTCTGTAAAAATGTGTATATTTTTCTTGGTTTTTGGGCATATGAGATATGGTGATTGTAACACCCCGTGTTACGATCCCTAAAACCAATTACCCAAAAGAAAGAATTAAATCACAATAATTAATTAGGAAAGGCCCACCATAGTCCATGGGCCCTTACCCCTAAACCCAATCCTTAGTCTTAAAAGGAATAGAGTTAGCAAACCTATAGTAATTAGACCCTAAGTAAGACTCTTAGATATATAAATAGGGAACATAAGGAGGCACCTAGAACCCCCACCACAATAATCCCTCACCACACAAGAAGTTCCAAGAATTCCCCTAGGAGAAATCAAGAAAGAAGAAAGCTTAAAGAAAGACCATTCATAGCCAAGGAATTAATTAAGGCTAAGAGGTAACCCATGTCTCAACAAAACCTATTTTCATAGCTATGATTCCCCTCTTAGGATTTCCCCATATTATTGTGTATTGATGATTTGTGATATTATTATTAATGATTGGTGGGATGATTCCATGGGTGATCTTGATGATGAGAGGTTCTTGATAATTATGGTGTTCTTGATGATTATATGGTGTTCTTGATGTTCTTAATGATTATATGAAGTTCTTGATATTTATATGATATTCCAACCGAATCTTGATTTTGGAAGATGAATTGTGTTCTTGTTGATTTAAAAATAATTAGAACCCTAGGTTATATCGTGGAATTCGTATGGTATTATTCTTGGTATATTGGGTGGGAATTTGCATGATTGGGTGTTGATTATGTTTAGAAAAGCATGACAGGTTATGTGCCGTATGTTTCTTGATTTGATCCGTTAATTGTCTACGTGTGTTATCAATTGCGTTTGAAAGTGTCTAAGCATAGTTTCGGGTTCCACAAAGGTTCCCGGGGCGTTTTTGGTGAAAAAGAGTCAGTGGGGGGTAGGGGACCCGCCACCTACCCACGGCCAAAAGGAGCTTCGCCGGTAGCGGGCAGCCGGCGGGCGGGCAGCTGCCCGCCAGGCACCCGCTGCCCGGAATAGTGCCGCCGGCGGGCAGCCTGCGGGTGACCCCTCACCCACCGGCTACCCGCTAGTTTGTACCCCACCTTGGGATTTTGGCTTCCCCGTTTGATGTTCCCCCGACCCCCGTGGTGTCCCAACGGACTCCGTCTATCGTGCCTATGTCTAGTTTGATATTTCGGGTACCGTTCGTAGGTTGTATGAGTCTTATATATTGCATGCTAGTTGAATTGGTATCCCATTGACCTAGGTGCAAGAAGTATGAACCCCTTAGGATTATTCTTAGTATGTGAAGGATCACGCATAGGTTTTGTTATACGTTTTCTCCCCCTTCCCAATGTGTTAATGTCAGTTGCATGTGCTTGCTATGTGTTATGTGTGCATGATACCCCAATTCGGTTGCGATCGGATTGGTTATTCCTGAGTTGCGGTTCAGAAGCTGGCTGCAGTCAGATTTACACTCTTGGGCTGCGGTCCACCGTTTGGTTGCGATCAAACATTTCTACATGAGCTGCGGTTCATATTTCCTGGCTGCGGTCAGATGACATACTCTTGGGCTGCGGTCCACTGTTTGGTTGCGATCAAACTATGATGTGCTGCGGTTCATCGGTCGGTTGCGATCAACCCCTCCGTGTTGCGATACGGGGCAGGGTGCTGCGGGGCCGTGTCAGAGCTATATGCGCTGACCCTCATGTATGGGCATGCGATTGGTCCTGTGGCGCCAACAAAGTGTGCTATGTGATAAGATATGGTTGAGTTGTTGTTACGAGTGTCTTGGGGTTGTGACTATGGGATCTATACTAAGAATCGTATATGTTGGGTTATGATTATTAATTGTGCTTATCTTACCTGTCTTGCCTGTTGTAAACTGTATACGCTTGGTATAACTGCTGTCTGTGCTTAGCCCTATCTATTGAGTCGATCCCTGTTTAAAAGCTAGAGTCTCGTAGGATATATCTTCATGCTTCAAATTTGTTTTCGTATATCTATATATATGTCTATATGTATTGTATTTCAATGCGTTAGAGTGGGTTACCAGCATCTCTCGCTGAACAGATATATACTTGGCTTTCAGGCACAGACGAGTAGATCACCGGAGCGCGCTAGAAGCTTGGGGCGTAGCTTAGATAGTTTTCCCTTTTGGCCTGCGTGCCATGATTTAGAATTTAGCCTGTGCACCCGAGTTCTCTAGCTCGGGTGTGGCATAGCACCCCGTACTCTTTGTATCGTATTTTGGGATTTAATGAGATTCGATCTTTATTAATAAGTTTTAAAAGTCTTGAAAATCTGGGGTGTTTCAGTGATTTTGTGGTGATTAAAAAGGAAATTTTTTATTCAATTTGATTATTGCCTGTGAAAATTCTGACTGGATTAAAAAGGAATATTCGTGAAAAATGCTTCCTAAACTCATTTTTGCTTGAACTTTTTTCTGGAGAATCTAGACTTGATATACTTGACGTTTGTAAAAAGTTTTGATTAAAAATATGTTTAGGTTATTTCAGAATAATTTCGTAAAGTTTAGGCATTGTTCTGTCAGTTAAATTACACAGTCTGGCCTGAAGAATTTCGGGAAAAATACTTCTAGGCCTTGGATTGGCTTGAAACTTTTTGTGTGTAGTCTAGACTCTTTCTACTACTTATCTGGAAAATTTCATGGGAAAATGTGTTTCCGATTTTTCTCAGTAAATTCTGCAATTCAGGTCATGGTTTCTGAAATTTTTTGTCAGTTTCATATTTGAGATATTTGAGATATTGAGAAGTTGCTTGCTTGTGAAATATCATTACACTTATCATTTTTATAAATATGGAGAATAAAAAGGTTACTGATTCACTAGGGAGTCTAAAAATTCCCTGTTATTTTGAGGAGTGAGCAGTAGAAACATATCCTATCTCAAAAGGACTTTTAGTCCTGTTGTTTTGAGGAGTGGTTAGCGGAGTCTACCACAAGGGTATTTACCCTGTTCAGTAGTAGTCAGTAGAAACGTATCCTGGCTACTAGGACTAGTTACTACCCTTAGGCTTGGAAACCCATTGGGGGTGTGCACACTTAAGGTATTAGTTCTCTTCCACTTAAATGGGATTTTTGTGTAGTGTTCAGTAGAGTGAGTACTGTTCACTAGGGCTTATTAAATATGACCATGCCCATTATTTGGTTGGTTTAAATGGGATTTTTGCGTGATGTTCAGTGGAGTACACTGAACACTGTTCACTAGGGCTTAAGTAATTAAGACCTTGCCCATTATTTGGTTTGATATTCCTCTATACTTCTTAAAAATGATTTCTTTTGGAAACGTGTAATCTGGAAAAGAATTGATTTGAAATCTTAAGTTGAGAAAATTAAATCTCTATGTGGAATGTGATGTGAAGTAAGTGTTATGTGGAAGTTGAGAACTGTTAAGCCTTGTGGTTAATTGTTTTGGATTGTGAATATATACTATATTAAACCCGTTTTACAGGGTGGAGTAAACCTTACGTAGCAATGTTTTACTAATTTTATTGTTTCGTGTTCCTCTTATTTGTGATTTGTGCAGGTGAATGAATAAGTTGTTGGCTGAGAGCGCGCGTTAGAACTTAGTAGCTGTTTTGTTTATGATGTTTTGGAGTTATTGATTCATATTGTATTCCTTTAGTTTTTGGATTAAGTTGTGATTGAATGTTATAGTTTAGAGCCTTACATCTAGTCAGTGTTGGATTAGATGTGGCGGTTTCACCCTCATTTATTATTAAGGACTTAAAGTTATTTTGTAAGTTGAATTATTACTTTGTTTCTAAACGGTGGTATGCGTACTTCAGGAATTCTATTCATGGCAGTTTCTGTTTTTATTAGTCTATTTATAGTATGTGTTGAGAATTAAATTTGGGGGTGTTACACTAAAATTAAAAGTTTAAAACGAATTTCAAAATAGTTTTTTTGTATTAACCAAAGAAATTGCAATGTTTAAAATAATTAAAAAATTTACATTTATCGTTGCCTAAGGAGATTTGAACTCTCGAGGAGAAACCCCATGTACTTAACAGGCATACGGCTTAACCACTCGACAAAAGTAACTTGTGTTTTATTTTATTGTAAAAAAACTAAACGGATTACAATCTTTTTTAGAGATTTTTTACTGCAACTTACTTTGATAGAATGTAATATTTGTTTATAAGTACTTTCTCAACCTACTGAATCATAAAGAATCTCAAACTCATGACATCCTACTTAAGAGAGCCACTTCATGCCACTAAAAAGTCCGCAAGATCATTTACTGGTTAATGAGTTTAACTACTTCAATCAAAAGTTTAAAACGAACTTCATTATTTTAAAATAGTTACAAGATATTTTTTTTTATTTTTTTGTATTAACTAAAGAAAATTGCATTGTTTCAAATAATTAAAATTTAATTTTATCTTGAGAGATTCAGACTCTCGTTGGGAAAACGTATGTATGTAGCAGGCACACGCCATAACCACTCGGCCAAAAGAAAAATCGAAACGGAACATTATTTTTTTTAGAGTTTTTTTTTCTACAAATTACTCTTTTACAATTTAATATTTGTTTATAAGTACTTTCTCTACCTACTAAATCACAAATAATCAATATTTCCCTAATGGAGCTAAAACCCATGACCTCCTATTTAGGAGAGCCATTTAATGCTACTAAATAGACCACAAGATCATTTACTGATTAAAGAGTTCATATCGTACAATTAAAAGTTTAAAACGAATTTCAATCTTTCAAAGCATTTTTCGTACTAACCATAGAAAATTGCATTGTTTAAAATAATTAAAACATTTACATTTATCATTGCCTTAGAGTAACCACTCGGCCAAAACAACTTGTGCGTTTTTTTTATTGTAAAACAACTAAACGGATTACTATCTTTTTTAGAGATTTTTACTACAACTTACTTTGATACAATGTAATATTGGTTTATAAGTACTTTCTCAACCTACAGAATCACAAAGAATCTCAAACTCATGACGTCCTATTTATGAGAGCCACTTTGTAACATCCCCCCAAACAAGGCCTATATAAAAGCCCTAACACATGCAGATTGAAAAACAAAACTAGCACAGCGGAAGAAAAAATGGAAACTGGATAAAGAAATCCAGCGGGGTGTTATGCCACGTCTACCGAACCCGGTAAATGCTAAGGCGAACAATCTGCAAGTGTATACAACTATCTCAAAACATCAGTCTATATAACTACATTGGCGCACAGGCCACAAAAACCACAAAGGTTAACCACAACACAAAGGATAAAGACTCACCCAACGGCAACACATGCCAAACAACACAAGCCTCCGTGACTACACACATCACGAGAGAAGATCACACAACGCCGGCTTTACAAGCCCTCGCAACGTCACCCAACACGAGTTGGTATGCTGCCTTATGCCCTGTCCCAACCTTATAGCTACCCCCAACCTTGTATCTTCTTTCCAACCATTACCTCTAGGAACCCCTGTAGTTCTTAGTCCAACCTTTTCCCTCTCGGGACCGTCGTCCCCCACCAACAGACCACCAACAAAACCACCAATTTCACACACATGGCGACACACGCCTCGGTGACACACGCCTTACCGAAGAAATACGTGAACTTGACACACAGGTCACACTCCATAATCACGTCACGGCCACCACGAGGACCGCTGCAATACCTTGGTGACTAGTGTCCCATACCACTAATCGTGCAATCCAGGTAAAGCCACACACACCACACCTCAACAGGAATCAATCAAAGGATTGCAATGAAGGTATGAATCATACTCAATCAAGGAACGAGTTACAGCCCAACAACAACAACGATGAATAACACAAGTTATCATCAACCAAACGGAAGGTACAAACCACACACACGCTAGTATTAAGACAACAAACTAGCATGCTTATCAACGGGGAAACTCAAGATAGTTCCGAGGAACACACAAGACACCTCTTGGTCCAACGAAGCACAATGTTGAACACTTAGCACGATTCAAGACACCAAAGTCCTACATGGATACCTACCATATAGTTCTTGACGTACGAAACATCAAGAAGACACTCAAATAGTTCCACAAAAGAACATCGGGAAGCCAAAAAATCAAATACCAAGACAAACAAATCATGGGGAACAAATCCCAACGAACACCATCGTGTTCCCCGCGGGTGGACCCACGGGTAGTGCCCCACCCGTGGTCCCGCCCGCTGGTACACTACCCCACAGGCCTATGTACCCGCGTGTAGGCCGGAGGGTGGTGCCCCGCCCGCTGTTCCACCCGCGGGAACATCCCTGTTCCACAACAAATCCCTTCGGGGATTTTCTTCTCCAAACACAAATTCAAGTCCAAAACATGCCAAATCTCACCAAACACAACAAAATGACTTGAACCATGGAAAATGCCAAGCAATGGCACAAAGGAACCCTAAACACAAGCTCTAGATATGAAATATCACAAGATAAATGCATAAACCCTCACATTTCATAGCAAAACACAAGTAGAATCCATGAAATCACATATAGGTAAGCAAAATAGGTTTTGTAGAGCATGGGTTACCTCTTGAAGACCAAAAGACTTCACTTTACACCACAACAAGCTCTCCACTAGGCTCACTTTCCAAACCCACTTCAAGATTAAACCAAAAGATCATAAAGATCCTACCTTTAAGAAAAAGACAACTAAGATGGAACCAAAAACACAAGACAAGCTTAGATCTTACCCTCCTAGATGCCCCAATAGGTGAAAGGTTGAATCTGTGAAGCAAAACTTGGAATCTTGACAAAGGTCTCAACTTGGCTTGAAGAATAAGCTACACTTCTTTTCTAGAGAGAAGGTAGAGATATTTTTCTAGGAATTGTATGGAATGAAATGAAGAAGTCTTCTAGGTTAGGTTACAATACAACTCTTGGTGAAAAGACAAGGATACCCTTACTAACCCTTAGAAAGTGTAAGGAACAAGGGAACTCTCCTCAAAGCACAAGGTACAACACAACTTCAAGGTTGACTAGTCAAATTCTAGTCCTTGAGTATTAAAAATAAGGATTTTAGGAATCAATTCTTCAAAAGATATAGAATTAATTACTCAATTAATTCATGGATTGAAATGAGGATTTTTGGGGTGTCACATCCTCTCCCCCTTCAAAGAAGCTTCGTCCCCGAAGCTTGGGTACGACGAATTAAAAGCGAATGGTAACAAGGAAACGAAATTGTGACAAGAAATTCAAGAATAGTCCTTTTGGTCAAAAACTCCAAAAGTAGTCACAAGGGTTCCAAGGCAAAGAAGAAGTCATTTCGAATTCAAGGATTGGTCAAGAGTTAAGCAAACAGATAGATTGAGCATCAAGAACTCTACCCTCAACACAACCACCAACTTCTAGACAACAACCAAGAACTAAACAACCAACTCCAAACACCGACTTACTAAGCTAGCTAAACAACAAGACAACAAGCAAAAAAAACAAGCACGCAAGGCAAACAACAACCTATCACCAAGCTAGCAACACTAAGAAAGAAACAACAAGGTAAAAGCGAACGGGGTTACCGCAACACAAACTAGAACTCCTCACTCTCCGACTCCTCGGCCTCTTCAGAATCCTCTTCGTCTTCGTCTATGTGGCTTGAACTGGCTTCAATCTGGTCCAGCCTCTGATGCACTGCGACGAACTGCGCCTTCACAAACGCAAAGCCCTCGACGATCAAACTGTTCCGCTGACGAAGCAAAGAGGCGACGTCATGCTCTCTCTTGGTGCGAGCTTCCTTCCTTCTCCGGCTTTCCTCACTGTCTGATTCACTTACTTCAGCTTCGGCGATCTCCGGTGCTCCTACTCCGTCTTCTTGGTCTGCATCCTCCTCAGCTTCTTCGTCACCACCCAAACTCTGGACTGCGAGGCTCAACTTCCCGGCGTGGACTCCAAGCTCAGCAGCTAACTCTGCCCGTTCATCAGGTGCTTTCCTTGCAACCTCTTCAAGCGTGATGTACACACCATCATCCAACTGAAACAGATTACAACTCCGGAGATTGGCGGTATCCAATACCATCTTTCCCACGGCCTTCGGGAGACAGCCATCTACACTAACACCCTTCTTAACCAAGATCCAACTCAGCACCATTCCATATGGAAAAATCTTCCGGTTGTGATCCCGTCAAAACACCATGTGTTGCAACATCAAAGCAGGCAGGTTGAACTTAACCATAATCTTCAGACAGAAAGCAAAGGTGTACTCCATCTTACCCAACAAACTACTCTTGTTGTTATTGGGCAATAAACAATCTGACACCAACATCACCAAGATCCTTTGTTCCGCAGACAACCACTTCTTTTCCGGCCTAGAGGCTTGAGTGAAACCACTCGTACGGCCCAACAGATAGCTCAAATAGTCACGGTACCCCATGGTATCCGTACTAATCCAAGAATGACCACTGTACTGAGCCACTCCGGTAGCAGACAAACTCAACTACTGAGCCAACCTCTTCTCAGACAACACAACCTTCACACCTCTCACCTTAGAGGTGATTTCCAACCTGTCGCCCTCCTTTGTCACAACCATGTGACGATAAAACTCTTTCACCAAACTCGGGTAAGTCTCGGCCCTTATGGCGAGAAACCCATCCAACAAACCTTGATATCTAAGCAAATCCAACAAGGAACTAGGAAAAGATTTCGGATCAAAAGCTTTACCTTCAAGAACGAGGTAATGGGCATCCACCCATTCTGCTTTCCTAGCCAAACTTGACCTTCTAGGCATGGTAGGAGATGATCTAAAGCTCAACAAACAAAGCCCACAACTTCTTCTTCACACCCACACTCTCGCTGTTCCTTTCTCTCTCGCACGCTCTCTCTCTTTCGTGCTCTCTCGGCGACGCAACACCAGCAGCTCGGCGGCGAAGCTCCGGCGAACGGCGACGGCTGCGGGTGGCGGTTCGGTGGTGGCCGGCGACGGGTGGAAGGGATGCTACGAGTTGGGGATGGGGTTAGGGTGGTTCACGGGTAGGGAGAAGGAAAAAGGAGAAGAGGAGAAAAATTTTGGGGATTTAGGGATTTGGGTGAAATTGGGGAAAAAGATGATTAAATTTGGGGATTTTGAACAAAGTGGAAATTTATGGTTTAGGTGGAATTAGAATGGGTTAAGTTTCAAGAAAGACAATTGGCTTAAGTGGTTTAGGGGTTGGGTAGAAAAGAAATAAGCTATGGTTCAAAACTCAAAAACTACAATTAAATTTTAGGCTTGGCTTTTAAGCTACACAAGAAGAGGTTTTTGGTATGGATTTTGCTATTCTCCCAAATCAAAGAATACTTGGAAAAATTTAAGAAATGTACAAGGAATTGTTGTAAGAACAACCAAGTACAAGGATTGAAGGATTGGGCTAAGCACAAGGTAACTCAAGGATAGATGGCTACCACACAACAAGATTTAGATACCAACTAAAGAAGTCACATAGCAAGAAGAGAGTCTATAATAAGCATCCAACGAATTACTAACAAGGAAAACATGCCAAGGTTTGCCAAACAAAGACAACTACGAAACACAAGAGAACACTCAAGGCAACAAAGAGCACAACACTCTCGGAAAACAAGGATAGGCTCGAAAACAAGGGTTACCTGCTAACTCTTCCTCCACCATACCCTCCGACTCCGCCTGCGAACGCGCCATCACGAAGACTCTTCCCGACGGCCCAGCTCCGACAACTCCGCGACCTGAACTCCCTCCTTGTGCTCCTCTGGCTCTCAGGGGTGGCGGCAACGCTCTCTGACCGACAAGCTGGGGACACTCCGCGACTCTGTGACCACGATCCCCGCATCTGAAGCACTTGAACGCCGGGCCATAACAATCATGGCCCACGTGCGCCTTCCCACACCTACGACAACCAACCGACTTAGCTTGATCCTGAAGCTCCATTCTGATAGGTCCTTGAGAAGAAGATGACGCAACTCTAGCCGGGAAACTCGGTCGGGACTTCTTGAAGGTGGAAGAACCTCCACTCTCAACTCTCTTCCTGGCCAACTCCAACGAACCCCTCTGAAGCTGCTGAACACGAAATAGATCCACGGCACACAGATACGCATCCTTAAGGGAACTGGGCCTACGCACCGTTAACGCTTTTCGTGCCTCATAGTTCAGACCGGCAACGAAACGCTCAACCTTGGCAAGCTCTGTAGGCACCAGCATCCTTGCGAAGCATGCCAGCTCTATGAACTTCTTGTGGTACCCAACCACAGATAGGGGTCCTTGCTGCAGATGAAGGAACTCATCAAACATGGCGGCTCGCACATGCGCTGGGTAGAACCTTTTGCGCATTCTGTCCTTGAGCGCGGTCAAATCAAACCCAGGCTCTTCAAGGAAGGTCGGACTTTCGTGGACCCACCACAAATCCGCTTCTTGGTAGAAGTATAACGTTGCCAATTCTACTCTCCTCTCTTCGGGGCAGCCCACCACGGTGAAGATCTTATCAAACACCCGTAGCCACTCTTCTAGGACTACAGGGTCTTCCTCGCCAACGAAGGTTGGCGGCTGATGCCCTGACACCAAACGACCTACATCGCGATGCCCAGCAGGGGGAGGAGGCGGCACAACTTGATTGTTGTTCAGCAAGGCTTCAATGAGCGACTGCATCGTCTGCGTCAGCTGATGGAGATTCTGAGCGAGCTGCTCATTGGTCGGGGTCTCTGGGGTGCGAGCGCGGGGACGAGGAGGCATCGCAAACTACTACAACAGCAACGAGATTACCAAAAGAGCAAACACGCAAGACAGAAAGCAACACACATCTCACCGCGCAACCTAGAGTCCTAAGCCTAACACTTAGCTTCTTAAGGTCGCTTAGAGGTCTCAAAGCACACTTAACCACTTAGAAAGTCTAGACTTAACTCTTCCTAGGCTCAAACCTAGGCTCTGATACCAACTGTAACACCCCCCAAACAAGGCCTATATAAAAGCCCTAACACATGCATATTAAACAACAAAACTAGCACAGCGGAAGATAAAACGGAAACTGGATAAAAAGAAATCCAACGGGGTGTTATGCCACGTCTACCGAACCCGATAAACACTAAGGCGAACAATCTGCAAGTGTATACAACTATCCGAAAACATCAGTCTATCTAACTACATTGGCGCACAGGCCACAAAAACCACAAAGGTTAACCACAACACAAAGGATAAAGACTCACCCAACGGCAACACATGCCAAGCAACACAAGCCTCCGTGACTACACACGTCACGAGAGAAGATCACACAACGCCGGCTTTACAAGCCCTGGCAACATCACCCATCACGAGTGGGTATGCCTGCCTTATGCCCTGTTCCAACCTTATGGCTACCCCCAACTTTGTATCTTCTTTCCAACCATTACCTCCAGGAACCCCTGTACTTCTTAGTCCAACCTTTTCCCTCCTGGGACCGTCGTCCCCCACCAACAGACCACCAACAAAACCACCAATTTCACACACATGGCGACACACGCCTCGGCGACACACGCCTTACCCAAGAAATACGTGAACCTGACACACAGGTCACACTCCATAATCACGTCACGGCCACCACGAGGACCGCTGCAATACCTTGGTGACTAGTGTCCCATACCACTAATCGTGCAATCCAGGTAAAGCTACACACACCACACCTCAACATGAATCAATCAAAGGATTGCAATGAAGGTATGAAACATACTCAATCAAGGAACGGGTCACAGCCCAACAACAACAGCGATGAATAACACAAGTTATCATCAACCAAACGGATGGTACAAACCACACACACGCTAGTATTAAGACAACAAACTAGCATGCTTATCAACGGGGAAACTCAAGATAGTTCCGAGGAACACACAAGACACCTCTTTGTCCAACGAAGCACAATGTTGAACACTTAGCACGATTCAAGATACCAAAGTCCTACATGGATACCTACCATATAGTACTAGACATACGAAACACCAAGAAGACACTCAAATAGTTCCACAAAAGAACATCGGGAAGCCAAAAGATAAAATACCAAGACAAACAAATCACGGGGAACAAATCCCGAACGAACACCATCGTGTTCCCCGCGGGTGGACCCACGGGTAGTGCCCCACCCGTGGTCCCGCCTGCGGGTACACTACCCCATAGGCCTATGTACCCGCGGGTAGGCCGGAGGGTGGTGCCCCGCCCGCCGTTCCACCCGCGGGAACATCCCTGTTCCACAACAAATCCCTTCGGGGATTTTCTTCTCCAAACACAAATTCAAGTCCAAAACATGCCAAATCTCACCAAACACAACAAAATGACTTGAACCATGGAAAATGCCAAGCAATGGCACAAAGGAACCCTAAACACAAGCTCTAGATATGCAATATCACAAGATAAATGCATAAACCCTCACATTTCATAGCAAAACACAAGTAGAATCCATGAAATCACATATAGGTAAGCAAAATAGGTTTTGTAGAGCATGGGTTACCTCTTGAAGACCAAAAGACTTCACTTTACACCACAACAAGCTCTCCACTAGGCTCACTTTCCAAACCCACTTCAAGATTAAACCAAAAGATCATAAAGATCCTACCTTTAAGAAAAAGACAACTAAGCTGGAACCAAAAAACACAAGACAAGCTTAGATCTTACCCTCCTAGATGCCCAAATTGGTGAAAGGTTGAATCTTGGAAGCAAAACTTGGAATCTTGACAAGGGTCTCAACTTGGCTTGAAGAATAAGCTACACTTCTTTTCTAGAGAGAAGGTAGAGATATTTTTCTAGGAATTGTAAGGAATGAAATGAAGAAGTCTTCTAGGTTAGGTTACAATACTAACTCTTGGTGAAAAGATAAGGATACCCTTACTAACCCTTAGAAAGTGTAAGGAACAAGGGAACTCCCCTCAAAGCACAAGGTACAACACAACTTAAAGGTTGACTAGTCAAATTCTAGTCCTTGAGTATTAAAAGATATAGAATTAATTACTCAATTAATTCATGGATTGAAATGTGGATTTTTGGGGTGTCACACACTTCATGCCACAAAAAATTCCGCAAGATCATTTGCACGTTAAAGAGTTAATGTACTTCATTCGAAAGTTTAAAACGAATTTCAATATTTTAAATTAGCTACTAGATTTTTTTAAAATTTTTTTGTATTAACCAAAGAAAATTGCATTTTTTCAAATAATTAAAATTTGCTTTTGTCATTGCTTGAGAGATTCGGGCTGTTGTTGGGAAAAAGCATGTACTTAGCAAGCACACGCCTTAACCACTCGGCCAAAGCAACTTGTGTGTTATTTTATTCTAAAAGAACTAAACGGATCACCATCTTGTTTAGAGATTTTTTACTACAACTACTTTGATACAATGTAATATTTGTTTATAAGTAATTTCTCAAACTACTGAATCACAAAGAATCTCAAACTCATGACATCCTATTTAGGAGAGCCACTTCATGCCACTAAAAAGCCCACAAGATCATTTACCGGTTAAAGAGTTCATATCCTACAATTAAAAGTTTAAAACGAATTTCAATATTTCAAAATAGATTTTGTACTAACCAAAGAAAATTGCATTGTTTCAAATAATTACTTTTATGAGTTTATCATTGTCGGAAAAATTTGAACTCTCGCAGGAAAACGCCATGAACATAGCAAGCACACGCTTTAAACACTTGGCCAAAGCAACTTGTGTGTTTTTTTATTGTAAAATAACTAAACGGATCACTATCTTTTTTTTTTTTAGATTTTTTACTACAACTTACTTTGATACAATGTAATATTTGTTTATAAGTACTTTCTAAACCCACTGAATCACAAAGAATCTCAAACTCATGACGTCCTATTTAGGAGAGCCACTTCATGCCACTAAAATGTCCATGATATCATTTACTGGTTAAAGAGTTAATGTACTTCAATCAAAAGTTTAAAGCGATCTTCAATATTTTAAAACAGTTACAAGATATTATTTTTTTTTTTTTGTATTAACCAAAGAAAATTGCATTGTTTGAAATTATTAAAATTTACTTTTATCGTTGCTTGAGATATTCGGACTCTCGTTGGGAAAACGCATGTACTTAGTAGGCACACGCGTGGTTGGACTCTCGTTGGGAAAACGCATGTACTTTGTAGGCACACGCGTTAACCACTCGGCCAAAACAACTTTTGTGTTCTTTTATGGTAGAAATATCGAAATGGATCATTATTTTTTCTTTGGAGTTTTTTTTTCTACAAATTACTCTGTTACAATGTAATATTTGTTTATAACTACTTTCCCTACCTACTGAATCACAAAGAATCAATATTTGTTTATAACAACTTTCCCTACGTTCTGAATCACAAAGAATCAATATTTCCCAAATGGGGCTCAAACCCATGACCTCCTATTTAGGAGAGCCACTACATGCCACTAAATAGACCACAAGATCATTTACTGGTTAAAGAGTTCATATCCTACAAATTAAAAGTTTATAACGAATTTCAATATTTCAAAATAGTTTTTGTATTAACCAAAGAAAATTGCATTGTTTCAAATAATTAAAAAATTTACTTTTATCGTTGCCAAACAAATTTGAACTCTCACGTGGAAATCCCATGTACTTAGCAGGCACACGCCTTAACCACTCAGCCAAAGCAACTTGTGTGTTATTTTATTGTAAAAGAACTAAACGGATCACGATCATTTTTAGAGATTTTTTACTACAACTTACTTTGATACAATGTAATATTTGTTTGTTGACACTTAAATTTTGATAAATATTGATTATTTATCAATATTAGTATATTTGAATTTATGTATGGATAATATTGATATTATCTAATTTGTTAATTAGATAATATCAAAAGAGTGAGTTTGTCAAAACTTTTATATCCTAAAGCTATATATAGGACATCTCATTTCTATGTATTGATCCTAGGAAAAATTCATAGAAACATCATAAGCTTTGAAGCTTATTCAGGCATCACAATAAAAATGTGATCCTGAAAGTAAAAGCCCCTCCTCCAATCCAATCATCCTATTGATCCAAACCTCCATTGAAGATCAAGCCATTTGAACCCGGAGGCCCTTCAAGAAGAACAAGCTACATATACAATGTGACACCCCATAAATCCGGATTCTATTTAGGGATTAATTAAGTAATTAATCCTAATCCAAGTAATTGACTAGTAATTGACTAGTCAACCCAAGTCAAGGTGTTGTACCTAAAGCTTTGTGAATAGTTCCCTTGTCCCCTTACACTTTTTCATGTTAGTAAGGGTAAAGAAGACATTTCCCTTATGATTGTATTCCAAGCTAACCTAGAAGACATCTTTCATTTCTCTCCTAACACTTTCAAATCAAAAGCTCTTCCTTCTCTCTAGAAATTTAGCTAGCTTTCTCTCCAAGCTAAGTTTAGGCTTTCCAAGATCTTCAAAGTTTGTCTCCAAGATTCCACCTTTCCTACTCTTGGGCATTTAGGAGGGTATGATCTATGTTCCTTTTGTGTTTTTAGTGCTTTCTAAGGTATCTTTTTCTAAAGTTGAAATCTTTGTGGTCTTTTGGTGTGTTCTTGAAGTGGGTGTTAAAGGTGATCCTTGTTAGGGGCTTTGAGAAGTGTTATAAGTGAAGGCTTAGTCTTCAAGAGGTAACCCATGCTTTAAAAAATCTATTTTGTTTACCTATATGACGATTTCTTGGATTCTGCATGTGATTTTGCTATGAAATGCGAGTGTTGATGCATTGTCTTGTGAAAATGCATATCTAGAGCTTGTTATTAGGGTTCTTGTATGCCATTGCTTGGCTATTCCTTTGATTCAAGTCACTTTGTTATATTTGGTGAGATTTTGGATGTTTTGGACTTGAATGTGAGTTTGGAGTTGAAAATCTCCGAAGGGATTATTTGGTACAGGGTTGTGTACCCGCGGGCGGAATAGTGGGTAGAGCACCACCCGCCGCCACACCAGCGGGGTACAAGGCCGGCGGGAGTCGGTTCCCACTGGTGAAACCACGGGTGGGGGCCCACCCGTGGCCCCACCCGCGTGGTACAATGTTGGCTTGTGCGGGGATTTGTTCCCCGTGATTCTTTTGACTCGGTATTTGGTGTTTTGACTTCCCGATGTTCTTTTGTTGAACTATTTGAGTGTCTTCTTGATGTTTCGTATGTCTAGAACTATATGGTAGGATTCCATGTAGGTTTTGGTGTCTTGAATCGTTCTAAGTGTTCAACCTTGTGATTCGTTGAACCGTGATGAGTCTTGTGTGTTCTTCGGAACGATCTTTAGTTTACTCGTTAGATAAGCATGCTAGTCCGATGTTTAAATGCTAGCGTGTGTGGTTTGTTTTTTCCTATTGTGGATGATGACTTGTGTTGATCATCATTGTTGTCGGATTGTGATCATTTCCTTGTTGAGTATGGTTTCATATCTTCGTTGTGATCCGTTGATTGATTCCTATGATGGTGTTGTGTGTGTGGCTGTACTTGGATTGCATGACTAATGGAATGGGACATTAGTCACCAATGTACGGCAGTGGTCCTCGTGGTGGCCATGACGTGATTATGGAGTTTGTGACCTGTGTGTCGGGTTCACATATTTCTTGGGAGGCATGTGTTGCCAAAGTGTGTGATCGGTACCCTCGTGTACTATGAGTTGGTGGAAATTGTTGGCGGTTGTTGGCGGATGGGGACGACGGTCCGCGGAGAGATAAGGTGGAATATTCCATAAGGAACCAGGCACAAGGTTGGGGGTAGCCATAAGGTTGGAACCGGGCATAAGGAAGGAATATTCTATTTGTGACATGTGTTGTCACGAAGGCATGTGTGGTCGATATGTGTTTCTCTATTTGTGACATGTGTTGTCACAAAGGCATGTGTTGCCAATGTGTCTCTTTATTCTCTTTTTGAGAATGTCGGGTGTTATCCTACTGAGTGATGGTAGAATACGCCTTGAGCCTTATTTGTGTTGACGTTGTTTCACCTTGACGTGTCTTGGGATGTGTTTCCCCTTAACCTTGTTGAGCGTGTTATAGAGTCTTTATGGTTGACTTCTATCTTTGACTTTGAACTTGTATATACAGTATTCCGTTCTGAAAATGATTTTGTATATATAATATCTATGTATTATACTTAACATGTATTGGTGGGTTACCAGCATTATTCGCTAACCGAGCGTCGTCCCATTTATTTATGTGCTTTTCAGGTCCCGAGTAGTGGCGAGCACGATATAGAGATGGCTAGTGTAGTTTCCGTCAGACTCTGTTTAGTTTTGTTCTGGGCCTGTGTGCCTTTTGTGATGAACAATAGATTGTTGATTGGTTGACCTAGCTTGTCACTTGTTAGACTTCTAGACTGTGATGTGATGATGTTCTTGCCCGTGCGTTCACCTTAGTGTGGACGTGTCATAAAACTCTTCGTTTTCCAGTTTTATATAGTAAGACTTCCGCAGTGTTTTGCTTATATTGTGGTTAGATTATCTTTCATATTTAAGTTTAAAATGGCATGGAAATCGGGGGTGTTACAGTTGGTATCAGAGCCTAAGTTTGAGCCTAGGATGATAGAGTCTAGACTTCTAAGTAGTTAAGTGTGGTTTGAGACCCTAAGATGACCGTAAGAATCTAAGTGCTTAGGACTTAAGACTTTTAGGACGCGCGCTGAGCTGTGTGTTGTTTATAGTTGTTTGCTTGCTTGTTGTTTTGTTTTGTAACAGTGTTCTTGTTGTAGAAGCTTTGCGATGCCTCCCCGTCAGTGCGCACGTACACCGGAGACTCCGACGAACGAACAGCTTGCCCAGAATCTGTAACAGCGTACGCAGACTATGCAGACCCTCAGCGAGGTGTTGTTGCACAACAACCATCTGGTGACACCTCCGCAGCCTGCTGGGCATAGAGACATAGGGCGCCTTGTGTCGGGCCATAGACCTCTTACGTTCGCGGGCGAGGAAGATCCCGTTGTTCTTGAAGAGTGGGTAAGGACGTTTGACAAGATCTTTTCTGTTGTCGGTTGCCCAGAGGAGCGGCGAGTGGAGCTTGCGACATTCTACTTCAGCCACGAGGCCGACTTGTGGTGGATACACGAGAGCCCAGCTTGCCTCAAGGAGCCTGACTTTGACTGGACGGCCATGAAGGATCAGATGCGTGAGAGGTTCTATCCGGCGCATGTTCGAGCCGTGATGTATGAGGAGCTCCTGCACCTTCAACAAGGTTCTTCATCGGTGGTTGAGTACCACAAGAGGTTTCTAGAGCTTGCTCGCTTCGCCAGGATATTTGTCCCTATTGAGCTCACCAAAGTTGAGATGTTCGTAGCTGGTTTGAACTACGAGGCACGAAAGGCCTTAACCGTGAGTAGGCCGAGTTCTTTCAAGGAAGCATACCCGAGTGTCGCGGACTTGTATCGGGTGCAGCAGCTACAACGTGGATCTTATGAGCTTGCAAGGAAAAGGACCGAGAGTGGAGGATCTTCCAACTTCAAGAGGCCCAAGCAGAACTTCCAAGCCAAGAACGCGCCTCCCCCTTCTCAAGGACCAGCTCGAACAGAGCCCGGGAGCCAAGCCAAGACGTTCCCGCGCCGTAGGTGTGGGAAAGAGCATGCGGGCAAGGATTGCAATGGCCAAGCGTTTTGGTGTTACCGTTGTGGAGATCGAGGACATAAGATCGCCGAGTGCCCTCAGCAAGTCAATCAAAGGGCGTTGCCACCATCTATGGGATCCGGAGGAGCAGCAGGAGGGAGCTCGAGCCGTGGAGCAGCCGGGGCTAGACCCTCGGGTAGAGTTTTCGTGATGGGGCGATCTCAAGCGAAGACGGAGGGCTTAGTTGAGGAGGAGGTAGCAGGTAATCCATTTTCTAGCCTACCCTTGTCTTTAGAACACATCTTGATCCTTGATGCTTTTGTGTGTTGTCTTGTTTCCTCCGTTGTCTTTTGGTGTTGTCTTGTCTTCTTTGTTGCTTGATTCTTTTGATTTTAAGTGTAAACCTTTCGTAGAGTTAATTGTTTACCTATAAAATGAGTCATGCATGAGTTAATTCCATAGCCCTGAGTCACCTAAATTTATCTAAGTGTTCCTTGAATTTAGAATAGAAAAACCCATAGAATTCGTTCTTTTGTAACCTAAAAGATCAAGTAAATTTTAAATTTTTTCCCCTCTATTTTGAACCTAAGCATATCATTTATCAACCCAACCTTTAAACCACTTGAGCTAATTATGTTTCTTAAACCTTACTCAATTTTAATTCTACTTCACCCATAAATTCTCAATTTACTCAAAACCCCCAATTAAATCATCCTTTTTCCCAATTTCTCCCCAAAACCCTTATTTTCTCCCTTCCCTCCCCTCTACCCGTGAGCTTCAGCCGAGACCCCCACCAGCCCGTCGCCTACACCACCCGCCCCAGTCCCCGTTGTCGCCGACCTGACCACCGCCGCCGCCATCTGTCGGAGCTCCTCCACCGAGCAACAGTGTCCGCCGGAAAGCCGAGAAGAGCAGCGAGAGAGAGAGAGAGAAAGAGAGCCAACGCGAGAGAGAAGAAGAAGGAAAAAGAGTAGGAAAACTTTGGGTCCTTTCGTTGAGCTTTGGTTCATCTTTCAATCATGCCTAGGAGAACAAGTTTTGCAAGGAAGGTGGAATGGGTCGATGCCCATTATCTCGTTTTGGAAGGTAAAGCTTTCGACCAAGAATCTTTTCCAAGTTCTTTGTTAGATATGCTAAGATATCAAGGGTTGTTAGATGGGTTTCTCGCCATAAGGGCCGAGACATACCCAAGCTTGGTTAAAGAGTTTGATCGTCACATGGTTGTGATAAAAGATGGAGGAAAGCTTGAAATCACCTCTAAGGTGAGGGGTGTGAAAGTGGTTCTGTCTGGAAAGAGGCTAGCTCAGCTCTTAAGTTTAACCGCTATGGGAGTTTCTCTGCACAGTGGTAACTCTTGGATTAGTACGGATACCATGGGGTACCAAGACTATTTGAGATATCTGTTGGGTCGAATGAGTGGTTTCACTCAAGCCTCGAGACCGGAGAAGAAATGGTTATCTACCGAGCAAAGAATCTTGGTGATGCTTGTGTCGGATTGTTTGTTGCCCAATAATACCAAAAGTCGATTGTTGGGAAAGCTAGAGTGTACCTTTGCTTTTTGTCTGAAGAATATGGTAAAGTTTAATCTGCCTGCCTTGATGTTGCAACACATGGTTTTCTGTCGAGACCACAACCGGAAGAGCCTACCTTAGGGGATGGTTTTGAGTTGGATTTTTGTCAAGAAGGCCGTGAGTATCGAAGGTTGTGTACCGAAGGCCGTAGGAAAGATGGTGTTCGATGCTATCAATCTGCAGAGTTGCAACTTGTTCCAGTTGGACGACGGTGAGTATATCACTCTTGAAGAAGTTGCTAGAAAAACCCCGAGGAGAGAGATGAGTTGGTTGCAGAGCTCGAGATTCCTGTCGGGAATTTGAACCTCGCGGTCTAGAGCCTAGGAGGTGATGTGGGGGATGAAGAAGAAGAAGGCCATGAAGAGGAAGCGGAAGTGGGCGAAGCTGCCGATGTTGAGGAAAGTTATCCGGAGAGTGAAGAGAACCAAAGGAGGAGAGAAGCCCGAACCAAGAGAGAGCATGATGCTATGATGCACGAGGAGCGTGTGCTCACCCTTCTACGCTAGCAAAACCAGATGTTAGCAGAGGGCTTTGCTTTTATGAAGACGCAGTTTGTGGCAGTTCACCAGAGGTTAGATCAGATAGAGGCCAGCTCGAGCCGAAGAGGAGATGATGAGGAGTCCAATGAAGACACCGAAGAATCGGAGAGCGAGTCGTTCTAGCGCGATGTTGTGGTAACCCCGTCTACCTTTCCTTAGCTTGTTGTTATCTTTTAGTTGTTGCTACCATTCGCTAGTTGCTTGTTGTTTGCTTCGTGTGTTCGTTCTTGTTTGCTAGTTTTGTGGAGTAGTTAGCTTTGTGGGTTGTGTTAGGAGTTAGTTATATAGATCTTTGGTGTTGGTTAGAAGTTTTGTGGTTATTTGGCTGAGATTTTGTATGCTCAATGTTCTCCATTGGTTATTTCTTTCAATCCTTTAAGTTCTGACCAAAAGGATATTCTTGAAACTCTTGTCACATTGTTGTTTCATTCTACCGTTTTGTTTTGATTTGTCGTACCCAGGCTTCGGGGACGAAACTTCTTTTAAGGGGGAGAGGATGTGACACCCCGCAAATCTAAATTCTATTTAGGGATTAATTAAGTAATTAATCCTAATCTAAATTGTGATTTATTTTTTTAATTCCTGAAAATTCAATAGTTGGGGACTAGTAATTGACTAGTCAACCCAAGTCAAGGTGTTGTACCTAAAGCTTTGAGAATAGTTCCCTTGTTCCCTTACACTTCTTCATATTAGTAAGGGTAATGAAGACATTTCTCCTCATGATTGTATTCCAAGCTAACCTAGAAGACACCTTTCATTCTTTCCCTTACACTTTCAAAACATAAGCTCTTCCTTCTCTCTAGAAATTTAGCTAGCTTTTCCTCCAAGCTAAGTTGGGACTTTCCAAGATCTTCAAAGTTTGTTCCAAGATTCCACCTTTCCTACTCTTGAGCATCTAGGAGGGTAAGATCTATGTTCCTTTTGTGTTCTTAGTGCATTCTAAGGTATCTTTTTCTAAAGATGAAATCTTTATGGTCTTTTGGTGTGTTCTTGAAATGGGTGTTGAAGGTGAACCTTGTTAGAAGCTTTGAGAAGTGTTATAAGTGAAGGTTTAGTCTTCAAGAGGTAACCCATGCTTTACAAAAGATATTTTCATTACCTATATGATGATTTCTTGGATTCTACTTGTGATTTTGCTATGGAATGTGAGTGTTGATGCATTGTCTTGTGAAAATTCATATCCAGAGCTTGTTATTAGGGTTCTTGTATGCCATTGCTTGGCTATTCCTTAGATTCAAGTCATTTTGTCGTATTTGGTGAGATTTTGGATGTTTTGGACTTGAATTTGAGCTTGGTTTTGAAAATTCTCGAAGGGATTATTTTGTTCAGGGCATGGTACCCGTGGGCGGAACGGCGGGTAGGAGTCCACCCGTCGCCCCACCCACGGGGTTCGTTGGTTGTGGGATATGGTTCCCGCGGGCGAAACCACGGTGGGGGTCCACCCGTGGCCCCACCCGCGGGGTTAGTATATGGTGGTTGTGGGGATTTGTTCCCCATGATTCTTTTGACTCGGTATTCGATGTTTTGACTTTCCGATGTTCTTTTATGGAACTATTTGAGTGTCTTCTTGATGTTTCGTATGTTTAGAACTATATGGTAGGATTCCATGTAGGTTTTGGTGTCTTGAATTGTGCTAAGTGTTCAACCTTGTGATTCGTTGAACCATGATAAGTCTTGTGTGTTCTTCGGAACGATGTTTAGTTTACTCGTTTGATAAGCATGCTAGTTTTGTGTTTAAATGCTAGCGTGTGTGGTTTGTTCTTTCCTATTGTGGATGATGACTTGTGTTGATCATCGTTGTTGTCGGATTGTGATCCTTTCCTTGTTGAGTATGGTTTCATATCTTCGTTGTGCTCCGTTGATTGATTCCTATGATGGTGTTCTGTGTGTGGCTGTACTTGGATTGCACGATTAATGGAATGGGACATTAGTCACCAAGGTACGACAGTGGTCCTCGTGGTGGCCATGACGTGATTATGGAGTTTGTGACCTGTGTGTCTGGTTCACGTATTTCTTGGGAAGCATGTGTTGCCAAAGTGTGTGATCGGTTCCCTCGTGTACTATGAATTGGTGGAAATTGTTGGCGGTTGTCGGCGGATGGGGACGACGGTCCTCGGAGAGATAAGGTTGGACTTGGCTGTACAGGGGTCCTGGAGGTAATGGTTGGAACTAGCTATAAGGTTGGGGGTAGCCATAAGGTTGGAACCAGGCATAACGAAGGAATATTCTATTTGTGACATGTGTTGTCACGAAGGCATGTGCTGCCGATGTGTGTTTCTCTATTTGTGACATGTGTTGTCACAAAGGCATGTATTGCCAATGTGTGTCTCTTTGTTCTCTTTTTGAGCATGTCGGGTGTTATCCTACTGAGTGATAGTAGAATATGCCTTGCTTATTTGTGTTGATGTTGTTTCACCTTGACGTGTCTTGGGATGTGTTTCCCCTTAACCTTATTGAGAGTGTTATAGAGTCTTTATGGTTGACTTCTATATTTGACTTTGAACTTGTATATACAGTATTCCGTTTTGAAAACGATTTTGTATATATATATTATCTATGTATTATACTTAACATGTATTGGTGGGTTACCAGCATTATTCGCTGACCGGGCGTCGTCCCATTTATTGTGGCGAGCGCGATAGAGATGGCTAGTGTAGTTTCCCTCAGACTCTATTTGGTTTTGTTATGGGCCTGTGTGCCTCTTGTGATGAACAATAGATTGTTGATTGGTTGACCTTGTCTCTTGTTAGACTTCTAGACTGTGATGTGATGATGTTCTTGCCTGTGCGTTCACCTTAGTGTGGACGTGGCATAACACTCTTTGTTTTCCAGTTTTATATAGTTAGACTTCCGTTGTGTTTTGCTTATATTGTGGTTCGATTATCTTGCATACTTAAGTTTAAAATTGCATGAAAATCGGGAGTGTTACAACTTCAATCAAAAGTTTAAAACGAACTTCAATATTTTAAAACAATTACAAGATAATTTTTTTTTTTGTTTTTATGTATTAACCAAAGAAAATTGCATTGTTTCCAATAATTAAAATTTACTGGATATCTGGATTTCAAATTACATTCTGGCGGGAAGAACCGTACAAGCCTTATATAGATAAGCTGACCACCACAATAGGTGGAATAGGTAAAGATAGCTAAAGACTCTAACTGCAGTAACAAAAACTAATTCAAAATAGCTGACCCAATACCCCCCTTCAAGCTGACGAGGGACAGGGGACGACGCCAAGCTTGCAACGGAGATCAGGGAAGCGAACACTAGAGAGTGGTTTGGTGAAGATGTCCGCCAACTTATCATGAGTGGAGACAAAATTGACTTTGAGAGCACCAGTCGCAACCTTGTCTCGAACAAAATGATAGTCCACTTCAATATGCTTCTTCCTGGCATGGAAAACCGGATTTGAACACAAGTACGTGGCACCGAGATTGTCACACCATAACACCGGGACAGTCGTATGCAGTAAACCAAGCTCACGTAACAAAGACTGGATCCACGTGACTTCTGTAGCAACATCAGCTAGAGTTTTGTATTCGACTTCTGTGGAAGAACGAGCTATAGTGCGTTGCTTCTTGGAGGCCCAGGACAGAAGATTGGGGCAAAAAAACACCGCAAAACCACCGGTGGACCGCCTGTCAACAGAGCAACCGGCCCAGTCCGAGTCAGAGAAAGCATGGATGACTGGAGTGGTTGCTTGAGAAATGCGGAGGCCGACATCTAACAAACCTTTGACGTACCGGAGGACCCGTTTCAATGACGCCCAGTGACCCTGTGTTGGGGTGTGCATGAACTGGCACAGCCTGTTAACCGTAAAAGCCAAGTCTGGTCGTGTGATCAATAGGTACATTAACGACCCAACCAGTTGCCGATAGGGTGTTGGATCATCTAAAGCTTCTGAGTCCCCTGATACAGCTGCGGATGTCATAGACACTTGCATGAGTCCATACCAGCCTTATGCAGCAACTCAGTCATGTACCTCTACTGAGAAAGAATTAAGGAGTTTTCCACCGCAAAGGCCTCAATACCCAGAAAGAACCGCGATTTCCCGAGATCACGGATACGAAACACCGTGGAAAGCTAGCTGAGAATGTCGTGGATCACGGCATGATCGTTACCCATGAGCAGAATATCGTCCACATACACAAGTAAGTATATATGAACCGTCCCGGTATCATAAATGAATAGGGAGACGTCCGTTTTGGAGGGGCGGAACCCAATCTGAACCAGGAAATCATGTAGCCTTGTAAGCCAAGCCCGTGGAGCCTATCTGAGAACATACAACGATCACTGCAACTGACAGACATGATCAGGACAATTTGGGCTAGTATAACCTGGCGGCTGTCGCATGTAGATATCCACACTGACATGCCTATTGAAGAAGGCATTATGGACGTCAAGTTGACGCATTGTCTAATTGTTGTGGGCTTGACTACCGGACTGTATGTGTCTACGTAGTCTTGCCCCGGGATCTGATTGAACCCCTTCGCAACTAAGCGAGCTTTCTATCGTTCAACAGTTCCATCAGACTTCCTCTTGATACGGAAAACCCACTTGCAGTCGATGACGTTCATCCCAGGTTGCGTAGGCACAAGGCGCCAAGTTTGATTGTGTAGTAAGGCATTGAATTCTACATTCATGGCATCACGCCACTGCGAAAGCCGAACTGCTTGGGTTGAGCGTCAGTAGTGGTTCGGAGCCGCATCACATGCGTGCGAACTGTTAGACGCTGACGACGTCGCCTAGTCGTGGTCGTGGTGGACATCGAAGGGTGGTATGATGAAGACGCCGCAGCCGCCGTGGACGTGGACGTGGGCAACATTCCATTAAGGGGTTGATCGCTGGAAGGCTGGCTAACATTGTCAATGGTCGCCGTAGTAACCTGTGTGTTCACTTGAGCACACGCCTATGGTTGCACATTCTCCGGAATAACAGTTGTTACGGACGATACCCATGAGAACGGGAACACTTCTTCGTTAAAGCGGACATGCCGGGATATGTAAATGCGTCCAAATTGGACGTCAAGACACCGGTAGCCATAAAACGAGTTCAGGTACCTAAGAAAAACACACGCCTTGGAGCGATAGTCCATCTTGTGCGTGTTGTATGGGCGTAGATGGGGGAAACACTCACACCCAAACACACGCAGTATAGTATAGTTAGGATTATGAGCATGGAGTAAGAAATACAGACTTTTACCATTCGAAACAGGATACAGATGACGATTAGCTAGGTGGACTGCCATCTCAAAGGCATACAACCAATACTTGTGAGGAACCTGACCATGAGCTAACAGAGCCAAACTTTTTTCGACGACATGGTGATTTCGGCGCTCCACACGCCCATTCTGTTCGTGTGTATGGGGGCAGGACTTCTTGTGTAGTATTCCTGCGACTGAAAAAACCATACCGAACTTCATGTATTCAGCGCCCATGTCGGATAGGACACAAATTATTGGGCGGGAGAACTGTTTTTCCACTAATGCTCGAAACCTATTGAAAATATTGTAAATATCAGACTTTAAGCGCATGGGATAAATCCACATGAACCTAGAGTAGTCGTCGACGAACAGAACAAAGTATTTATGGCCATCAACTGTGGGCACAGAAGATGGTCCCCAAATGTCAGAAAAACTAAATCTAAAATTGACTGACTCGACTTTTTAATACGTGACAATGGGAAGCGCGCAGATAGCAGGCCATAGGTGACTATTTTTTTGTATTAACCAAAGAAAATTGCATTGTTTCAAATAATTAAAATTTACGTTTATCGTTGCTTGAGGGATTCAGACACTCGTTGGGAAAACGCATGCACTTAACAGGCGCACGCCTTAACCACTCAGCCAAAGCAACTTTTGTGTGTTTTAATTATACAAGAACAAAACATCCACTATATTTTTTAGAGATTTTTTCCTACAACTTACTTTGACACAATGTAATATTTGTTTATAAGTACTTTCTCAACCTACTGAATTACAAAGACGCTCAAACTCATGACATCCTATTTAGGAGAGTCACTTCATGCCACTAAAAAGTCTACAAGATCGTTTACTGGTTAAAGAGTTAATGTACTTCAATCAAAAGATTAAAACGAACTTCAATACTTTAAAATAGTTACAAGATTTTATTTTTTATTTTTTGGAATTAACAAAAGAAAATTGCATTGTTTCAAATAATAAAAATTAATTATTATCGTTGCGTGAGAGATTTAGGCACACGCCTTAACCACTCGGCCAAAACAACTTGTGTGTTCTTTATGGTAGAAAAGTCGAAACGGCTCATTATTTTTTATAGAGTTTTTTTTTCCACAAATTACTCTGTTACAATGTAATATTTGTTTATAACTACTTCCTCAACCTTCTAAATCACAAAGAATCAATATTTCCGGGAGAGCCATTTCATGCAGTTAAATATAACACAAGATCATTTACTGGTTAAATTCATATCCTACAATTAAAAGTTTAAAACGAATTTCAATATTTCAAATAGTTTTTGTATTAACGAAAGAAAATTGCATTGTTTCAAATAATTAAAAAATTTACTTTTATCGTTGCCTGAGAGAATCGAATTGTCACGAGGAAACCCCATGTACTTAATAGGCACACATCTTAACCACTCAACCAAAGCAACTTGTGTGTTTTTTAATTGTAAAAGAAAGAAACGGATCACTATCTTTTTTAGAGATTTTTTCCTACAACTTACTTTGGTACAATGTAATATTTGTTTATAAGTACTTTCTCAACCAACTGAATCACAAAGACTCTCAAACTCATGACGTCCTATTTAGGAGAGCCACTTCATGCCACTAAAAAGTCCACAAGATCATTTACTGGTTAAAAAGTTAATGTACTCCAATCAAAAGTTTAAAACGAACTTCAATATTTTAAAATAGTTACAAGATTTTATTTTTTGGAATCAACCAAAGAAAAGTGCATTGTTTCAAATAATAAAAATTTACTTTTATTGTTGCTTGAGGGATTCAGGCACACGCCTTAACCACTCGGCTAAAACAACTTGTGTGTTCTTTATGGTAGAAAAATCGAAACGGATCATTATATTTTTTTCGAGTTTTTTTTTTCTACAAATTACTCTGTTACAATGTAATCTTTGTATATAACTACTTCCTCAACCAACTAAATAAAAAAGAATCAATATTTCTGAAATGGGGCTCAAACCCATGACCTCCTATATAGGAGAGCCACTTCATGCCGCTAAATATACCACAATATCTTTTACAGGTTAAAGAGTTCATATCCTACCATTAAAAGTTTAAAACGAATTTCAATATTTCAAAATAGTTTTTGTATTAACCAAAGAAAATTGTATTGTTTCAAATAATTAAAAAATTTACTACTATCGTTGATTGAGAGACTCAAACTGTCGCCGGGAAACCCCATGTACTTAGCAGGCACAGGCCTTAACCACTCGGCCAAAGCAACTTGTGTGTTTTTTAATTGTAAAAGAACAAAGGGGATTACTGTCTTTTTTAGAGATTTTTTCCTACAACTTACTTTGATACAATGTAATATTTGTTTATAAGTACATTCTCAATCTACTGAATCACAAAGACTCTCAAACTCATGACGTCCTATTTAGGAGAGCCACTTCATGCCACTAAAAAGTCCAGAAGATCAATTACTGGTTAAAGAGTTAATGTACTTCAATCAAAAGTTTAAAACGAACTTCAATATTTTAAAATAGTTACAAGATTTTATTTTTTATTTTTTGGAATTAACCAAAGAAAATTGCATTGTTTCAATTAATTTAAAATTTAATTTTATCGATGCTTGAGAGATTTGGACTCTCGTTGGGAAAACGCATGTACTTAGCAGGCACACGCCCTAACCACTCGGCTAAAACAACTTGTGTGTTCTTTTATGGTAGAAAAATCGAAACGGATCATTATTTTTTTTTTTAGTCTTTTTTTTTCTACAAACTACTCAGTTACAATGTAATATTTGTTTGTAACTACTTCCTCAACCTACTAAATCACAAAGAATCAATATTTCCCAAATGGGGCTCAATTCCATGACCTCCTATATAGGTGAGCTACTTCATGCCGCTATAAAGACCACAAGATCATTTACTGGTTAAAGAGTTCATATCCTACAATTAAATGTGTAAAACGAATTTCAATATTGTTTTTGTATTAACCAATGAAAATTGCATTGTTTCAAATAAGAAAAAAATATACTTCTATCATTGCCTAAGAGATTCGAAATTTCGCGGGGAAAACCCATTTTCTTAGCAGGCACACGCCTTAACCACTCGCCCAAAGCAACTTGTGTGTTTTTTTATGGTACATGAAAAAAAAGGGATTACTATCTTTTTTAGTGATTGTTTTTCCTACAACTTACTATGATACAATGTAATATTTGTTTGTAAGTACTTTCTCAACCAACTGAATCCCAAAGACTCTCAAATTCATGACGTCCTATTCATGAGAGCCACTTCATGCCACTAAAAAGTCCACAAGATCAATTACTGGTTAAAGAGTTAATGTACTTCAATCAAAAGTTTAAAACGAACTTCAATATTTTAAAATAGTTACAAGATTTTATTTTTTATTTTTTGGAATTAACCAAAGAAAATTGCATTGTTTCAATTAATATAAAATTTACTTTTATCGATGCTTGAGAGATTTGGACTCTCGTTGGGAAAACGCATGTACTTAGCAGGCACACGCCCTAACCACTTGGCTAAAACAACTTGTGTGTTCTTTTATGGTAGAAAAATCGAAACGGATCATTATTTTTTTTTAGTTTTTTTTTTCTACAAATTACTCGGTTACAATGTAATATTTGTTTATAACTACTTCCTCAACCTACTAAATCACAAAGAATCAATATTTTTCATATGGGGCTCAATTCCATGACCTCCTATATAGGAGAGCTACTTCATGCCGCTAAAAAGACCACAAGATCATTTACTGATTAAAGAGTTAATATCCTACAATTAAAAGTGTAAAACAAAATTTCAATATTTCAAAATAGTTTTTGTTTTAACCAAAGAAAATTGCATTGTTTCAAATAATTAAAAAATTTACTTCCATCATTGCCTGAGAGATTCGAACTCTCGTGGGGAAACCCCATGTATTTAGTAGGCACACACCTTAAACACTCGGCCAAAGAAACTTGTCTGTTTCTTTATTGTATATGAAAAAAATGGATTACTATCTTTTTTAGAGATTTTTTCCTACAACTTACTTTGATACAATGTAATATTTGTTTATAAGTACTTTCTCAAAATACTGAATCACAGAGACTCTCAAACTCATGACGTCCTATTTAGGAGAGCCACTTCATGCCACTAAAAAGTCCACAAGATCATTTACTGGTTAAAGAGTTAATGTATTTCAATCAAAAGTTTAAAACGAACTTCAGTATTTAAAAATAGTTACATGATTTTTTTTTTTTCGGAATTAACCGAAGAAAATTTGATTGTTTCAAATAATTTAAAATTTAGTTTTATTATTGCTTGAGAGATTCAGACTCTCGTTGGGAAAACACATGTACTTAGCAGGCACCAGCCCTAACCAATCGGCTAAAACAACTTGTGTGTTCTTTTATGGTAGAAAAATCGAAACGGATCATTAATTTTTTTAGTTTTTTTTCCTACAAATTACCCTGTTACAATGTAATATTTGTTTATAACTACTTCCTCAACCTACTAAATCACAAAGAATCAATATTTTTCAAATGGGGCTCAATTCCATGACCTCCTATATAGGAGAGCTACTTCATGCCGCTAAAAAGGCCACAAGATCATTTACTGATTAAAGAGTTAATATCCTATAATTAAAAGTGTAAAACAAAATTTCAATATTTCAAAATATTTTTTGTATTAACCAAAGAAAATTGCATCGTTTCAAATAATTAAAAAATTTACTTCTATCATTGCTTGAGAGATTCAAACTCTCGCGGGGAACCCAAGTTGACGCATTGTCCAATTTTGAATAGGGAGACGTCCGTTTTGGAGGGTCGGAACCCAAGCTAAACCAGGAAATCATGTAGCCTTGTAAGCCAAGCCCGTGGGGCCTGTTTGAAAACATACAATGATCGCTGCAACTGACAGACATGATCAGGACAATTTGGGGTAGTATAACCCGGCGGCTGTCACATGTAGATATCCTCACTGACATGCCTATTCAAGTAGGCATTATGGACGTCAAGTTGACGCACTGTCCAATTTTTAGAGATAGCATAGGCTAACAAGAGCCGAATTGTTGTGGGCTTGACTACCGGACTGTATGTGTCTACGTATTCTTGCCCCGGGATCTAATTGAACCCCTTCGCAACTAAGCGGGCTTTCTATCGTTTAATAGTTCCATCAGACTTCCTCTTGATACGGAAAACCCACTTGCAGTCGATGATGTTCATCCCAGGTTGCGGAGGCACAAGGCGCCAAGTTTGATTGTGTAGTAAGGCATTGAATTCTACATTCATGGCATCACGCCACTGCGAAAGCCGAACTGCTTGGGAATGGCACGTGGGCTCGGCATCGTCTACAGATGCAACCAGCGCAGTCGGACACTTGCGTTGAGCGTCAGTCATGGTTCGGAGCCACATCACATGCGTGCGGACTGTTGGACGCTGACGACGTCGCCTAGTCGTGGTCGTGGTGGACGTCGAAGGCTGGTATGACGACGACGCCGCAGCCGCCGTGGATGAGGATGTGGGCAACATTCCATTAAGGGGTTGATTGCTGGAAGGCTGGCTAACATTGTTAGTGGCCGCCGTAGTAACCTGTGTGTTCACTTGAGCACACGCCCATGGTTGCACATTCTTCAAAGTAACAGTTGTTACGGACAACACCCATGAGAACGGGAACACTTCTTCGTTAAAGCGGACATGCCGGGATACGTAAATGCGTCTAGATAGGACGTCATGACACCGGTAGCCATAAAACGAGTTTGGGTACCCAAGAAAAACACAAGCCTTAGAGCGATAGTCCATCTTATGCGTGTTGTATTGGTGTAGATGGGGGGAAACACGCACACCCAAACACACGCAGTATAGTATAGTTTGGATTATGACCATGGAGTAAGAAATACAGACTTTTACCATTCGAAACAGGAGCCGGAAGACGATTGACTAGGTGGACTACCGTCTCAAAGGCATAGAACCTATACTTGTGAGGAACCTGACCATGAGCTAAAAGAGCCAAACCTGTTTCGACGACATGGCAATTTCGGCACTCCACATGCCCATTATGTTCGTGTGTATGGGAGCAGGACTTCTTGTTGAGTATTCCTGCGGCTGCAAAAACCGTACCTAATGTGACACCCCGAATCCAAATTCAATTAAGGGATTAATTAAGTAATTAATCCTATTCCAATTTGGAACCATGCCAAAACTTCAAGAGTTTCTTCCAAGATTCAACCTTTCTTATATTTGGGCATCTAGAAGGGTAAGATCTAAGTCCATCTTGTGTTTTTGGTTTTATCTAAGGTGTCTTTTCTTAAAGATAGGATCTTTGTGATCTTTTGGTATGTTCTTGAAGTGGGTTTGGAAGGTGAGCCTTGTGAGGAGCTTGTTGAGGTGTAAAATGAAGTCTTTAGTCTACAAGAGGTAACCCATGCTCTACAAAACCTATTTTTCTTACCTATATGTGAATATTTCTTGGATTCTACATGTGTTTTGCTATGAAATGTGAGGCTTTATGCATTGTCTTGTGAAAATGCATATCTAGAGCTTGTGTTTAGGGTTCTTGTGTGCCATTGCTTGGTATTTACTTTGATTCAAGTCATTTTGCTTGTATTTGGTATTTACTTGGAAATCCGTGAAGTGTTGTATTGTGGTACAGGGGTGTACCCGCAGGCGGAACGACGGGTAGAGGTCCAACCAGCCGCCCACCCGCGGGGAACATTGTTCGGGCAGCCTGTACCCACGGGTAGAGGCCTACCCGTGGGCCTACCCGCGGGTACGTTATGTTGGTTGTTGGGGGATTTGTTCCCCGTGATTCTTTTGACTCGGTATTTGGTCTTTGGACTTCCCGATGTTCTTTTGTGGAACTATTTGAGTGTCTTCTTGATGTTTCGATGTCTAGAACTATATGGTAGGATTCCATGTAGGTTTTGGTGTCTTGAATCATGCTAAGTGTTCAACATTGTGTTTTGTTGAACCGTGATGAATCTTGTGTGTTCTTCGGAACTACCTTTGGTTTACCCATTTGATAAGCATGCTAGTTTGGTGTTTAAATGCTAGCATGTGTGTTGTTTGTACTTTCCTATTGGTTGATGATAACTTGTGTTATTCATCGTTGTTGTTATTGGACTGTGATCCATTCCTTGATTGAGTATGGTTTCATATCTTCGTTGTGATCCGTTGATTGATTCCTATTGTGTTGTGATGTGTGTGTGGCTTTACCTTGATTGCACGATTAGTGGTATGGGACACTAGTCACCACGGTATTGCAGCAGTCATTGTGGTGGCCGTGACGTGATTATGGAGTTGTGACCTTTGTGTAAGGTTCACGTGATTCCTGGGTGGCATCTGTTGCCGTGTGTGTGTACGGTACCCTCGTGTACTATGAAATTGCTGGTCTCGTTGGTGGTCGTTGGTGGGGGACGATGGTCCCAGGAGGGAAAAGGTTGGACTAAGAAGTACAGGGGTCCTGGAGGTAATGGTTGGAAGAAGATACAAGGTTGGGGGTAGCCATAAGGTTAGAACCGGGCATAAGGAAAGCATATCAACTCGTGATGGGTGATGTCACGAGGGATTGTGTAGCCGTTGTTGTGAGTTCTCTTCTTGTGACATGTGTAGTCACAAGGGCATGTGGTTCCTAGACTCTTCTTGTGCCATCGGTCTTGTCTTTATCCTTTGTGTGGTGGTTATCTATTGTGGTTTTGGGATGTGTTCCCGTATTGTAACACCCCAGATTTTCAAGATATTTAAAACTTATAAAATATAGGTGAAATCTCATTAAGTCCCAATCAGAGTACGAGAGTACGGGGTGCTATGCCACACCTGAGCTAGAGAACTCAGGTGCACAGGCTAACTAACTAATGACCCAATAATATAAATGCATAAACATGGCACGCAGGCCGAAAGGGAAACTAATTACTTCTACGCTCCAAGCTCTAGCGCACTCCAGTGACCTATTCTCCTGTGCCTGAAAGCCAAATATATCTGTTCAGCGAGAGATGCTGGTAACCCACTCCAACGCGTTTAAATACAATACATATAGATATATATACATAGGTATACGAAAAGTCATTTCGAAGCATGAGGATATATCCTAAGAGACTCTAGCTTTCAAATCAGGAATGACTCGACAGATAAGGCTAGACACAACAGGCAAGACAGACAAAGCTGAGCATAATTAATAATCATAACCCAACATAAACAATCCCCAGCATAAATCTCATAGTCACATCCCCCAAGATACTCATAATCACAACTCATCCATATCTCATCACATAGCACACTTTGTTGGCGCCACAGGACCAATCGCATGCCCATACATGAGGGTCAGCGCATATAGCTCTTGCACGGCCCCGCAGCACCCTGCCCCGTATCGCAACACGGAGGGGTCGATCGCAACCGACCGATGAACCGCAGCTCATCATAATGTTTGATCGCAACCAAACAGTGGACCGCAGCCCAAGAGAATGTCATCTGACCGCAGCCAGGATATATGAACCGCAGCTCATGTAGAAACGTTTGATCGCAACCAAACGGTGGACCGCAGCCCAAGAGTGTAAATCTGACCGTAGCCAGCTTCTGAACCGCAGCTCAGGAATAACCAATCCGATCGCAACCGAATTGGGGTGTCATGCACACATAACACATAGCAAGCACATGCAACCCACATTAACACATTGGGAAGGGGAGAAAGCGTATAACAAAACCTATGCGTGATCCTTCACATACTAAGAATGGTCCTAAGGGGTTCATACTTCTTCCACCTAGGTCAACGGGATACCAATTCAACTAGCATGCAATATATAAGACTCATAAACCTACGAACGGTACCCGAAACATCAAACTAGACACGGCACGATGAACGGAGTCCGTTGGGACACCACGGGGATCGGGGAAACATCAAACGGGGAAGCCGGGGTCCCGAATGGGGGAGATTTCCAGCGGGTAGCCGGTGGGTGGGGGGGCCACCCGCCGGCTGCCCGCCGGTAAGCACTGCTCCGGGCAGCGGGTCGCCGGCGGGCAGCTGCCCGCCCGCCGGCTGCCCGCTGCCGGAGACGTCCCTTCTGGCCGCGGGTAGGTGGCGGTCCCCTACCCCCCACTGACTCTTTATACACAAAACGCCCCGGGAACATTGTGGAACCCGAAACCATGCTTAGACACTTTACAACGCAATTAACGATCAACACGTAGACAATTAACAGATCAAATACGAGAAACGTACGGCACATAACCTATCATGCTTTCCTAAACATAATCGACACCCAAACATGCGATTTCCCCACCCGATACACCAAGAATAATATCATACGATACAACCTAGGGTTCTAATCACTTTTATACCAACAAGAATACGATTCGTCTTCTAATTACAAGATTCGGTACAAATAACACATAAGCATCCAGAATGCCATACAATTATCAAGAACGACATATAAACATCAAGAACTCCACATAATCATCAAGAACACCATAATTATCAAGAATCTCCCAATATCAAGATCACCCATGGAATTATCCCATCAATCATCAATAATAATATCACAAATCATCAATACACAATAATATGGGGAAATCCTACAGGGGAAATCATAGCTATGAAAATAGGCTTTGTTGAGACATGGGTTACCTCTTAGCCTTAATTAATTCCTTGGCTATGAAGGGTCTTTCTTTAAGCTTTCTTGCTTTCTTGATTTCTTCTAGGGGGATTCTTGGAGCTCTTTGGGGGTGGTGGGCGTTATTCTTGTGGGGGGTTCTAGGTGCCCTCTAAGTTCCCTATTTATATATCTAAGAGTCTTATTTAGGATCTAATCCTTTTAGGACTAGGGGTTGGGTTTAGAGATGCGGGCCCACGGACCATGGTGGGCTTTTTCCTGATTAATTTCTGTAATTTAATTCTTTCTTTTGCGTAATTGATTAAATGATTAATTGGTTTTAGTGGTCGTAACACGAGGTGTTACACGTATCCTTGTTGAGAGAGTGTTGAGTCTTGTGTTGACTATTGCTCTTGGTTTTGTACTTATATACTTATGTATTCCATTTCGAAAATGGCTTTACAACTTATACCTTATCTATGTATGATATTTCACATGTATTGGTGGGTTACCAGCATTATTCGCTGACCGGGCGTGGTCCCATGTTTTATTGTGTTCTTTCAGGTGATGTCTAGACGAGTGCGCAGTCTAGTGCTTGCTAGTGTAGCTTCTCCTGCTTGTTTTGTGGCCTGTGTGCCAGTTTAGTTGTAGACTTTTGAGACTATAGATTAGTTGTAAACAATGCAGATATTGCCGTAGCGTTCATCCTTTTTGGTGAACGTGGCATAACACCCCGTGATTTGGATTTATGTTTATCTAAGTTATCCTTTAGTCTTCCGCTGTGTGTGTTGTTTAGTTCAGTTATCTGTATGTTTAAGGCTTTTAAATAGCTTATTTTTAGAGGGGTGTTACAGTTGGTATCAGAGCCTAGGTTTGAACCTAGGAAGGAGTTAAGTCTGGACTTTCTAAGTGGCTAAGTGTGGTTTGAGACCTTTAAGCAACCTTAAGAATCTAATTGTTAGACTTAGGACTCTAGGTTGCGCGGTGAGCTGAGTGTTGTTTTCTGTTCTTTGCTTGCTATCTTTTGGTAACCGTGTTGTTTTTGTAGAAGTTTGCGATGCCTCCTCGTCCCCGAGCTCGTACCCCGGAGACCCCAACAAACGAGCAGCTCGCTCAGAACCTCCACCAGTTGACGCAGATGATGCAGACGCTCAGTGAAGCCTTACTGAACAACAACCACGCTATGCTGCCTCCTTAACCTGCTGGGCACCACGATATAGGTCGCTTGGTGTTGGGTCATCGGCCGCCCACCTTTGCGGGTGAAGAAGACCCGGTGGTCTTGGAAGAGTGGTTAAGGGTGTTCGACAAGATCTTCACAGTTCTGGGTTGCCCCGAAGAGAGAAGAGTGGAACTGGCAACGTTTTACTTTTTCCATGAGGCGGATCTGTGGTGGGTCCATGAGGGTTCGGCCTTTCTTGAAGAGCCCGAGTTTGACTGGTCCGCGCTTAAGGATAGGATGGGCGAGAGGTTTTACCCAGCGCATGTGCGAGCCGCCATGTTTGATGAGTTCCTTCACCTGCAGCAACGATCCCTGTCTGTGGTCGAGTACCACAAGAAGTTTTTGGAGTTGGCGCGCTTTGCTCAGGTGCTTGTGCCTACGGAGTTTGCTAAGGTTCAGAGATTTGTTGCCGGTCTGAACTATGAGGCACGAAAATCGTTGACAGTGAGTAGGCCAAGTTCCCTTAAGGATGCGTATCTGAGTGCCGTGGATCTGTATCGCGTTCAGCAGCTTCAGAAAGGATCTTACGAGCTAGCCAGGAAAAGGGTTGAGAGCGGAGGTTCTTCTACCTTCAAGAAGTCACGACCGGGTTTTCAAGCCAAGAATGTATCATCCTCGTCTCAAGGACCTAATCGGATGGAGCTAAGGGATCAAGATAAGACGGTGGTTTTCCATAGATGTGGGAAGGTGCACACGGGCCAAGATTGTCATAGCCAAGTGCTTCAGTGTTTCCGATGTGGAGATCGTGGTCACAAGGTCGCGGAGTGTCCCCAGCAAGCCGGTCAGAGAGCGTTGCCACCACCCCCGGGAGTCGGAAGAACCCAGGGAGGTAGTTCGGGTCATGGAGCAGTTGGAGCTAGGCCACCAGGGAGGGTCTTCGTGATGGGGCGTTCGCAAGCAGAGTCTGAGGGTTTGGTGGAGGAGGAGTTGGCAGGTAATCCTATCTTAGGCTATCCTTGTTTTTCGCGAATATCGTGTTTCTTGTTGTCTTGAAGTGTTATCTTGTGTTTCGTTGCTGTCTATATGAGTTACTTGGCAATCCTTGGCATGTTTTTTGCTGTCTATATGAGTTACTTGGCAATCCTTGGATGTTTTTCCTTTGGTAGTAATTCCTTTGGAATTAGGTGTAAACTCTTCTTGTTAAGTGATTTCTTTAGTTTGGCATATAAGTTTCGTTGGGAGTTAGCTATCCATCTTTGAAATGAGTTGTGCTTGGGCCAATTCTACAATCCTTATATTTGGTCATTCTTACCACTATCCTTTTTAGAAATCCTTTGAATCTTCGCAAGCATTCTTTGAAAGTTGAAATTAGTAAACCAATACCAAAAATCCTTTTCTAGTGTAGCTTAAAAGTTAAGCCAAAATGTTTAATTGTAACCCTTGAGTTTTGAACCTAGGCCTATTCTTTGCTAACCTAACCTCTAAACCACTTGAGCTAATTATCTTTCTTAAAACTTATTTAATTTTAATTCCATTTAAACTATAAATCCTCACTTTACCCAAATCCCCAAATTAAATCATCTTTTCCCCGATCTTTTCCACAATCCCTAATTTCCCAAATTTCTTCCTTTCTTCTTCTTCCCTACCCGTGAACCACCGAGCGCAAACCCCCCACCCCCCCCCCCCCCCGTCGCTACACCACCTACCCGCCGACGCACCACCTGCCCCACCACCGCCGTTCGCCGCAGATCGTTGCTGTCGTTCGCCGCTCACCGGAGCTGCATGACCGAGAGAGAGAGAGAAGCCGAACGAGAGAAAGAGAGGAAAAAAAGAGGAGAAGCCTTGGGTCCTTTTTGTTGAGCTTTGGGTCATCTTCAACCATGCCTAGAAGGTCAAGTTTGGCAAGAAAAGCGGAATAGGTGGATACCCATTACCTCGTTCTTGAAGGTAAAGCTTTTGATCTGGAATCTTTTCCTGATTCTTTGTTGGGTATGCTTAGATTCCAAGGTTTGTTGGATGGGTTTCTCGCCATAAGGGCCGAGACTTACCCGAGTTTGGTTAAGGAATTTTATCATCACATGGTTGTGACAAAGGAGGGTGACAAGCTTGAGATCACTTCTAAAGTGAGAGGTGTGAAGGTTGTGTTATCTGAAAAGAGGCTGGCTCAGCTTTTGAGTTTAACTGCTTCCAGAGTTGCTCAGTATAGTGGTCATTCATGGATTAGTACGGATAGCATGGGGTAACGGGACTATTTGAGTTATCTGTTGGGCCGTACGAGTGGTTTCACTCAAGCTTCAAGGCCGGAGAAAAAGTGGTTGTCCGCGGAGCAACGGATTTTGGTGATGTTGGTATCCGATTGTTTGTTGCCTAATAACAACAAAAGCAAGTTGTTGGGAAAGTTGGAGTGCACCTTTGCCTTTTGCCTCAAGAATATGGTTAAGTTCAACTTGCCAGCTTTGATGTTGCAGCATATGGTTTTCTGTCGGGATCATAACCGGAAAAGTCAACCATACGGGATGGTGTTGAGCTGGATTTTGATTAGAAAGGGTGTAAGCGTGGATGGTTTTCTTCCAAAAGCCGTGGGAAAGTTGGTGTTGGATACCACCAATCTTCGGAGTTGTAATTTGTTTCAGTTGGAAGATGGTGATTACATCACGCTGGAAGAAGTGGCAAGGAAAGCACCGGAGGAAAGGGCCGTGTTGGCAACGGAGCTTGGGATTCACGCCGGGAAGTTGAGCCTTGCAGTCTAGAGTTTGGGAGGCGATGAAGAAGTTGAAGATGAGGCCGATCGTGAGGATGAGATGGAAGCATCGGAAGCTGTTGAGGCTGATGAAAGTGACTCGGAAAGTGAAGAGAACCAAAGAAGAAGAGAAGCCCGCACCAAGAGGGAGCACGACTCCATGACGCATGAGGAGCATGTTGTCGCCTTGCTTCGTCAGCAGAACCGCATGATCGAGGAGGGTTTCACCTACATGAAGACACAGTTTGTCGCAGTGAATTAGAGTCTAGACCAGATTGAAGCCAGTTCAAGCCGCAAAGGAGAAGATGATGAAGAATCTGAGGAGGCCGAGGAGTCGGAGAGTGAGGAGTTCTAGCTTGTGTTGTGGTTGTCTGTGTTCGCCTTTGTGCTTGTTTTGCTTGTTGCTTTGTTGTTTAGCTAGATTAGTAGTTGGTGTTTGGTGTTGGTTATCTAGTTCTTAGTTGTTGTCTAGAAGTCGGCGTTGTGTTGAGGCTAGAGTTCTTGATGCTCAATTCAACCGTTTGTTAAACTCTTGCCAATCCTTGATTTAAAATGCCTTCTTCCTTGCTTTGGGATACTTCTTTGCCTTGAAATCTTGTGAAATCTTTTGGAGTATTTGACCAAAAGAGTTGTTCTTATACCTCTTGTGACAATGTTGTTTCCTATCATCGTTTGTCTTTAATTCGTCGTACCCAAGCTTCGGGGACGAAGCTTCTTTGAAGGGGGAGATGATGTGACACCCCGAAATCCAAATTCAATTAAGCGATTAATTAAGTAATTAATCCTATTCCAATTTGGAATTTAATTCCTTAAACTCCAAAAATTTAATAGTTGGGGACTAGTAATTGACTAGTCAACCCCAAAGTCAAAGTTGTACATTGAGCTTTGTAAGGAGTTCCCTTGTTCCTTACACTTCCTTATGTTTGTAAGGGTATTCTTGACCTTTCACATGTTGTTGGTAATGTAACCTAACCTAGTAGACCACCTTCATTCTCTCCTTACACTTTTCTAAAAATCTAGCTCCACCCTCTCTCTAAAAGGTGAGTAGCTTTTCTTCCAAGCAAAGTTGGAACCTTGCCAAAACTTCAAGAGTTGCTTCCAAGATTCAACCTTTCTTATATTTGGGCATCTAGGAGGGTAAGATCTAAGTTCATCTTGTGTTTTTGGTTTTATCTAAGGTGTCTTTTCTTAAAGATAGGATCTTTATGATATTTTGTTATGTTCTTGAAGTGGGTTTGGAAGGTGAGCCTTGTGAGGAGCTTGTTGAGGTGTAAAGTGAAGTCTTTAGTCTACAAGAGGTAACCCATACTCTACAAAACCTATTTTGCTTACCTATTTGTGAATATTTCTTGGATTCTACATGTGTTTTGCTATGAAATGTGAGGGTTTATGCATTGTCTTGTGAAAATGCATATCTAGAGCTTGTGTTTAGGGTTCTTGTGTGCCATTGCTTGGCATTTCCTTTGATTCAAGTCATTTTTGTTGTATTTGGTGAGATTTGGCATGTTTTGGACTTGAACTTGAGTTTGGAGATGGAAATCCGCGAAGTGTTATATTGTGTTACAGGGGTGTACCCACGGGCGGAACGACGGGTAGAGGTCTAACCCGCCGCCCACCCGCGGGGTACATTGTTCGGGCAGCCTGTACCCGCGGGCGGAACCGCGGGTAGAGGCCTACCCGTGGGCCTACCCACGGGTACGTTATGTTGGTTGTTGGGGGATTTGTTCCCCGTGATTCTTTTGACTCGGTATTTGGTCTTTGGACTTCCTGATGTTCTTTTGTGGAACTATTTGAGTGTCTTCTTGATGTTTCGTATGTCTAGAATTATATGGTAGGATTCCATGTAGGTTTTGGTGTCTTGAATCGTGCTAAGTGTTCAACATTGTGTTTCGTTGAACCGTGATGAGTCTTGTGTGTTCTTCGGAACTACCTTTGGTTTACCCGTTTGATAAGCATGCTAGTTTGGTGTTTAAATGCTAGCATGTGTGTTGTTTGTACCTTCCTATTGGTGGTTGATAACTTGTGTTATTCATCGTTGTTGTTATTGGACTGTGATCCATTCCTTGATTGAGTTTAGCTTCATATCTTCGTTGTGATCCGTTGATTGATTCCGGTTGTGGTGTGATGTGTGTGTGGCTTTACCTGGATTGCACGATTAGTGGTATGGGACACTAGTCACCAAGGTATTGCAGCGGTCCTCGTGGTGGCCGTGACGTGATTATGGAGTTGTGACCTTTGTGTAAGGTTCACGTGATTCCTGGGTGGCATGTGTTGCCGTGTGTGTGTACGGTACCCTCATGTACTATGAAATTGGTGGTCTCGTTGGTGGTCGTTGGTGGGGGACGACGGTCCCAGGAGGGAAAAGGTTGGACTAAGAAGTACAGGGGTCCTGGAGGTAATGGTTGGAAGAAGATACAAGGTTGGGGTAGCCATAAGGTTGGAACCGGGCATACGGAAGGCATATCAACTCGTGATGGGTGATGTCACGAGGGCTTGTATAGCCGTTGTTGTCAGTTCTCTTCTTGTGACGTGTGCAGTCACAAGGGCATGTGTTGCCTAGGCATGTGTTGTCATCGGTCTTGTCTTTATCCTTTGTGTTGTGGTTATCCTTTGTGGTTTTGGGATGTGTTCCCGTATCCTTGTTGAGAGAGTGTTGAGTCTTGTGTTGACTATTGCTCTTGGTTTTGTACTTATATACTTATGTATTCCGTTTCGAAAATGGCTTTACAACTTATACCTTATCTATGTATGATATTTCACATGTATTGGTGGGTTACCAGCATTATTCGCTGACCGGGAGTCGTCCCATGTTTTATTGTGTTCTTTCAGGTGATGTCTAGACGAGTGCGCAATCTAGTGCTTGCTAGTGTAGCTTCTCCCGCTTGTTTTGTGGCCTGTGTGCCAGTTTAGTTGTAGACTTTTGAGACTATGGATTAGTTGTAAACAATGCAGATATTGCTGTAGCGTTCATCCTTTTTGGTGAACGTGGCATAACACCCCGTGATTTGGATTTATGTTTATCTAAGTTATCTGTTAGTCTTCCACTGTGTTTGTTGTTTAGTTGAGTTATCTGCATGTTTAAGACTTTTAAATAGCTTGTTTTTAGGGGGTGTTACACCTAACTTCATGTATTCAGCGCCCATGTCGGATTGGACACATTTTATTGGGCGGGAGAACTGTTTTTCCACTAATGCTCGAAACCTATTGAAGATATTGTAAATATCAGACTTTAAGCGCATGGGATAAATCCACATAAACCTGGAGTAGACGTCGACGAACAGAACAAAGTATTTATGGCCATCAACTGTGGGCACAGAAGATGGTCCCCAAATGTCAGAAAAAAACTAAATCTAAAGCCGACTGACTCGACTTTTCAATACGTGACAATGGGAAGCGCGCAGATAGCAGGCCAATACGTGACTATTTTTTTGTATTAACTGAAGAAAATTGCATTGTTTCAAATAATTAAAATTTATCGTTGCTTGAGGGATTCAGACACTGGTTGGGTAAACACAAGTACTTAGCAGGCACACGCCTTAACCACTCAGCCAAAGCAACTTGTATGTGTTTTAATTGTACAAGAACAAAACATCAACTATCTTTTTAAGAGATTTTTTCCTACAACTTAGTTTAATACAATATAATATTTGTTTATAAGTACTTTCTCAACCTACTGAATCACAAAGACTCTCAAACTCATGACGTCCTATTTAGGAGAGCCACTTCATGCTACTAAAAAGTCTACAAGATTGTTTACTGGTTAAAGAGTTAATGTACTTCAATCAAAAGTTTAAAACGAACTTCAAAATTTTAAAATAGTTACAAGATTTTATTTTTTATTTTTTGGAATTAACAAAAGAAAATTGCATTGTTTCAAATAATAAAAATTTATTATTATCGTTGCGTGAGAGATTCAGGCACACGCCTTAACCACTCGGCCAAAACAACTTGTGTGTTCTTTATGGTAGAAAAATCGAAACGGATCATTATTTTTTTATAGAGTTTTTTTCTACAAATTACTCTGTTACAATGTAATATTTGTTTATATCTACTTCCTCAACCTACTAAATCACAAAGAATCAATATTTCCGGGAGAGCCACTTCATGCCGCTAAATATAACACAAGAACATTTACTGGTCAAATTAATATCCTACAATTAAAAGTTCAAAACGAATTTCAATATTTCAAAATAGTTTTTGTATTAACGAAAGAAAATTGCATTGTTTCAAATAATTAAAAAATTTACTTCTATCTTTTCTTGAGAGATTCGAATTGTCGCGAGGAAACCCCATGTACTTAGCAGGCACACGTCTAAACCACTCGGCCAAAGCAACTTGTGTGTTTTTTAACTGTATAAGAAAAAAACGGATCACTATGTTTCATAGAGATTTTTTCCTACAACTTACTTTGATACAATGTAATATTTGTTTATAAGTACTTTCTCAACCTACTGAATCACAAAGACTCTCAAACTCATGACGTCCTATTTAGGAAAGCCACTTCATGCCACTAAAAAGTCCACAAGATCATTTACTGGTTAAAAAGTTAATGTACTCCAATCAAAAGTTTAAAACAAACTTCAATATTTTAAAATAGTTACAAGATTTTATTTTTTATTTTTTGGAATTAACAAAAGAAAATTGCATTGTTTCAATTAATTTAAAATTTACTTTTATCGTTGCTTGAGAGATTTGGACTCTTGTTGGGAAAACACATGTACTTAGCCGGCACACACCCTAACCATTCGTCTAAAACAACTTGTGTGTTCTTTTATGGTAGAAAAATCGGAACGGATAATTATTTTTTTTTTAGTTTTTTTTTTTCTTCAAATTACTCTGTTACAATGTAATATTTGTTTATAACTACTTTCTCAACCTACTAAATCACATAGAATCAATATTTCCCAAATGGGACTCAATACCAAGACCTCCTATATAGGAGAGCTACTTCATGCCGCTAAAAAGACCACAAGATCATTTACTGGTTAAAGAGTTCAAATCCTACAATTAAAAGTTTAAAACGAATTTCAATATTTCAAAATAGTTTTTGTATTAACCAAAGAAAATTGCACTGTTTCAAATAATTGTAAAATTTACTAAAATCATTCCCTAAGAGATTAAAACTCTCGCGGGGAAACCCCATGTACTTAACAGGCACACGCCTTAACCACTCAGCCAAAGCAACTTGTGTGTTTTTTATTGTACATGAAAAAAAGGATTACTATCTTTTTAAGAGCTTTTTATTTCATACAACTTACTTTGATACAATGTAATATTTGTTTATAAGTACTTTCTCAACATACTGAATCACAAAGACTCTCAAACTCATGACGTCCTATTTTGGAGAACCACTTCATGCCACTAAAAAGTCCACAAGATCATTAACTGGTTAAAGAGTTAATGTACTTCAATCAAAAGTTTAAAACGAACTTCAATATTTTAAAATAGTTACAATATTTTTTATTTATTTTTTGGAATTAACCAAAGAAAATTGTATTGTTTCAAATAATTTAAAAGTTACTTTTATCGTTGCATGAGAGAATTGGACTCTCGTTGGGAAAACGCATGTACTTAGCAGGCACACGCCCTAACCACTCGGCTAAAACAACTTGTGTGTTCTTTTATGGTAGAAAAATCGAAACGGATCATTATTTTTTTTTTAGTTTTTTTTTTTCTACAAATTACTCTGTTACAATGTAATATTTATTTATAACTACTTCCTCAACCTACTAAATCACAAAGAATCAATATTTCCCGAATGGGGCTCAATCCCATGAACACGTTATATAGGAGAGCTACTTCATGCCGCTAAAAAGACCACAAGATCATTTACTGGTTAAAGAGTTCATATCCTACAATTAAAAGTTTAAAACGAATTTCAATATTTCCAAATAGTTTTTGTATTAACGAAAGAAAGTTGCATTGTTTCAAATAATTAAAAAATTTACTTCTATCTTTGCCTGAGAGATTTGAATTGTCACAGGGAAACCCCATGTACTTAGCAGGCACACATCATAACCACTCGGCCAAAGCAACTTGTGTGTTCTTTAATTGTAAAAGAAAAAAAAACGGATCACTATGTTTTATGGAGATTTATTCCTACAACTTACTTTGATACAATGTAATATTTGTTTATAAGTACTTTCTCAACCTACTGAATCACAAAGACTCTCAAACTCATGACGTCCTATATAGGAAAGCCACTTCATGCCACTAAAAAGTCCACAAGATCATTTACTGGTTAAAAAGTTAATGTACTCCAATCAAAAGTTTAAAACAAACTTCAATATTTTAAAATAGTTACAAGATTTTATTTTTTATTTTTTGGTATTAAGCAAAGAAAATTGCATTGTTTCAAATAAAAAAAAAGTTTCTTTTATCGTTGCTTGGGAGATTCAGGCACACGCCTTAACCACTTGGCCAAAACAACTTGTGTGTTCTTTATGGTAGAAAAATCGAAACGGTTCATTATTTTTTTTTAGAGTTTTTTTTCTAGAAATTACTCTGTTACAATGAAATATTTGTTTATAACTACTTCCTCAACCTGCTAAATCACAAAGAATCAATATTTCCCCTGACCTCCTATATACGAGAGCCACTTCATGCCGCTAAATATACCACAAGATCATTTACTGGTTAAAGAGTTCATATCCTACAATTAAAAGTTTAAAACGAACATCAATATTTTAAAATAGTTACAAGATTTTATTTTTTATTTTTTGGAATTAACCAAAGAAAATTTCATTGTTTCAACTAATATAATATTTACTTTTATCGTTGATTGAGAGATTTGGCCTCTCGTTGGGAAAACACATGTACTAAGCAGGCACACGCCCTAACCACTTGGCTAAAACAACATGTGTGTTCTTTTATGGTAGAAAAATCAGAACGGATCATTATTATTACGTTTTTGTTTTTTTTTTTTTCTACAAATTACTCTCTTAGAAGACCACAAGATCATTTACTGGTTAAAGAGTTCCCAAATGGGGCTCAATACCAAGACCCCCTATATAGGAGAGCTACTTCATGCAGCTAAAAAGACCACAAGATCATTTACCCGTTAAAGAGTTCATATCCTACAATTAAAAGTGTAAAACGAATTTCAATATTTCAAAATAGTTTTTGTATTAACCAAAGAAAATTGCATTGTTTCAAATAATTAAAAAATTTACTTCTATCGTTGCCTGAGAGATTCAAACTCTAGCGGGGAACCCCCATATACTTAGCAGGCACACACCTTAACCACTTAACCAAAGCAACTTGTGTGTTTTTTTATTGTACGTGAAAAAAACGCATTAATTTCTTTTTTAGAGATTTTTTTTCCTACAACTTACTTTCATACAATGTAATATTTGTTTATATGTCCTTTCTCAACCTACTGAATCACAAAGACTCTCAAACTCATGACGTCCTATTTAGCAGAGCCACTTCATGCTACTAAAAAGTCCACAAGATCATTTACTAGTTAAAGAGTTCATATCCTACAATTAAAAGTTTAAAACGAATTTCAATATTTCAAAATAGTTTTTGTATTAACCCAAGAAAATTGCACTATTTCAAATAATTAAAAATTTACTTTTATCATTACCTGAGAGATTCAAACTCTCGCGGGGGAAACCCCATGTACTTAGCAGGCACACGCCTTAACCACTCAGCCAAAGCAACTTGTGTGTTCTTTTATTGTACACGAAAAAACGGATTACTATATTTTTTAGAGCTTTTTTTTCCCTACAACTTACTTTGATACAATGTAATATTTGTTTATAAGTACTTTCTCAACATATTGAATCACAAAGACTCTCAAACTCATGACGTCCTATTTAGGAGAGCCACTTCATGCCACTAAGAAAGTCCACAAGATCATTAACTTGTTACAGAGTTAATGTAATTCAATCAAAAGTTTAAAACGAACTTCAATATTTTAAAATAGTTACAATATTTTTTATTTATTTTTTGGAATTAACCAAAGAAAATTGCATGGTTCAAATAATTTAAAATTTACTTTTATCGTTGCTTGAGAGATTTGGAATCTCGTTGGGAAACGCATGTACCTAGCAAGCACCCACCCTAACCACTCGGCTAAAACAACTTGTGTGTTCTTTTATGGTCGAAAAATCGAAACGGATTATTATTTTTATTTTAGTTTTTTTTCCTACAAATTACTCTGTTACAATGTAATATTTGTTTATAACTACTTCACTCAACCTACTAAATCACAAAGAATCAATATTTCCCAACTCAGGCACAATCTCATGACCTCCTATATAGGAGAGGTACATCGTGCCGCTAAAAGACCACAAGATCATTTACTGGTTAAAGAGTTCATATCCTACTATTAAAAGTTTAAAACGAATTTCGTTATTTCAAAATAGTTTTTGTATTAACCAAAGAATATTGCATTGTTTCAAATAATTTAAAAATTTACTCCTATCGTTGCCTGAGAGATTCGAACTCTGGCAGGGAAACCCCATGTACTTAGCAGGCACACGCCTTAACCACTCGACCAAAGCAACGTGTGTGTTTTTTTATTGTATATGAAAAAAACGGATTACTATCTTTTTTAGAGATTTTTTCCAACAACTTACTTTGATACAATGTAATATTTGTTTTTAAGTACTTTCTCAACCTACTGAATCACAAAGACTCTCAAACTCATGACGTCCCATTTAGGAGAGCCACTACATGCCACTAAAAAGTCCATAAGATCATTTACTGGTTAAAGAGTTAATGTACTTCAATAAAAAGTTTAAAACGAACTTCAATATTTTAAAATAGTTGCAAGATTTTATTTTTTATTTTTTGGAATTAACCAAAGAAAATTGCATTTTTCAAATAATTTAAAATTTACTTTTATCGTTGCTTGAGAGATTTGGACTCTCGTTTGGGAAAACGCATGTACTTAGCAGGCACACGCCCTAACCACTCGGCTAAAACAACTTCTGTGTTCTTTTATGGTAGAAAAATCGAAATGGATCATTATTTTTTTTTTATTTTTTTTTTTTGCTACAAATTACTCTGTTTCAATGTAATATTTTTTTATAACTACTTTCTCAACCTACTAAATCACAAAGAATCAATATTTCCCAAATGGGACTCAATCCCATGACCTCCTATATCGGAGAGCTACTTAATGCCGCTAAAAAGACCACAAGATTATTTACTGGTGAAAGAGTTCATATCCTACAATTAAAAGTTTAACACGAATTTCATTATTTCAAAATAGTTTTTGTATTAACGAAAGAAAATTGCATTGTTTCAAATAAATAAAAAATTTACTTCTATCGTTGATTGAGAGACTCAAACTGTCGCGGGGAAACCCCATGTACTTAGCAGGCACAGGCCTTAACCACTCGGCCAAAGCAACTTGTGTGTTTTTTAATTGTATATGAAAAAAACGGATTACTATCTTTTTTTGAGATTTTTTCCAACAACTTACTTTGATACAATGTAATATTTGTTTTTAAGTACTTTCTCAACCTACTGAATCACAAAGACTCTCAAACTCATGAGGTCCTATTTAGGAGAGCCACTTCATGCCACTAAAAAGTCCACAAGATCATTTACTGGTTAAAGAGTTAATGTACTTCAATCAAAAGTTTAAAACGAACTTCAATATTTTAAAATAGTTACAATATTTTTTTTTTTTTTGGAATTAACCAAAGAAAATTGCATTATTTCAAATAATTTAAAATTTACTTTTATCGTTGCTTGAGAGATTTGGACTCTTGTTGGGAAAACGCATGTACTTAGCAGGCACACGCCCTAACCACTCGGCTAAAACAACTTGTGTGTTCTTTTATGGTAGAAAAATCGAAACGAATTATTATTTTTAGGGAAAATTGTAAACAATGCCCCTCTATAATATGCCAATTATCAATGTCACCCCTGAATTATGAGTGGTGTAAATGTTGCCCCTTAATTATCAAAATGGTGCACATATAGCCCCTTCCGTAACCGACTTGTGGTTCCCCACCGCTGTCAATCGTTGGTACTTCGAATCGAGGTTGGGAAAAAACAACTAAATTACATATTTACTCCGACTTAACGGTGTCGTACACTAATGGGGAACCACATGTCCGTTACGGGAGGGGCTATATGTGCACCATTTTGATAATTGAGGGGCAACATTTACACCACTCATAATTCAGGAGTGACATTGATAATTGACATATTATAGAGGGCATTTTTTACAATTTTCCCTTATTTTTATTTTAGTTTTTTTTTTTCTACAAATTACTCTGTTACAATGTAATATTTGTTTATAACTACTTCATCAACCTATTAAATCACAAAGAATCAATATTTCCCAAATGGGGCTCAATCCCATGACATCCTATATAGGAGAGTTACATCATGCCGCTAAAAAGACCACAAGATCATTTACTGGTTACAATGTAATTGTAACACCCCCAAAAAACAAGGCCCAATTGAAGCCCTAACACAAGCAGATTAACAACAAAACTAGGACAGCGGAAGATAAACGGAAACTGGATAAAAGAAATCCAAAAAGGGGTGTTATGCCACGTATACCACACTAGGTAACGCTAAGGCAACAATCTGCAAGTGTATAGTACTATCCCAATACATCAATCTAAAGCAGTCTAAAAACATTGGCACACAGGCCACAAAAACACAACGGTGCTAAGCTACCAGGCTCTAGACATCGCTCTCGTCTAAACACCACCTGAAAGATACAAAGATAAACATTGGGACGACGCCCGGTCAGCGAATAATGCTGGTAACCCACCAATACCGTTAAGTATCATAAATAGGTAGATATAAGATATAAAAACCATTTTCGAAACGGAATACATATATATATAAGTCAAAAGCCAAGATCAAAGGACAACACAAGACTCACCACTCACAAGGATAACACCGGGAACACATCCCAACCACATAGGTTTACCACACACAAGGATAAAGACTCACCCAACGGCAACACATGCCAAAACACCACAAGCCTCCGTGACTACACACGTCATGAGAGAAGATCACACAACGCCGGCTTTACAAGCCCTCGCAACATCACCCATCACGAGTTTGGTATGCCTTCCTTATGCACTGTTCCAACCTTATGGCTACCCCCAACCTTGTACCTTCTTTCCAACCATTACCTCCAAGATCCCCTGTACAGCCAAGTCCAACCTTATTCCGCCGAGACCGTCGTCCCCCACCTATAACCACCAACGAACCACCACAAATCACGGCAACACATTCCCGGATAACACAATGTTATCCCCCAATCACGTGGACCCATCACTCAGGCCACAACTCCATAATCACGTCACGGCCACCACGAGGACCGCTGCAATACCTTGGTGACTAGTGTCCCATACCACTAATCGTGCAATCTAGGTAGAGCCACACACGCACCACCACTCACACGAATCAATCAACGGATTGCAAGGAAGGTATGAAACACACTCAATCAAGGAACGGGTCACAACCCACAACCACAACGATGAATAACACAAGTTATCATCAACCAAACGGAAGGTACAAACCACACACACGCTAGTATTAAGACGAAAAACTAGCATGCTTAACAACGGGGAAACTCAAGATAGTTCCGAGGAACACACAAGACACCTATTGGTCCAACGAAGCACAATGTTGAACACTTAGCACGAATCAAGACACCAAAGACCCTACATGGATACCTACCATATATTTCTAGACCTACAAAACATCAAGAAGACACTCAAATAGTTCCACAAAAGAACATCGGGAAGACAAGAGATCAAACACCACGACAACCAAATCACGGGGAACAAATCCCAACATCACCACAACCATGTACCCGCGGGTGGACCCACGGGTAGTGCCCCACCCGTGGTCCCGCCCGCGGGAACAATATCCCACGAGGCTGTGTACCCGCGGGTAGGCCGGCGGGTGGTGCCCCGCCCGCCGTTCCGCCCGCGGGAACATACCTGTTCCACAACAAATCCCTTCGGGGATTTTCTTCTCCAAACACAAATTCAAGTCCAAAACATGCCAAATCTCACCAAACACAACAAAATGACTTGAACCAAGGAAAATGCCAAGCAATGGCACAAAGAAACCCTAAACACAAGCTCTAGATATGCAATATCACAAGATAAATGCATAAACCCTCACATATCATAGCAAAACACAAGTAGAATCCAAGAAATCACATATAGGTAAGCAAAATAGGTTTTGTAGAGCATGTGTTACCTCTTGAAGACCAAAAGACTTCTCTAACACCACAACAAGCTCTCCACTAGGCTCACTTCTCAAACCCACTTCAAGATCAAACCAAAAGATCATAAAGATCCTACCTTTAAGAAAAAGACAACTAAGATGGAACCAAAAAGACTAGACAAGCTTAGATCTTACCCTTCTAGATGCCCAAATAGGTGAAAGGTTGAATCTTGGAAGCAAAACTTGGAATCTTGACAAGGGTCTCAACTTGGCTTGGAGAATAAGCTACACTTCTATTCTAGAGAGAATGTAGAGATATTTTTCTAGGAATTGTAAGGAATGAAATGAAGAAGTCTTCTAGGTTAGGATACAATACTAACTCTTGGTTAAAATACAAGGCTACCCTTACTAACCCTTAGAAAGTGTAAGGAACAAGGGAACTAAAAGCACAAGGTACAACACAACTTAAAGATTGACTAGTCAAATACTAGTCCTTGAGTATTAAAAATTAGGATTTTAGGAATCAATTCCTCAAAAGAAATAGAATTAATTACTCAATTAATTCATGGATTGGAGTGTGGATTTTTGGGGTGTCACAGTAATATTTGTTTATAACTACTTCCTCAACCTACTAAATCACAAAGAATCAATATTTCCTGAATGGGGCTCAATCCCATGCCCACCTATATAGGAGAGCTACTTCATGCCGCTAAAAAGTCCACAAGATCATTTACTGGTTAAAGAGTTCATATCCTACAATTAAAAGTTTAAAACGAATTTCAATATTTCCAAATAGTTTTTGTATTAACGAAAGAAAATTGCGTTGTTTCAAATAATTAAAAAATTTACTTTTATCTTTGCCTGAGAGATTCGAATTGTCGCAGGGAAACCCCATGTACTTAGCAGGCACACGTCTTAACCACTCGGCCAAAGCAACTTGTGTGTTTTTTAATTGTAAAAGAAAAAAACGGATCACTATGTTTTATAGAGATTTATACCTACAACTTACTTTGATACAATGTAATATTTTTTTATAAGTACTTTCTCAACCTACTGAATCACAAAGACTCTCAAACTCATGACGTCCTATATAGGAAAGCCACTTCATGCCAGTAAAAAGTCCACAAGATCTTTTACTGGTTAAAAAGTTAATGTACTCCAATCAAAAGTTTAAAACAAACTTCAATATTTTAAAATAGTTACAAGATTTTATTTTTTATTTTTTGGTATTAACCAAAGAAAATTGCATTGTTTCAAATAAAAAAAATTTACTTTTATTGTTGCTTAGGAGATTCAGGCACACGCTTTAACCACTCAGCCAAAACAACTTGTGTGTTCTTTATGGTAGAAAAATCGAAATGGTTCATTATTTTTTTTAGAGTTTTTTTTCTAGAAATTACTCTGTTACAATGAAATATTTGTTTATAACTACTTCCTCAACCTACTAAATCACAAAGAATCAATATTTCCCATGACCTCCTATATAGGAGAGTCACTTCATGCCGCTAAATATACCACAAGATCATTTACTGGTTAAAGAGTTCATATCCTACAATTAAAAGTTTAAAACGAATTTCAATATTTCAAAATAGTTTTTGTATTAACCAAAGAAAATTGCATTGTTTCAACTAATTAAAAAATATACTTCTATCGTTGATTGAGTGATTCAAACTGTCGCGGGGAAACCCCATGTACTTAGCAGGCACAAGCCTTAACCACTCGGCCAGAGTAACTTGTGTGATTTTTAATTGTAAAAGAACAATACGTATGACTATCTTTTTTAAAGATTGTTTCCTACAACTTACTTTGATACAATGTAAAATTTGTTTATAAGTACTTTCTCAATCTACTGAATCACAAAGACTCTCAAACTCATGACGTCCTATTTAGGAGAGCCACTTCATGCCACGAAAAAAGTCCACAAGATCATTTACTAGTAAAAGAGTTAATGTACTTCAATCAAAAGTTTCAAACGAACTTCAATATTTTAAAATAGTTACAAGATTTTATTTTTTATTTTTTGGAATTAACCAAAGAAAATTGCATTGTTTCAACTAATTTAAAATTTACTTTTATCGTTGCTTGAGAGATTTGGCCTCTCGTTGGGAAAACGCAAGTACTTTGCAGGCACACGCCCTAACCACTCGGATAAAACAACTTCTGTGTTCTTTTATGGTAGAAAAATCGGAACGGATCATTATTATTATTTTTTTGTTTTTTTTTTCTACAAATTACTCTCTTAATATGTAATATTTGTTTATAACTAGTTCCTCAACCTACTAAATCACAAAGAATCTATATTTCCCAAATGTGGCTCAATACCAACACCTCCTATATAGGAGAGCTACTTCATGCCGCTAAAAAGACCACAAGATCATTTACTGGTTAAAGAGTTCATATCCTACAATTAAAAGTGTAAAACGAATTTCAATATTTCAAAATAGTTTTTGTATTAACCAAAGAAAATTGCATTGTTTCAAATAATTAAAAAATTTACTTCAATCATTGCCTGAGAGATTCAAACTCTAGCGAGGAAACCCCATATACTTAGCAAGCACACACCTTAACCACTCGGCCAAAGCCACTTGTGTGTTTTTTTATTGTACATGAAAAAAACACATTACTTTCTTTTTTAAAGATTTTTTTTTCTTACAACTTACTTTCATACAATGTAATATTTGTTTATATGTCCTTTCTGAACCTACTGAATCACAAAGACTCTCAAACTCATGACGTCTTATTTAGGAGAGCCACTTCATGCTACTAAAAAGTCCACAAGATCATTTACTGGTTAAAGAGTTCGTATCCTACAATTCAAAGTATAAAACGAATTTCAATATTTCAAAATAGTTTTTGTATTAACCAAAGAAAATTGCACTGTTTCAAATAATTAAAAAATTACTTTTATCATTACCTTAGAGATTCGAACTCTCGTAGGGAAACCCCATGTACTTAGCATGCACACGCCTTAACCACTCGGCCAAAGCAACTTGTGTGTTGTTTTATTGTATATGAAAAAAACGGATTACTATCTTTTTTAGAGCTTTTTTTTTCCTACAACTTACTTTGATACAATGTAATATTTGTATATAAGTACTTTCTCAACATATTGAATCACAAAGACTCTCAAACTCATGACGTCCTATTTAGAAGAGCCACTTCATGCCACTAAAAAGTCCACAACATCATTTACTGGTTAAAGAGTTATTGTACTTCAATTAAAAGTTTAAAACGAACTTCAATATTTTAAAATAGTTACAATATTTTTTTTATTTTTTTTTTTGGAATTAACCAAAGAAAATTGCATTGTTTCAAATAATATAAAATTTACTTTTATCGTTGCTTGAGAGATTTGGACTCTCGTTGGGAAAACGCATGTACTTAGCAGGCACACGCCCTAACCACTCGGCTAAAAAAACTTGTGTGTTCTTTTATGGTAGAAAAATCGAAACGGATCATTATTTTTTTTTTTAGTTTTTTTTTTTTTTCGTACAAATTACTCTGTTACAATGTAATATTTGTTTTTAACTACTTCACTCAACCTACTAAATCACAAAGAATCAATATTTCCCAAATCGGGATCAATCCCATGACCTCCTATATAGGAGAGCTACTTCATGCCACTCAAAAGACCACAAGACCATTTACTGGTTAAAGAGTTCATATCCTACAATTAAAAGTTTAAAACGAATTTCATTATTTCAAAATAGTTTTTCTATTAACCAAAGAAAATTGCATTGTTTCAAATAATTAAAAAATTTACTTCTATCGTTGCCTGAGAGATTCGAACTCTCGCAGGGAAACCCCATGTACTTAGCAGGCATACGTGTTAACCACTCGGCCAAAGCAACGTGCGTGTTTTTTTATTGTATATGAAAAAAACGGATTAGTATCTTTTTTAGAGATTTTTTCCAACAACTTACTTTGATACAATGTAATATTTGTTTTTAAGTACTTTCTCAACCTACAGAATCACAAAGACTCTCAAACTCATGACGTCCCATTTAGGAGAGCCACTACATGCCACTAAAATGTCCACAAGATCATTTGCTGGTTAAAGAGTTAATGTACTTTAATAAAAAGTTTAAAACGAACTTCAATATTTTAAAATAGTTACAAGATTTTATTTTTTATTTTTTGGAATTAACCAAAGAAAATTGCATGGTTTCAAATAATATAAAATTTACTTTTATCGTTGCTTGAGAGATTTGGACTCTCGTTGGGAAACGCATTTACTTAACAGGCACAAGCCCTTATCACTCGGCTAAAACAACTTGTGTGTTCTTTTATGGTCGAAAAATCGAAACGGATTGTTATTTTTATTTCAGTTTTTTTTTTTTTTTTTTTTGCTACAAACTACTATGTTACAATGTAATATTTGTTTATAACTACTTCACTCAACCTACTAAATCACAAAGAATCAATATTTCCCAAATCGGGCTCAATCCCATGACCTCCTATACAGGAGAGCTACTTCATGCCGCTTAAAAGACCACAAGATCATTTACTGGTTAAAGATTTCATATCCTACTATTAAAAATTTAAAACGAATTTCATTATTTCAAAAGAGTTTTTTTATTAACCAAAGAAAATTGCATTGTTTCAAATAATTAAAAAATTTACTCCTATTGTTGCTAGAGAGATTCAAACTCTCGCGTGGAAACCCCATGTACTTAGCAGGCACACGCCTTAACCACTCTGCCAAAGCACCATGTGTGTTATTTTATTGTATATGAAAAAAACGGATTACTATCTTTTTTAGAGCTTTTTTTTTTTCCTACAACTTACTTTGATACAATGTAATATTTGTTTATAAGTACTTTCTCAACATATTGAATCACAAAGACTCTCAAACTCATGACGTCCTATTTAGGAGAGCCACTTCATGCCACTAAAAAGTCCACAACATCATTAACTGGTTAAAGAGTTATTGTACTTCAATTAAAAGTTTAAAACGAACTTCAATATTTTAAAATAGTTACAATATTTTTTTATTTTTTTTTTTTTGGAATTAACCAAAGAAAATTGCATTGTTTCAAATAATATAAAATTTACTTTTATCGTTGCTTGAGAGATTTGGACTCTCGTTGGGAAAACGCATGTACTTAGCAGGCACACGCCCTAACCACTCGTCTAAAAAAACTTGTGTGTTCTTTTATGGTAGAAAAATCGAAACCGATCATTATTTTTTTTTTTAGTTTTTTTTTTTTCTACAAATTACTCTGTTTCAATGTAATATTTGTTTATAACTACATCCTCAACCTACTAAATCACAAAGAATCAATATTTCCCAAATGGGGCTCAATCCCATGACCTCCTATATGGGAGAGCTACTTCATGCCGCTAAAAAGACCACATGATCATTTACTGGTTAAAGAGTTCCTATCCGACAATTAAAAATTTAAAACGAATTTCATAATATCAAAATAGTTTTTGTATTAACCAAAGAAAATTGCATTGTTTCAAATAATTAAAAAATTTACATCTATCGTTGCTTGAGAGATTCAAACTCTCGCGGGGAAACCCCATGTACTTAACAGGCACACGCCTTAACCACTTGACCAAAGCAACATGTGAGGTATTTTATTGTATATGAAAAAAATGGATTACGTTCTTTTTATAATATTTTTTCCAACAACTTACTTTGATACAATGTAATATTTGTTTTTAAGAACTTTCTCAACCTACTGAATCACAAAGACTCTCAAACTCATGACGTTCTATTTAGGAGAGCCACTTCATGCCACTAAAATGTCCACAAGATCATTAACTGGTTAAAGAGTTAATGTACTTCAATCAAAAGTTTAAAACGAACTTCAATATTTTAAAATAGTTACAATAATTTTTTTATTTTTATTTTTTGGAATTAACCTAAGAAAATTGCATTGTTTCAAATAATTTAAAATTTACTTTTATCGTTGCTTGAGAGATTTGGACTCTCGTTGGGAAAACGCATGTACTTAGCAGGCACACGCCCCAACCACTCGGCTAAAAAAACTTGTGTGTTCTTTTATGGTATAAAAATCGAAACGGATCATTATTTTTTTTAGCTTTTTCTTTTTCTAAAAATTACCCTGTTTCAATGTAATATTTGTTTATAACTACTTCCTCAACCTACTAAATCACAAAGAATCAATATTTCCCAAATGGGGCTCAATCCCATGACCTCCTATATCGGAGAGCTACTTCATGCCTCTAAAAAGACCACAAGATCCTTTACTGGTTAAAGAGTTAATATCCTACAATTAAAAATTTAAAATGAATTTCATTATTTCAAAATAGTTTTTGTATTAACCAAAGAATATTGCATTGTTTCAAATAATTAAAAAATGTTTTTGTATTAACCAAAGAAAATTGCATTGTTTCAAATAATTAAAAAATTTAATTTTTTTTCTATCGTTGCCTAAGAAATTCAAACTCTCGCAGGGAAATCACATGTACTTAGCAGGGGCACGCCTTAACCACTCGGCCAAAGCAACTTGTATACTATTTTATTGTATATGAAAAAAACAGATTACAATCTTTTTAAGAGATTTTTTCCAACAACTTACTTTGATACAATGTAATATTTGTTTTTAAGTACTTTCTCAACCTACTGAATCAGAAAGACTCTCAAACTCATGACGTCCTATTTAGGAGAGCCACTTCATGCCACTAAAATGTCCACAAGATCATTAACTTGTTAAAGAGTTAATGTACTTCAATCAAAAGTTTAAAACTAACTTCAATATTTTAAAATAGTTACAATATTTTTTTTTTTGGAATTAACCAAAGAAAATTGCATTGTATCAAATAATTTAAAATTTACTTTTATCGTTGCTTGAGAGATTTGGACTCTCGTTGGGAAAACGCATGTACTTAGCAGGCACACGCCCTAATCACTCGGCTAAAAAAACTTGTGTGTTCTTTTATGGTAGAAAAATCGAAACGGATCATTATTTTTTTTTAGCTTTTTTTTTTTTTCTACAAATTACTCTGTTTCAATGTAATATTTGTTTATAACTTCTTCCTCAACCTACTAAATCAGAAAGAATCAATATTTTCCAAATGGGGCTCAATCCCATGACCTCCTATATCGGAGAGCTACTTCATGCCGCTAAAAAGACCACAAGATCCTTTACTGGTTAAAGAGTTAATATCCTACAATTAAAATTTTAAAATGAATTTCATTATTTCAAAATAGTTTTTGTATTAACCAAAGAATATTGCATTGTTTCAAATAATTAAAAAATGTTTTTGTATTAACCAAAGAAAATTGCATTGTTTCAAATAATTAAAAAATTTTATTTTTTTTCTATCGTTGCCTAAGAAATTCAAACTCTCGCAGGGAAATCACATGTACTTAGCAGGGGCACGCCTTAACCACTCGGCCAAAGCAACATGTATATTATTTTATTGTATATGAAAAAAACAGATTACAATCTTTTTAAGAGATTTTTTCCAACAACTTACTTTGATACAATGTAATATTTGTTTTTAAGTACTTTCTCAACCTACTGAATCAGAAAGACTCTCAAACTCATGACGTCCTATTTAGGAGAGCCACTTCATGCCACTAAAATGTCCACAAGATCATTAACTTGTTAAAGAGTTAATGTACTTCAATCAAAAGTTTAAAACTAACTTCAATATTTTAAAATAGTTACAATATTTTTTTTTTTTTTTTTGGAATTAACCAAAGAAAATTGCATTGTATCAAATAATTTAAAATTTACTTTTATCGTTGCTTGAGAGATTTGGACTCTCGTTGGGAAAACGCATGTACTTAGCAGGCACACGCCCTAATCACTCGGCTAAAAAAACTTGTGTGTTCTTTTATGGTAGAAAAATCGAAACGGATCATTATTTTTTTTTAGCTTTTTTTTTTTTTCTACAAATTACTCTGTTTCAATGTAATATTTGTTTATAACTTCTTCCTCAACCTACTAAATCAGAAAGAATCAATATTTTCCAAATGGGGCTCAATCCCATGACCTCCTATATCGGAGAGCTACTTCATGACGCAAAAAAGACCTCAAGATCATTTACTGCTTAAAGAGTTCATATCCTACAATTAAAAATTTAAAATGAATTTCATTATTTCAAAATAGATTTTGTATTAACCATAGAAAATTGCATTGTTTCAAATAATTAAAAAATTTACTTTTATCGTTGCCTGAGAGATTTGAACTCTCGCGTGGAAACCCCATGCACGTAGCAGGCACACGCCTTAACCACTCGACCAAAGAAACATGTGTATTATTTTATTGTATATGAAAAAAACGGATTACTATCTTTTTAAGAGATTTTTTCCAACAACTTACTTTGATACAATGTAATATTTGTTTTTAAGTACTTTCTCAACCTACTGAATCACAAAGACTCTCAAACCCATGACGTCCTATTTAGGAGAGCCACTACATGCCACTAAAAAGTGCACAAGATCATTTACTGGTTAATGAGTTAATGTACTTCGATAAAAAGTTTAAAACGAACTTAAATATTTTAAAATAGTTACAAGATTTTATTTTTTATTTTTTGGAATTAACCAAAGAAAATTGCAATTTTCAAATAATTTAAAATTTACTTTTATCGTTGCTTGAGAGATTTGGACTCTCGTTGGGAAAACACATGTACTTAGTAGGCACACGCACTAACCACTCGGCTAAAAAAACTTGTGTGTTCTTTTATGGTAGAAAAATCGAAACGGATCATTATTTTTTTTTAAGTTTTTTTTTTCTACAAATTACTCTGTTTCAATGTAATATTTGTTTATAACTACTTCCTCAACCTACTAAATCACAAAGAATCAATATTTCCCAAATGGTGCTCAATCCCATGACCTCCTATATCGGAGAGCTACATCATGCCGCTAAAAAGACCACAAGTTCATTTACTGGTTAAAGAGTTCATATCCTACAATTAAAAATTTAAAACGAATTTCATTATTTCAAAATAGTTTTTGTATTAACCAAAGAAAATTGCATAGTTTCAAATAATTAAAAAATTTATTTCTATCGTTGCCTAAGAGATTCGAACTCTCACGGGGAAACCCCATGTACATAGTAGCCACACGGCTTAACGACTCGGCCAAAGCAACATGTGTGCTATTTTATTGTATATGAAAAAATGGATTACTATCTTTTTAAGAGATTTTTTCCAACAACTTACTTTGATACAATGTAATATTTGTTTTTAAGAACTTTCTCAACCTACTGAATCACAAAGACTCTTAAACTCATGACGTCCTATTTAGGAGAGCCACTTCATGCCACTAAAAAGTCCACAACATCATTAACTGGTTAAAGAGTTAATGTACATCAATCAAATGTTTAAAACGAACTTCAATATTTTAAAATAGTTACAATATTTTTTTATTTTTTATTTTTGGAATTAACCAAAGAAAATTGCATTGTTTCAAATAATTTAAAATTTACTTTTATCGTTGCTTGAGAGATTTGGACTCTCGTTGGGAAAACGCATGTACTTAGCAAGCACACGCCCTAACCACTCGGCTAAAAAAACTTGTTTGTTCTTTTATGGTAGAAAAATCGAAACGGATCATTATTTTTTTTTAGTTTTTTTTTTCTACAAATTACTCTGTTTCAGTGTAATATTTGTTTATAACTACATCCTCAACCTACTAAATCACAAAGAATCAATATTTCCCAAATGGGGCTCAATCCCATGACCTCCTATATGGGAGAGCTACTTCATGCCGCTAAAAAGACCACATGATCATTTACTGGTTAAAGAGTTCCTATCCGACAATTAAAAATTTAAAACGAATTTCATAATATCAAAATAGTTTTTGTATTAACCAAAGAAAATTGCATTGTTTCAAATAATTAAAAAATTTACATCTATCGTTGCTTGAGAGATTCAAACTCTCGCGGGGAAACCCCATGTACTTAACAGGCACACGCCTTAACCACTTGACCAAAGCAACATGTGAGGTATTTTATTGTATATGAAAAAAATGGATTACGTTCTTTTTATGATATTTTTTCCAACAACTTACTTTGATACAATGTAATATTTGTTTTTAAGAACTTTCTCAACCTACTGAATCACAAAGACTCTCAAACTCATGACGTTCTATTTAGGAGAGCCACTTCATGCCACTAAAATGTCCACAAGATCATTAACTGGTTAAAGAGTTAATGTACTTCAATCAAAAGTTTAAAACGAACTTCAATATTTTAAAATAGTTACAATAATTTTTTTATTTTTATTTTTTGGAATTAACCTAAGAAAATTGCATTGTTTCAAATAATTTAAAATTTACTTTTATCGTTGCTTGAGAGATTTGGACTCTCGTTGGGAAAACGCATGTACTTAGCAGGCACACGCCCCAACCACTCGGCTAAAAAAACTTGTGTGTTCTTTTATGGTATAAAAATCGAAACGGATCATTATTTTTTTTAGCTTTTTCTTTTTCTAAAAATTACCCTGTTTCAATGTAATATTTGTTTATAACTACTTCCTCAACCTACTAAATCACAAAGAATCAATATTTCCCAAATGGGGCTCAATCCCATGACCTCCTATATCGGAGAGCTACTTCATGCCGCTAAAAAGACCACAAGATCCTTTACTGGTTAAAGAGTTAATATCCTACAATTAAAAATTTAAAATGAATTTCATTATTTCAAAATAGTTTTTGTATTAACCAAAGAATATTGCATTGTTTCAAATAATTAAAAAATGTTTTTGTATTAACCAAAGAAAATTGCATTGTTTCAAATAATTAAAAAATTTAATTTTTTTTCTATCGTTGCCTAAGAAATTCAAACTCTCGCAGGGAAATCACATGTACTTAGCAGGGGCACGCCTTAACCACTCGGCCAAAGCAACTTGTATACTATTTTATTGTATATGAAAAAAACAGATTACAATCTTTTTAAGAGATTTTTTCCAACAACTTACTTTGATACAATGTAATATTTGTTTTTAAGTACTTTCTCAACCTACTGAATCAGAAAGACTCTCAAACTCATGACGTCCTATTTAGGAGAGCCACTTCATGCCACTAAAATGTCCACAAGATCATTAACTTGTTAAAGAGTTAATGTACTTCAATCAAAAGTTTAAAACTAACTTCAATATTTTAAAATAGTTACAATATTTTTTTTTTTTGGAATTAACCAAAGAAAATTGCATTGTATCAAATAATTTAAAATTTACTTTTATCGTTGCTTGAGAGATTTGGACTCTCGTTGGGAAAACGCATGTACTTAGCAGGCACACGCCCTAATCACTCGGCTAAAAAAACTTGTGTGTTCTTTTATGGTAGAAAAATCGAAACGGATCATTATTTTTTTTTAGCTTTTTTTTTTTTTTTCTACAAATTACTCTGTTTCAATGTAATATTTGTTTATAACTTCTTCCTCAACCTACTAAATCAGAAAGAATCAATATTTTCCAAATGGGGCTCAATCCCATGACCTCCTATATCGGAGAGCTACTTCATGCCGCTAAAAAGACCACAAGATCCTTTACTGGTTAAAGAGTTAATATCCTACAATTAAAAATTTAAAATGAATTTCATTATTTCAAAATAGTTTTTGTATTAACCAAAGAATATTGCATTGTTTCAAATAATTAAAAAATGTTTTTGTATTAACCAAAGAAAATTGCATTGTTTCAAATAATTAAAAAATTTAATTTTTTTTCTATCGTTGCCTAAGAAATTCAAACTCTCGCAGGGAAATCACATGTACTTAGCAGGGGCACGCCTTAACCACTCGGCCAAAGCAACATGTATATTATTTTATTGTATATGAAAAAAACAGATTACAATCTTTTTAAGAGATTTTTTCCAACAACTTACTTTGATACAATGTAATATTTGTTTTTAAGTACTTTCTCAACCTACTGAATCAGAAAGACTCTCAAACTCATGACGTCCTATTTAGGAGAGCCACTTCATGCCACTAAAATGTCCACAAGATCATTAACTAGTTAAAGAGTTAATGTACTTCAATCAAAAGTTTAAAACTAACTTCAATATTTTAAAATAGTTACAATATTTTTTTTTTTTTTGGAATTAACCAAAGAAAATTGCATTGTATCAAATAATTTAAAATTTACTTTTATCGTTGCTTGAGAAATTTGGACTCTCGTTGGGAAAACGCATGTACTTAGCAGGCACACGCCCTAATCACTCGGCTAAAAAAACTTGTGTGTTCTTTTATGGTAGAAAAATCGAAACGGATCATTATTTTTTTTAGCTTTTTTTTTTTTTCTACAAATTACTCTGTTTCAATGTAATATTTGTTTATAACTTCTTCCTCAACCTACTAAATCAGAAAGAATCAATATTTTCCAAATGGGGCTCAATCCCATGACCTCATATATCGGAGAGCTACTTCATGACGCAAAAAAGACCTCAAGATCATTTACTGCTTAAAGAGTTCATATCCTACAATTAAAAATTTAAAATGAATTTCATTATTTCAAAATAGATTTTGTATTAACCATAGAAAATTGCATTGTTTCAAATAATTAAAAAATTTACTTTTATCGTTGCCTAAGAGATTTGAACTCTCGCGTGGAAACCCCATGCACGTAGCAGGCACACGCCTTAACCACTCGACCAAAGAAACATGTGTATTATTTTATTGTATATGAAAAAAACGGATTACTATCTTTTTAAGAGATTTTTTCCAACAACTTACTTTGATACAATGTAATATTTGTTTTTAAGTACTTTCTCAACCTACTGAATCACAAAGACTCTCAAACTCATGACGTCCTATTTAGGAGAGCCACTACATGCCACTAAAAAGTGCACAAGATCATTTACTGGTTAATGAGTTAATGTACTTCGATAAAAAGTTTAAAACGAACTTAAATATTTTAAAATAGTTACAAGATTTTATTTTTTATTTTTTGGAATTAACCAAAGAAAATTGCAATTTTCAAATAATTTAAAATTTACTTTTATCGTTGCTTGAGAGATTTGGACTCTCGTTGGGAAAACACATGTACTTAGTAGGCACACGCACTAACCACTCGGCTAAAAAAACTTGTGTGTTCTTTTATGGTAGAAAAATCGAAACGGATCATTATTTTTTTTTAAGTTTTTTTTTTTCTACAAATTACTCTGTTTCAATGTAATATTTGTTTATAACTACTTCCTCAACCTACTAAATCACAAAGAATCAATATTTCCCAAATGGTGCTCAATCCCATGACCTCCTATATCGGAGAGCTACATCATGCCGCTAAAAAGACCACAAGTTCATTTACTGGTTAAAGAGTTCATATCCTACAATTAAAAATTTAAAACGAATTTCATTATTTCAAAATAGTTTTTGTATTAACCAAAGAAAATTGCATAGTTTCAAATAATTAAAAAATTTAATTCTATCGTTGCCTAAGAGATTCGAACTCTCACGAGGAAACCCCATGTACATAGTAGCCACACGGCTTAACGACTCGGCCAAAGCAACATGTGTGCTATTTTATTGTATATGAAAAAATGGATTACTATCTTTTTAAGAGATTTTTTCCAACAACTTACTTTGATACAATGTAATATTTGTTTTTAAGAACTTTCTCAACCTACTGAATCACAAAGACTCTTAAACTCATGACGTCCTATTTAGGAGAGCCACTTCATGCCACTAAAAAGTCCACAACATCATTAACTGGTTAAAGAGTTAATGTACATCAATCAAATGTTTAAAACGAACTTCAATATTTTAAAATAGATACAATATTTTTTTATTTTTTTTTTTTGGAATTAACCAAAGAAAATTGCATTGTTTCAAATAATTTAAAATTTACTTTTATCGTTGCTTGAGAGATTTGGACTCTCGTTGGGAAAACGCATGTACTTAGCAAGCACACGCCCTAACCACTCGGCTAAAAAAACTTGTTTGTTCTTTTATGGTAGAAAAATCGAAACGGATCATTATTTTTTTTTAGTTTTTTTTTTTTCTACAAATTACTCTGTTTCAGTGTAATATTTGTTTATAACTACTTCCTCAACCTACTAAATCACAAAGAATCAATATTTCCCAAATGGGGCTCAATCCCATGACCTCCTATATCGGAGAGCTACTTCATGCCGCTAAAAGGACCACAAGATCACTTACTGGTTAAAGAGTTCATATCCTACAATTAAAAATATAAAACGAATTTCATTATTTCAAAATAGTTTTTGTATTAACCAAAGAAAATTGCATTGTTTCAAATAATTAAAAAATTTACTTCTATCGTTACCTAAGAGATTCGAACTCTCGCGGGGAAACCCCATGTACTTAGTAGCCACACGCCTTAACCACTCGGCCAAAGCAACATGTGTGCTATTTTATTGTATATGAAAAAATGGATTACTATCTTTTTAAGAGATTTTTTCCAACAACTTACTTTGATACAATGTAATATTTGTTTTTCAGAACTTTCTCAACCTACTGAATCACAAAGACTCTTAAACTCATGACGTCCTATTTAGGAGAGCCACTTCATGCCACTAAAAAGTCCACAACATCATTAACTGGTTAAAGAGTTAATGTACATCAATCAAATGTTTAAAACGAACTTCAATATTTTAAAATAGTTACAATATTTTTTTATTTTTTTTTTTGGAATTAACCAAAGAAAATTGCATTGTTTCAAATAATTTAAAATTTACTTTTATCGTTGCTTGAGAGATTTGGACTCTCGTTGGGAAAACGCATGTACTTAGCAGGCACACGCCCTAACCACTCGGCTAAAAAACTTGTTTGTTCTTTTATGGTAGAAAAATCGAAACGGATCATTATTTTTTTTTAGTTTTTTTTTTCTACAAATTACTCTGTTTCAATGTAATATTTGTTTATAACTACTTCCTCAACCTACTAAATCACGAAGAATCAATATTTCCCAAATGGGGATCAATCCCATGACCTCCTATATCGGAGAGCTACTTCATGCCGCTAAAAGGACCACGAGATCACTTACAGGTTAAAGAGTTCATATCCTACAATTAAAAATATAAAACGAATTTCATTATTTCAAAATAGTTTTTGTATTAACCAAAGAAAATTGCATTGTTTCAAATAATTAAAAAATTTACTTCTATCGTTGCCTGAGAGATTCGAACTCTCGCGGGGAAACCCCATGTACTTAGCAGGCATACGTGTTAACCACTCGGCCAAAGCAACGTGCATGTTTTTTTATTGTATATGAAAAAAACGGATTAGTATCTTTTTTAGAGATTTTTTCCAACAACTTACTTTGATACAATGTAATATTTGTTTTTAAGTACTTTCTCAACCTACAGAATCACAAAGACTCTCAAACTCATGACGTCCCATTTAGGAGAGCCACTACATGCCACTAAAATGTCCACAGGATCATTTGCTGGTTAAAGAGTTAATGTACTTTAATTAAAAGTTTAAAACGAACTTCAATATTTTAAAATAGTTACAAGATTTTATTTTTTATTTTTTGGAATTAACCAAAGAAAATTGCATGGTTTCAAATAATATAAAATTTACTTTTATCGTTGCTTGAGAGATTTGGACTCTCGTTGGGAAACGCATTTACTTAACAGGCACAAGCCCTTATCACTCGGCTAAAACAACTTGTGTGTTCTTTTATGGTCGAAAAATCGAAACGGATTGTTATTTTTATTTCAGTTTTTTTTTTTTTGCTACAAACTACTATGTTACAATGTAATATTTGTTTATAACTACTTCACTCAACCTACTAAATCACAAAGAATCAATATTTCCCAAATCGGGCTCAATCCCATGACCTCCTATACAGGAGAGCTACTTCATGCCGCTTAAAAGACCACAAGATCATTTACTGGTTAAAGATTTCATATCCTACTATTAAAAATTTAAAACGAATTTCATTATTTCAAAATAGTTTTTTTATTAACCAAAGAAAATTGCATTGTTTCAAATAATTAAAAAATTTACTCCTATCGTTGCTAGAGAGATTCAAACTCTCGCGTGGAAACCCCATGTACTTAGCAGGCACACGCCTTAACCACTCTGCCAAAGCAACATGTGTGTTATTTTATTGTATATGAAAAAAACGGATTACTATCTTTTTTAGAGCTTTTTTTTTTCCTACAACTTACTTTGATACAATGTAATATTTGTTTATAAGTACTTTCTCAACATATTGAATCACAAAGACTCTCAAACTCATGACGTCCTATTTAGGAGAGCCACTTCATGCCACTAAAAAGTCCACAACATCATTAACTGGTTAAAGAGTTATTGTACTTCAATTAAAAGTTTAAAACGAACTTCAATATTTTAAAATAGTTACAATATGTTTTTTATTTTTTTTTTTGGAATTAACCAAAGAAAATTGCATTGTTTCAAATAATATAAAATTTACTTTTATCGTTGCTTGAGAGATTTGGACTCTCGTTGGGAAAACGCATGTACTTAGCAGGCACACGCCCTAACCACTCGGCTAAAAAAACTTGTGTGTTCTTTTATGGTAGAAAAATCGAAACCGATCATTATTTTTTTTTTTTAGTTTTTTTTTTTCTACAAATTACTCTGTTTCAATGTAATATTTGTTTATAACTACATCCTCAACCTACTAAATCACAAAGAATCAATATTTCCCAAATGGGGCTCAATCCCATGACCTCCTATATGGGAGAGCTACTTCATGCCGCTAAAAAGACCACATGATCATTTACTGGTTAAAGAGTTCCTATCCTACAATTAAAAATTTTAAACGAATTTCATAATATCAAAATAGTTTTTGTATTAACCAAAGAAAATTGCATTGTTTCAAATAATTAAAAAATTTACATCTATCGTTGCTTGAGAGATTCAAACTCTCGCGGGGAAACCCCATGTACTTAACAGGCACACGCCTTAACCACTTGACCAAAGCAACATGTGAGGTATTTTATTGTATATGAAAAAAATGGATTACGTTCTTCTTAAGATATTTTTTCCAACAACTTACTTTGATACAATGTAATATTTGTTTTTAAGAACTTTCTCAACCTACTGAATCACAAAGACTCTCAAACTCATGACGTTCTATTTAGGAGAGCCACTTCATGCCACTAAAATGTCCACAAGATCATTAACTGGTTAAAGAGTTAATGTACTTCAATCAAAAGTTTAAAACGAACTTCAATATTTTAAAATAGTTACAATAATTTTTTTAATTTTATTTTTTGGAATTAACCTAAGAAAATTGCATTGTTTCAAATAATTTAAAATTTACTTTTATCGTTGCTTGAGAGATTTGGACTCTCGTTGGGAAAACGCATGTACTTAGCAGGCACACGCCCTAATCACTCGGCTAAAAAAACTTGTGTGTTCTTTTATGGTAGAAAAATCGAAACGGATCATTATTTTTTTTTAGCTTTTTTTTTTTTCTACAAATTACTCTGTTCCAATGTAATATTTGTTTATAACTTCTTCCTCAACCTACTAAATCAGAAAGAATCAATATTTTCCAAATGGGGCTCAATCCCATGACCTCCTATATCGGAGAGCTACTTCATGACGCAAAAAAGACCTCAAGATCATTTACTGCTTAAAGAGTTCATATCCTACAATTAAAAATTTAAAATGAATTTCATTATTTCAAAATAGATTTTGTATTAACCATAGAAAATTGCATTGTTTCAATTAATTAAAAAATTTACTTTTATCGTTGCCTGAGAGATTTGAACTCTCGCGTGGAAACCCCATGCACGTAGCAGGCACACGCATTAACCACTCGACCAAAGAAACATGTGTATTATTTTATTGTATATGAAAAAAACGGATTACTATCTTTTTAAGAGATTTTTTCCAACAACTTACTTTGATACAATGTAATATTTGTTTTTAAATACTTTCTCAACCTACTGAATCACAAAGACTCTCAAACTCATGACGTCCTATTTAGGAGAGCCACTACATGCCACTAAAAAGTGCACAAGATCATTTACTGGTTAATGAGTTAATGTACTTCGATAAAAAGTTTAAAACGAACTTAAATATTTTAAAATAGTTACAAGATTTTATTTTTTATTTTTTGGAATTAACCAAAGAAAATTGCAATTTTCAAATAATTTAAAATTTACTTTTATCGTTGCTTGAGAGATTTGGACTCTCGTTGGGAAAACACATGTACTTAGTAGGCACACGCACTAACCACTCGGCTAAAAAAACTTGTGTGTTCTTTTATGGTTGAAAAATCGAAATGGATCATTATTTTTTTTAAGTTTTTTTTTTCTACAAATTACTCTGTTTCAATGTAATATTTGTTTATAACTACTTCCTCAACCTACTAAATCACAAAGAATCAATATTTCCCAAATGGTGCTCAATCCCATGACCTCCTATATCGGAGAGCTACATCATGCCGCTAAAAAGACCACAAGTTCATTTACTGGTTAAAGAGTTCATATCCTACAATTAAAAATTTAAACGAATTTCATTATTTCAAAATAGTTTTTGTATTAACCAAAGAAAATTGCATAGTTTCAAATAATTAAAAAATTTATTTCTATCGTTGCCTAAGAGATTCGAACTCTCACGGGGAAACCCCATGTACATAGTAGCCACACGCCTTAACGACTCAGCCAAAGCAACATGTGTGCTATTTTATTGTATATGAAAAAATGGATTACTATCTTTTTAAGAGATTTTTTCCAACAACTTACTTTGATACAATGTAATATTTGTTTTTAAGAACTTTCTCAACCTACTGAATCACAAAGACTCTTAAACTCATGACGTCCTATTTAGGAGAGCCACTTCATGCCACTAAAAAGTCCACAACATCATTAACTGGTTAAAGAGTTAATGTACATCAATCAAATGTTTAAAACAAACTTCAATATTTTAAAATAGTTACAATATTTTTTTATTTTTTTTTTTTGGAATTAACCAAAGAAAATTGCATTGTTTCAAATAATTTAAAATTTACTTTTATCGTTGCTTGAGAGATTTGGACTCTCGTTGGGAAAACGCATGTACTTAGCAAGCACACGCCCTAACCACTCGGCTAAAAAAACTTGTTTGTTCTTTTATGGTAGAAAAATCGAAACGGATCATTATTTTTTTTTAGTTTTTTTTTTTTTACAAATTACTCTGTTTCAGTGTAATATTTGTTTATAACTACTTCCTCAACCTGCTAAATCACAAAGAATCAATATTTCCCAAATGGGGCTCAATCCCATGACCTCCTATATCGGAGAGCTACTTCATGCCGCTAAAAGGACCACAAGATCACTTACTGGTTAAAGAGTTCATATCCTACAATTAAAAATATAAAACGAATTTCATTATTTCAAAATAGTTTTTGTATTAACCAAAGAAAATTGCATTGTTTCAAAAAATTTAAAAATTTACTTCTATCGTTACCTAAGAGATTCGAACTCTCGCGGGGAAACCCCATGTACTTAGTAGCCACACGCCTTAACCACTCGGCCAAAGCAACATGTGTGCTATTTTATTGTATATGAAAAAATGGATTACTATCTTTTTAAGAGATTTTTTCCAACAACTTACTTTGATACAATGTAATATTTGTTTTTCAGAACTTTCTCAACCTACTGAATCACAAAGACTCTTAAACTCATGACGTCCTATTTAGGAGAGCCACTTCATGCCACTAAAAAGTCCACAACATCATTAACTGGTTAAAGAGTTAATGTACATCAATCAAATGTTTAAAACGAACTTCAATATTTTAAAATAGTTACAATATTTTTTTATTTTTTTTTTTGGAATTAACCAAAGAAAATTGCATTGTTTCAAATAATTTAAAATTTACTTTTATCGTTGCTTGAGAGATTTGGACTCTCGTTGGGAAAACGCATGTACTTAGCAGGCACACGCCCTAACCACTCGGCTAAAAAACTTGTTTGTTCTTTTATGGTAGAAAAATCGAAACGGATCATTATTTTTTTTTAGTTTTTTTTTTTCTACAAATTACTCTGTTTCAATGTAATATTTGTTTATAACTACTTCCTCAACCTACTAAATCACAAAGAATCAATATTTCCCAAATGGGGATCAATCCCATGACCTCCTATATCGGAGAGCTACTTCATGCCGCTAAAAGGACCACGAGATCACTTACAGGTTAAAGAGTTCATATCCTACAATTAAAAATATAAAACGAATTTCATTATTTCAAAATAGTTTTTGTATTAACCAAAGAAAATTGCATTGTTTCAAATAATTAAAAAATTTACTTCTATCGTTGCCTGAGAGATTCGAACTCTCGCGGGGAAACCCCATGTACTTAGCAGGCATACGTGTTAACCACTCGGCCAAAGCAACGTGCATGTTTTTTTATTGTATATGAAAAAAACGGATTAGTATCTTTTTTAGAGATTTTTTCCAACAACTTACTTTGATACAATGTAATATTTGTTTTTAAGTACTTTCTCAACCTACAGAATCACAAAGACTCTCAAACTCATGACGTCCCATTTAGGAGAGCCACTACATGCCACTAAAATGTCCACAGGATCATTTGCTGGTTAAAGAGTTAATGTACTTTAATTAAAAGTTTAAAACGAACTTCAATATTTTAAAATAGTTACAAGATTTTATTTTTTATTTTTTGGAATTAACCAAAGAAAATTGCATGGTTTCAAATAATATAAAATTTACTTTTATCGTTGCTTGAGAGATTTGGACTCTCGTTGGGAAACGCATTTACTTAACAGGCACAAGCCCTTATCACTCGGCTAAAACAACTTGTGTGTTCTTTTATGGTCGAAAAATCGAAACGGATTGTTATTTTTATTTCAGTTTTTTTTTTTTTTGCTACAAACTACTATGTTACAATGTAATATTTGTTTATAACTACTTCACTCAACCTACTAAATCACAAAGAATCAATATTTCCCAAATCGGGCTCAATCCCATGACCTCCTATACAGGAGAGCTACTTCATGCCGCTTAAAAGACCACAAGATCATTTACTGGTTAAAGATTTCATATCCTACTATTAAAAATTTAAAACGAATTTCATTATTTCAAAATAGTTTTTTTATTAACCAAAGAAAATTGCATTGTTTCAAATAATTAAAAAATTTACTCCTATCGTTGCTAGAGAGATTCAAACTCTCGCGTGGAAACCCCATGTACTTAGCAGGCACACGCCTTAACCACTCTGCCAAAGCAACATGTGTGTTATTTTATTGTATATGAAAAAAACGGATTACTATCTTTTTTAGAGCTTTTTTTTTTCCTACAACTTACTTTGATACAATGTAATATTTGTTTATAAGTACTTTCTCAACATATTGAATCACAAAGACTCTCAAACTCATGACGTCCTATTTAGGAGAGCCACTTCATGCCACTAAAAAGTCCACAACATCATTAACTGGTTAAAGAGTTATTGTACTTCAATTAAAAGTTTAAAACGAACTTCAATATTTTAAAATAGTTACAATATTTTTTTTATTTTTTTTTTGGAATTAACCAAAGAAAATTGCATTGTTTCAAATAATATAAAATTTACTTTTATCGTTGCTTGAGAGATTTGGACTCTCGTTGGGAAAACGCATGTACTTAGCAGGCACACGCCCTAACCACTCGGCTAAAAAAACTTGTGTGTTCTTTTATGGTAGAAAAATCGAAACCGATCATTATTTTTTTTTTTTAGTTTTTTTTTTTTCTACAAATTACTCTGTTTCAATGTAATATTTGTTTATAACTACATCCTCAACCTACTAAATCACAAAGAATCAATATTTCCCAAATGGGGCTCAATCCAATGACCTCCTATATGGGAGAGCTACTTCATGCCGCTAAAAAGACCACATGATCATTTACTGGTTAAAGAGTTCCTATCCTACAATTAAAAATTTTAAACGAATTTCATAATATCAAAATAGTTTTTGTATTAACCAAAGAAAATTGCATTGTTTCAAATAATTAAAAAATTTACATCTATCGTTGCTTGAGAGATTCAAACTCTCGCGGGGAAACCCCATGTACTTAACAGGCACACGCCTTAACCACTTGACCAAAGCAACATGTGAGGTATTTTATTGTATATGAAAAAAATGGATTACGTTCTTCTTAAGATATTTTTTCCAACAACTTACTTTGATACAATGTAATATTTGTTTTTAAGAACTTTCTCAACCTACTGAATCACAAAGACTCTCAAACTCATGACGTTCTATTTAGGAGAGCCACTTCATGCCACTAAAATGTCCACAAGATCATTAACTGGTTAAAGAGTTAATGTACTTCAATCAAAAGTTTAAAACGAACTTCAATATTTTAAAATAGTTACAATAATTTTTTTAATTTTATTTTTTGGAATTAACCTAAGAAAATTGCATTGTTTCAAATAATTTAAAATTTACTTTTATCGTTGCTTGAGAGATTTGGACTCTCGTTGGGAAAACGCATGTACTTAGCAGGCACACGCCCTAATCACTCGGCTAAAAAAACTTGTGTGTTCTTTTATGGTAGAAAAATCGAAACGGATCATTATTTTTTTTTAGCTTTTTTTTTTTTCTACAAATTACTCTGTTTCAATGTAATATTTGTTTATAACTTCTTCCTCAACCTACTAAATCAGAAAGAATCAATATTTTCCAAATGGGGCTCAATCCCATGACCTCCTATATCGGAGAGCTACTTCATGACGCAAAAAAGACCTCAAGATCATTTACTGCTTAAAGAGTTCATATCCTACAATTAAAAATTTAAAATGAATTTCATTATTTCAAAATAGATTTTGTATTAACCATAGAAAATTGCATTGTTTCAATTAATTAAAAAATTTACTTTTATCGTTGCCTGAGAGATTTGAACTCTCGCGTGGAAACCCCATGCACGTAGCAGGCACACGCATTAACCACTCGACCAAAGAAACATGTGTATTATTTTATTGTATATGAAAAAACGGATTACTATCTTTTTAAGAGATTTTTTCCAACAACTTACTTTGATACAATGTAATATTTGTTTTTAAATACTTTCTCAACCTACTGAATCACAAAGACTCTCAAACTCATGACGTCCTATTTAGGAGAGCCACTACATGCCACTAAAAAGTGCACAAGATCATTTACTGGTTAATGAGTTAATGTACTTCGATAAAAAGTTTAAAACGAACTTAAATATTTTAAAATAGTTACAAGATTTTATTTTTTATTTTTTGGAATTAACCAAAGAAAATTGCAATTTTCAAATAATTTAAAATTTACTTTTATCGTTGCTTGAGAGATTTGGACTCTCGTTGGGAAAACACATGTACTTAGTAGGCACACGCACTAACCACTCGGCTAAAAAAACTTGTGTGTTCTTTTATGGTTGAAAAATCGAAATGGATCATTATTTTTTTTAAGTTTTTTTTTTCTACAAATTACTCTGTTTCAATGTAATATTTGTTTATAACTACTTCCTCAACCTACTAAATCACAAAGAATCAATATTTCCCAAATGGTGCTCAATCCCATGACCTCCTATATCGGAGAGCTACATCATGCCGCTAAAAAGACCACAAGTTCATTTACTGGTTAAAGAGTTCATATCCTACAATTAAAAATTTAAACGAATTTCATTATTTCAAAATAGTTTTTGTATTAACCAAAGAAAATTGCATAGTTTCAAATAATTAAAAAATTTATTTCTATCGTTGCCTAAGAGATTCGAACTCTCACGGGGAAACCCCATGTACATAGTAGCCACACGCCTTAACGACTCAGCCAAAGCAACATGTGTGCTATTTTATTGTATATGAAAAAATGGATTACTATCTTTTTAAGAGATTTTTTCCAACAACTTACTTTGATACAATGTAATATTTGTTTTTAAGAACTTTCTCAACCTACTGAATCACAAAGACTCTTAAACTCATGACGTCCTATTTAGGAGAGCCACTTCATGCCACTAAAAAGTCCACAACATCATTAACTGGTTAAAGAGTTAATGTACATCAATCAAATGTTTAAAACAAACTTCAATATTTTAAAATAGTTACAATATTTTTTTATTTTTTTTTTTTGGAATTAACCAAAGAAAATTGCATTGTTTCAAATAATTTAAAATTTACTTTTATCGTTGCTTGAGAGATTTGGACTCTCGTTGGGAAAACGCATGTACTTAGCAAGCACACGCCCTAACCACTCGGCTAAAAAAACTTGTTTGTTCTTTTATGGTAGAAAAATCGAAACGGATCATTATTTTTTTTTAGTTTTTTTTTTTTTACAAATTACTCTGTTTCAGTGTAATATTTGTTTATAACTACTTCCTCAACCTGCTAAATCACAAAGAATCAATATTTCCCAAATGGGGCTCAATCCCATGACCTCCTATATCGGAGAGCTACTTCATGCCGCTAAAAGGACCACAAGATCACTTACTGGTTAAAGAGTTCATATCCTACAATTAAAAATATAAAACGAATTTCATTATTTCAAAATAGTTTTTGTATTAACCAAAGAAAATTGCATTGTTTCAAAAAATTTAAAAATTTACTTCTATCGTTACCTAAGAGATTCGAACTCTCGCGGGGAAACCCCATGTACTTAGTAGCCACACGCCTTAACCACTCGGCCAAAGCAACATGTGTGCTATTTTATTGTATATGAAAAAATGGATTACTATCTTTTTAAGAGATTTTTTCCAACAACTTACTTTGATACAATGTAATATTTGTTTTTCAGAACTTTCTCAACCTACTGAATCACAAAGACTCTTAAACTCATGACGTCCTATTTAGGAGAGCCACTTCATGCCACTAAAAAGTCCACAACATCATTAACTGGTTAAAGAGTTAATGTACATCAATCAAATGTTTAAAACGAACTTCAATATTTTAAAATAGTTACAATATTTTTTTATTTTTTTTTTTGGAATTAACCAAAGAAAATTGCATTGTTTCAAATAATTTAAAATTTACTTTTATCGTTGCTTGAGAGATTTGGACTCTCGTTGGGAAAACGCATGTACTTAGCAGGCACACGCCCTAACCACTCGGCTAAAAAACTTGTTTGTTCTTTTATGGTAGAAAAATCGAAACGGATCATTATTTTTTTTTAGTTTTTTTTTTTTCTACAAATTACTCTGTTTCAATGTAATATTTGTTTATAACTACTTCCTCAACCTACTAAATCACAAAGAATCAATATTTCCCAAATGGGGATCAATCCCATGACCTCCTATATCGGAGAGCTACTTCATGCCGCTAAAAGGACCACGAGATCACTTACAGGTTAAAGAGTTCATATCCTACAATTAAAAACATAAAACGAATTTCATTATTTCAAAATAGTTTTTGTATTAACCAAAGAAAATTGCATTGTTTCAAATAATTAAAAAATTTACTTCTATCGTTGCCTGAGAGATTCGAACTCTCGCGGGGAAACCCCATGTACTTAGCAGGCATACGTGTTAACCACTCGGCCAAAGCAACGTGCATGTTTTTTTATTGTATATGAAAAAAACGGATTAGTATCTTTTTTAGAGATTTTTTCCAACAACTTACTTTGATACAATGTAATATTTGTTTTTAAGTACTTTCTCAACCTACAGAATCACAAAGACTCTCAAACTCATGACGTCCCATTTAGGAGAGCCACTACATGCCACTAAAATGTCCACAGGATCATTTGCTGGTTAAAGAGTTAATGTACTTTAATTAAAAGTTTAAAACGAACTTCAATATTTTAAAATAGTTACAAGATTTTATTTTTTATTTTTTGGAATTAACCAAAGAAAATTGCATGGTTTCAAATAATATAAAATTTACTTTTATCGTTGCTTGAGAGATTTGGACTCTCGTTGGGAAACGCATTTACTTAACAGGCACAAGCCCTTATCACTCGGCTAAAACAACTTGTGTGTTCTTTTATGGTCGAAAAATCGAAACGGATTGTTATTTTTATTTCAGTTTTTTTTTTTTTGCTACAAACTACTATGTTACAATGTAATATTTGTTTATAACTACTTCACTCAACCTACTAAATCACAAAGAATCAATATTTCCCAAATCGGGCTCAATCCCATGACCTCCTATACAGGAGAGCTACTTCATGCCGCTTAAAAGACCACAAGATCATTTACTGGTTAAAGATTTCATATCCTACTATTAAAAATTTAAAACGAATTTCATTATTTCAAAATAGTTTTTTTATTAACCAAAGAAAATTGCATTGTTTCAAATAATTAAAAAATTTACTCCTATCGTTGCTAGAGAGATTCAAACTCTCGCGTGGAAACCCCATGTACTTAGCAGGCACACGCCTTAACCACTCTGCCAAAGCAACATGTGTGTTATTTTATTGTATATGAAAAAAACGGATTACTATCTTTTTTAGAGCTTTTTTTTTTCCTACAACTTACTTTGATACAATGTAATATTTGTTTATAAGTACTTTCTCAACATATTGAATCACAAAGACTCTCAAACTCATGACGTCCTATTTAGGAGAGCCACTTCATGCCACTAAAAAGTCCACAACATCATTAACTGGTTAAAGAGTTATTGTACTTCAATTAAAAGTTTAAAACGAACTTCAATATTTTAAAATAGTTACAATATGTTTTTTATTTTTTTTTTTGGAATTAACCAAAGAAAATTGCATTGTTTCAAATAATATAAAATTTACTTTTATCGTTGCTTGAGAGATTTGGACTCTCGTTGGGAAAACGCATGTACTTAGCAGGCACACGCCCTAACCACTCGGCTAAAAAAACTTGTGTGTTCTTTTATGGTAGAAAAATCGAAACCGATCATTATTTTTTTTTTTTAGTTTTTTTTTTTCTACAAATTACTCTGTTTCAATGTAATATTTGTTTATAACTACATCCTCAACCTACTAAATCACAAAGAATCAATATTTCCCAAATGGGGCTCAATCCCATGACCTCCTATATGGGAGAGCTACTTCATGCCGCTAAAAAGACCACATGATCATTTACTGGTTAAAGAGTTCCTATCCTACAATTAAAAATTTTAAACGAATTTCATAATATCAAAATAGTTTTTGTATTAACCAAAGAAAATTGCATTGTTTCAAATAATTAAAAAATTTACATCTATCGTTGCTTGAGAGATTCAAACTCTCGCGGGGAAACCCCATGTACTTAACAGGCACACGCCTTAACCACTTGACCAAAGCAACATGTGAGGTATTTTATTGTATATGAAAAAAATGGATTACGTTCTTCTTAAGATATTTTTTCCAACAACTTACTTTGATACAATGTAATATTTGTTTTTAAGAACTTTCTCAACCTACTGAATCACAAAGACTCTCAAACTCATGACGTTCTATTTAGGAGAGCCACTTCATGCCACTAAAATGTCCACAAGATCATTAACTGGTTAAAGAGTTAATGTACTTCAATCAAAAGTTTAAAACGAACTTCAATATTTTAAAATAGTTACAATAATTTTTTTAATTTTATTTTTTGGAATTAACCTAAGAAAATTGCATTGTTTCAAATAATTTAAAATTTACTTTTATCGTTGCTTGAGAGATTTGGACTCTCGTTGGGAAAACGCATGTACTTAGCAGGCACACGCCCTAATCACTCGGCTAAAAAAACTTGTGTGTTCTTTTATGGTAGAAAAATCGAAACGGATCATTATTTTTTTTTAGCTTTTTTTTTTTTCTACAAATTACTCTGTTTCAATGTAATATTTGTTTATAACTTCTTCCTCAACCTACTAAATCAGAAAGAATCAATATTTTCCAAATGGGGCTCAATCCCATGACCTCCTATATCGGAGAGCTACTTCATGACGCAAAAAAGACCTCAAGATCATTTACTGCTTAAAGAGTTCATATCCTACAATTAAAAATTTAAAATGAATTTCATTATTTCAAAATAGATTTTGTATTAACCATAGAAAATTGCATTGTTTCAATTAATTAAAAAATTTACTTTTATCGTTGCCTGAGAGATTTGAACTCTCGCGTGGAAACCCCATGCACGTAGCAGGCACACGCATTAACCACTCGACCAAAGAAACATGTGTATTATTTTATTGTATATGAAAAAAACGGATTACTATCTTTTTAAGAGATTTTTTCCAACAACTTACTTTGATACAATGTAATATTTGTTTTTAAATACTTTCTCAACCTACTGAATCACAAAGACTCTCAAACTCATGACGTCCTATTTAGGAGAGCCACTACATGCCACTAAAAAGTGCACAAGATCATTTACTGGTTAATGAGTTAATGTACTTCGATAAAAAGTTTAAAACGAACTTAAATATTTTAAAATAGTTACAAGATTTTATTTTTTATTTTTTGGAATTAACCAAAGAAAATTGCAATTTTCAAATAATTTAAAATTTACTTTTATCGTTGCTTGAGAGATTTGGACTCTCGTTGGGAAAACACATGTACTTAGTAGGCACACGCACTAACCACTCGGCTAAAAAAACTTGTGTGTTCTTTTATGGTTGAAAAATCGAAATGGATCATTATTTTTTTTAAGTTTTTTTTTTCTACAAATTACTCTGTTTCAATGTAATATTTGTTTATAACTACTTCCTCAACCTACTAAATCACAAAGAATCAATATTTCCCAAATGGTGCTCAATCCCATGACCTCCTATATCGGAGAGCTACATCATGCCGCTAAAAAGACCACAAGTTCATTTACTGGTTAAAGAGTTCATATCCTACAATTAAAAATTTAAACGAATTTCATTATTTCAAAATAGTTTTTGTATTAACCAAAGAAAATTGCATAGTTTCAAATAATTAAAAAATTTATTTCTATCGTTGCCTAAGAGATTCGAACTCTCACGGGGAAACCCCATGTACATAGTAGCCACACGCCTTAACGACTCAGCCAAAGCAACATGTGTGCTTTTTTTTTCTACAAATTACTCTGTTTCAATGTAATATTTGTTTATAACTACTTCCTCAACCTACTAAATCACGAAGAATCAATATTTCCCAAATGGGGATCAATCCCATGACCTCCTATATCGGAGAGCTACTTCATGCCGCTAAAAGGACCACGAGATCACTTACAGGTTAAAGAGTTCATATCCTACAATTAAAAATATAAAACGAATTTCATTATTTCAAAATAGTTTTTGTATTAACCAAAGAAAATTGCATTGTTTCAAATAATTAAAAAATTTACTTCTATCGTTGCCTGAGAGATTCGAACTCTCGCGGGGAAACCCCATGTACTTAGCAGGCATACGTGTTAACCACTCGGCCAAAGCAACGTGCATGTTTTTTTATTGTATATGAAAAAAACGGATTAGTATCTTTTTTAGAGATTTTTTCCAACAACTTACTTTGATACAATGTAATATTTGTTTTTAAGTACTTTCTCAACCTACAGAATCACAAAGACTCTCAAACTCATGACGTCCCATTTAGGAGAGCCACTACATGCCACTAAAATGTCCACAGGATCATTTGCTGGTTAAAGAGTTAATGTACTTTAATTAAAAGTTTAAAACGAACTTCAATATTTTAAAATAGTTACAAGATTTTATTTTTTATTTTTTGGAATTAACCAAAGAAAATTGCATGGTTTCAAATAATATAAAATTTACTTTTATCGTTGCTTGAGAGATTTGGACTCTCGTTGGGAAACGCATTTACTTAACAGGCACAAGCCCTTATCACTCGGCTAAAACAACTTGTGTGTTCTTTTATGGTCGAAAAATCGAAACGGATTGTTATTTTTATTTCAGTTTTTTTTTTTTTGCTACAAACTACTATGTTACAATGTAATATTTGTTTATAACTACTTCACTCAACCTACTAAATCACAAAGAATCAATATTTCCCAAATCGGGCTCAATCCCATGACCTCCTATACAGGAGAGCTACTTCATGCCGCTTAAAAGACCACAAGATCATTTACTGGTTAAAGATTTCATATCCTACTATTAAAAATTTAAAACGAATTTCATTATTTCAAAATAGTTTTTTTATTAACCAAAGAAAATTGCATTGTTTCAAATAATTAAAAAATTTACTCCTATCGTTGCTAGAGAGATTCAAACTCTCGCGTGGAAACCCCATGTACTTAGCAGGCACACGCCTTAACCACTCTGCCAAAGCAACATGTGTGTTATTTTATTGTATATGAAAAAAACGGATTACTATCTTTTTTAGAGCTTTTTTTTTTCCAACAACTTACTTTGATACAATGTAATATTTGTTTTTAAGAACTTTCTCAACCTACTGAATCACAAAGACTCTTAAACTCATGACGTCCTATTTAGGAGAGCCACTTCATGCCACTAAAAAGTCCACAACATCATTAACTGGTTAAAGAGTTAATGTACATCAATCAAATGTTTAAAACAAACTTCAATATTTTAAAATAGTTACAATATTTTTTTATTTTTTTTTTTTGGAATTAACCAAAGAAAATTGCATTGTTTCAAATAATTTAAAATTTACTTTTATCGTTGCTTGAGAGATTTGGACTCTCGTTGGGAAAACGCATGTACTTAGCAAGCACACGCCCTAACCACTCGGCTAAAAAAACTTGTTTGTTCTTTTATGGTAGAAAAATCGAAACGGATCATTATTTTTTTTTAGTTTTTTTTTTTTTACAAATTACTCTGTTTCAGTGTAATATTTGTTTATAACTACTTCCTCAACCTGCTAAATCACAAAGAATCAATATTTCCCAAATGGGGCTCAATCCCATGACCTCCTATATCGGAGAGCTACTTCATGCCGCTAAAAGGACCACAAGATCACTTACTGGTTAAAGAGTTCATATCCTACAATTAAAAATATAAAACGAATTTCATTATTTCAAAATAGTTTTTGTATTAACCAAAGAAAATTGCATTGTTTCAAAAAATTTAAAAATTTACTTCTATCGTTACCTAAGAGATTCGAACTCTCGCGGGGAAACCCCATGTACTTAGTAGCCACACGCCTTAACCACTCGGCCAAAGCAACATGTGTGCTATTTTATTGTATATGAAAAAATGGATTACTATCTTTTTAAGAGATTTTTTCCAACAACTTACTTTGATACAATGTAATATTTGTTTTTCAGAACTTTCTCAACCTACTGAATCACAAAGACTCTTAAACTCATGACGTCCTATTTAGGAGAGCCACTTCATGCCACTAAAAAGTCCACAACATCATTAACTGGTTAAAGAGTTAATGTACATCAATCAAATGTTTAAAACGAACTTCAATATTTTAAAATAGTTACAATATTTTTTTATTTTTTTTTTTTGGAATTAACCAAAGAAAATTGCATTGTTTCAAATAATTTAAAATTTACTTTTATCGTTGCTTGAGAGATTTGGACTCTCGTTGGGAAAACGCATGTACTTAGCAAGCACACGCCCTAACCACTCGGCTAAAAAAACTTGTTTGTTCTTTTATGGTAGAAAAATCGAAACGGATCATTATTTTTTTTTAGTTTTTTTTTTTCTACAAATTACTCTGTTTCAGTGTAATATTTGTTTATAACTACTTCCTCAACCTACTAAATCACAAAGAATCAATATTTCCCAAATGGGGATCAATCCCATGACCTCCTATATCGGAGAGCTACTTCATGCCGCTAAAAGGACCACAAGATCACTTACAGGTTAAAGAGTTCATATCCTACAATTAAAAATATAAAACGAATTTCATTATTTCAAAATAGTTTTTGTATTAACCAAAGAAAATTGCATTGTTTCAAATAATTAAAAAATTTACTTCTATCATTACCTAAGAGATTCGAACTCTCGCGGGGAAACCCCATGTACTTAGTAGCCACACACCTTAACCACTCGGCCAAAGCAACATGTGTGTTATTTTATTGTATATGAAAAAATGGATTACTTTCTTTTTAAGAGATTTTTTCCAACAACTTACTTTGATACAATGTAATATTTGTTTTTAAGAACTTTCTCAACCTACTGAATCACAAAGACTCTTAAACTTATGACGTCCTATTTAGGAGAGCCACTTCATGCCACTAAAAAGTCCACAACATCATTAACTGGTTAAAGAGTTAATGTACATCAATCAAATGTTTAAAACGAACTTCAATATTTTAAAATAGTTACAATATTTTTTTATTTTTTTTTTTTTGGAATTAACCAAAGAAAATTGCATTGTTTCAAATAATTTAAAATTTACTTTTATCGTTGCTTGAGAGATTTGGACTCTCGTTGGGAAAACGCATGTACTTAACAGGCACACGCCCTAACCACTCGGCTAAAAAAACTTGTTTGTTCTTTTATGGTAGAAAAATCGAAACGGATCATTATTTTTTTTAGTTTTTTTTTTCTACAAATTACTCTGTTTCAATGTAATATTTGTTTATAACTACTTCCTCAACCTACTAAATCACAAAGAATCAATATTTCCCAAATGGTGCTCAATCCCATGACCTCCTATATCGGAGAGCTACATCATGCCGCTAAAAAGACCACAAGTTCATTTACTGGTTAAAGAGTTCATATCCTACAATTAAAAATTTAAAACGAATTTCATTATTTCAAAATAGTTTTTGTATTAACCAAAGAAAATTGCATAGTTTCAAATAATTAAAAAATTTATTTCTATCGTTGCCTAAGAGATTCAAACTCTCACGGGGAAACCCCATGTACATAGTAGCCACATGCCTTAACGACTCAGCCAAAGCAACATGTGTGCTATTTTATTGTATATGAAAAAATGGATTACTATCTTTTTAAGAGATTTTTTCCAACAACTTACTTTGATACAATGTAATATTTGTTTTTAAGAACTTTCTCAACCTACTGAATCACAAAGACTCTTAAACTCATGACGTCCTATTTAGGAGAGCCACTTCATGCCACTAAAAAGTCCACAACATCATTAACTGGTTAAAGAGTTAATGTACATCAATCAAATGTTTAAAACGAACTTCAATATTTTAAAATAGTTACAATATTTTTTTATTTTTTTTTTTTGGAATTAACCAAAGAAAATTGCATTGTTTCAAATAATTTAAAATTTACTTTTATCGTTGCTTGAGAGATTTGGACTCTCGTTGGGAAAACGCATGTACTTAGCAAGCACACGCCCTAACCACTCGGCTAAAAAAACTTGTTTGTTCTTTTATGGTAGAAAAATCGAAACGGATCATTATTTTTTTTTAGTTTTTTTTTTTCTACAAATTACTCTGTTTCAGTGTAATATTTGTTTATAACTACTTCCTCAACCTACTAAATCACAAAGAATCAATATTTCCCAAATGGGGCTCAATCCCATGACCTCCTATATCGGAGAGCTACTTCATGCCGCTAAAAGGACCACAAGATCACTTACTGGTTAAAGAGTTCATATCCTACAATTAAAAATATAAAACGAATTTCATTATTTCAAAATAGTTTTTGTATTAACCAAAGAAAATTGCATTGTTTCAAAAAATTTAAAAATTTACTTCTATCGTTACCTAAGAGATTCGAACTCTCGCGGGGAAACCCCATGTACTTAGTAGCCACACGCCTTAACCACTCGGCCAAAGCAACATGTGTGCTATTTTATTGTATATGAAAAAATGGATTACTATCTTTTTAAGAGATTTTTTCCAACAACTTACTTTGATACAATGTAATATTTGTTTTTCAGAACTTTCTCAACCTACTGAATCACAAAGACTCTTAAACTCATGACGTCCTATTTAGGAGAGCCACTTCATGCCACTAAAAAGTCCACAACATCATTAACTGGTTAAAGAGTTAATGTACATCAATCAAATGTTTAAAACGAACTTCAATATTTTAAAATAGTTACAATATTTTTTTATTTTTTTTTTTTGGAATTAACCAAAGAAAATTGCATTGTTTCAAATAATTTAAAATTTACTTTTATCGTTGCTTGAGAGATTTGGACTCTCGTTGGGAAAACGCATGTACTTAGCAGGCACACGCCCTAACCACTCGGCTAAAAAACTTGTTTGTTCTTTTATGGTAGAAAAATCGAAACGGATCATTATTTTTTTTTAGTTTTTTTTTTCTACAAATTACTCTGTTTCAATGTAATATTTGTTTATAACTACTTCCTCAACCTACTAAATCACAAAGAATCAATATTTCCCAAATGGGGATCAATCCCATGACCTCCTATATCGGAGAGCTACTTCATGCCGCTAAAAGGACCACAAGATCACTTACAGGTTAAAGAGTTCATATCCTACAATTAAAAATATAAAACGAATTTCATTATTTCAAAATAGTTTTTGTATTAACCAAAGAAAATTGCATTGTTTCAAATAATTAAAAAATTTACTTCTATCATTACCTAAGAGATTCGAACTCTCGCGGGGAAACCCCATGTACTTAGTAGCCACACACCTTAACCACTCGGCCAAAGCAACATGTGTGTTATTTTATTGTATATGAAAAAATGGATTACTTTCTTTTTAAGAGATTTTTTCCAACAACTTACTTTGATACAATGTAATATTTGTTTTTAAGAACTTTCTCAACCTACTGAATCACAAAGACTCTTAAACTTATGACGTCCTATTTAGGAGAGCCACTTCATGCCACTAAAAAGTCCACAACATAATTAACTGGTTAAAGAGTTAATGTACATCAATCAAATGTTTAAAACGAACTTCAATATTTTAAAATAGTTACAATATTTTTTTATTTTTTTTTTTTTGGAATTAACCAAAGAAAATTGCATTGTTTCAAATAATTTAAAATTTACTTTTATCGTTGCTTGAGAGATTTGGACTCTCGTTGGGAAAACGCATGTACTTAACAGGCACACGCCCTAACCACTCGGCTAAAAAAACTTGTTTGTTCTTTTATGGTAGAAAAATCGAAACGGATCATTATTTTTTTTAGTTTTTTTTTTCTACAAATTACTCTGTTTCAATGTAATATTTGTTTATAACTACTTCCTCAACCTACTAAATCACAAAGAATCAATATTTCCCAAATGGGGCTCAATCCCATGACCTCCTATATCGGAGAGCTACTTCATGCCGCTAAAAAGACCACAAGATCATTTACTGGTTAAAGAGTTCATATCCTACAATTAAAAATATAAAACGAATTTCATTATTTCAAAATAGTTTTTGTATTAACCAAAGAAAATTGCATTGTTTTAAATAATTAAAAAATGGGAAAATTGTAAAAAATACCCCTCTATAATATGTCAATTATCAATGTCACCCCTGAATTATGAGTGGTGTAAATGTTGCCCCTCAATTATCAAAACGGTGCATATATAGCCCCTCCCGTAACGGCCATGTTGTTCCCCGTTAGTGTACGACACCGTTAAGTCGGAGTAAATATGTAATTTAGTTATTTTTTCCCTCCCTCGATTCGAGGTGCCAGCGATTGACGGCAGTGGGGAACCACAGGTCCGTTACGGGAGGGGCTATATGTGCATCGTTTTGATAATTGAGGGACAACATTTACACCGCTCATAATTCAGGGATGACATTGATAATTGACATATTATAGAGGGGCATTTTTTACAATTTTCCCTTAAAAAATTTACTTCTATCATTGCCTAAGAAATTCGAACTCTCGCGGGGAAACCCCATGTACTTAGTAGCCACACGCCTTAACCACATGGCCAAAGCAACATGTGTGCTATTTTATTGTATATGAAAAAATGGATTACTATCTTTTTAAGAGATTTTTTCCAACAACTTACTTTGATACAATGTAATATTTGTTTTTAAGAATTTTCTCAACCTACTGAATCACAAAGACTCTCAAACTCATGACGTCCTATTTAGAAGAGCCACTTCATGCCACTAAAAAGTCCACAAGATCATTAACTGGTTAAAGAGTTAATGTACTTCAATCAAAAGTTTAAAACGAACTTCAATATTTTAAAATAGTTAAAATATTATTTTTATTTTTTTTTTGGAATTAACCAAAGAAAATTGCATTGTTTCAAATAATTTAAAATTTACTTTTATCGTTGCTTGAGAGAGTTGGACTCGCGTTTGGAAAACGCATGTACTTAGAAGGCACACGCCATAACCACTCGGCTAAAAAAACTTGTGTGTTCTTTTATGATAGAAAAATGGAAACGGATCACTATTTTTTTTTAGTTTTTTTTTTTTTCTACAAATTACTCTGTTTCAATGTAATATTTGTTTATAACTACTTCCTCAACCTACTAAATCACAAAGAATCAATATTTCCCAAATGGGGCTCAATCCCATGACCTCCTATATGGGAGAGCTTTTTCATGCCGCTAAAAAGACCACAAGATCATTTACTGGTTAAAGAGTTCCTATCCTACAATTAAAAATTTAAAACGAATTTCATTATCTCAAAATAGTTTTTGTATTAACCAAAGAAAATTGCAATGTTTCAAATAATTAAAAAATTTACTTCTATCATTGCCTGAGAGATTCAAACTCTCACGGGGAAACCCCATGTACTTAGCAGGCACACGCCTTAACCACTTGACCAAAGCAACATGTGTGCTATTTTATTGTATATGAAAAAAACGGATTACTTTCTTTTTATGATATTTTTTCCAACAACTTACTTTGATACAATGTAATATTTGTTTTTAAGAACTTTCTCAACCTACTGAATCACAAAGACTCTCAAACTCATGACGTCCTATTTAGGAGAGCCACTTCATGCCACTAAAATGTCCACAAGATCATTAACTGGTTAAAGAGTTAAACTACTTCAATCAAAAGTTTAAAACGAACTTCAATATTTTAAAATAGTTACAATATTTTTTTTATTTTTATTTTTTGGAATTAACCAAAGAAAATTGCATTGTTTCAAATAATTTAAAATTTACTTTTATTGTTGCTTGAGAGATTTGGACTCTCGTTGGGAAAACGCATGTACTTAGCAGGCACACGCACTAACCACTCGGCTAAAAAAACTTGTGTGTTCTTTTATGGTATAAAAATCGAAACGGATCATTATTTTTTTTTAGCTTTTTTTTTTCTTGAAATTGCAGTGTTTCAATGTAATATTTGTTTATAACTACTTCCTCAACCTACTAAATCACAAAGAATCAATATTTCCCAAATGGGGCTCAATCCCATGACCTCCTATATCGGAGAGCTACTTCATACCGCTAAAAAGACCACAAGATCATTTACTGGTTAAAGAGTTCATATCCTACAATTAAAAATTTAAAATGAATTTCATTATTTCAAAATAGTTTTTGTATTAACCAAAGAAAATTGCATTGTTTCAAATAATTAAAAAAATTTACTTCTATCGTTGCTTGAGAGATTCAAACTCTCGCGAGGAAACCCAATGTACTTAGCAGGCACACGCCTTAACCACTCGACCAAAGCAACATGTGTATTATTTTATTGTATATGAAAAAAACAGATTACTATCTTTTTAAGAGATTTTTTCCAACAACTTACTTTGATACAATGTAATATTTGTTTTTAAGTACTTTCTCAACCTACTGAATCACAAAGACTCTCAAACTCATGACGTCCTATTTAGGAGAGCTACTTCATGCCACTAAAATGTCCACAAGATCATTAACTTGTTAAAGAGTTAATGTACTTCAATCAAAAGTTTAAAACGAACTTCAATATTTTAAAATAGTTACAATATTTTTTTTATTTTTTTTTTTGGAATTAACGAAAGAAAATTGCATTGTTTCAAATAATTTAAAATTTACTTTTATTGTTGCTTGAGAGATTTGGACTCTCGTTGGGAAAACGCATGTACTTAGCAGGCACACGCACTAACCACTCGGCTAAAAAAACTTGTGTGTTCTTTTATGGTATAAAAATCGAAACGGATCATTATTTTTTTTTAGCTTTTTTTTTTCTTGAAATTGCAGTGTTTCAATGTAATATTTGTTTATAACTACTTCCTCAACCTACTAAATCACAAAGAATCAATATTTCCCAAATGGGGCTCAATCCCATGACCTCCTATATCGGAGAGCTACTTCATACCGCTAAAAAGACCACAAGATCATTTACTGGTTAAAGAGTTCATATCCTACAATTAAAAATTTAAAATGAATTTCATTATTTCAAAATAGTTTTTGTATTAACCAAAGAAAATTGCATTGTTTCAAATAATTAAAAAAATTTACTTCTATCGTTGCTTGAGAGATTCAAACTCTCGCGAGGAAACCCAATGTACTTAGCAGGCACACGCCTTAACCACTCGACCAAAGCAACATGTGTATTATTTTATTGTATATGAAAAAAACAGATTACTATCTTTTTAAGAGATTTTTTCCAACAACTTACTTTGATACAATGTAATATTTGTTTTTAAGTACTTTCTCAACCTACTGAATCACAAAGACTCTCAAACTCATGACGTCCTATTTAGGAGAGCTACTTCATGCCACTAAAATGTCCACAAGATCATTAACTTGTTAAAGAGTTAATGTACTTCAATCAAAAGTTTAAAACGAACTTCAATATTTTAAAATAGTTACAATATTTTTTTTATTTTTTTTTTTGGAATTAACGAAAGAAAATTGCATTGTATCAAATAATTTAAAATTTACTTTTATCGTTGCTTGAGAGATTTGGACTCTCGTTGGGAAAACGCATGTACTTAGCAGGCACACACCCTAACCACTCGGCTAAAAAAACTTGTGTGTTCTTTTATGGTAGAAAAATCGAAACGGATCATTAATTTTTTTTCGCTTTTTTTTTTTTTCTACAAATTACTCTGTTTCAATGTAATATTTGTTTATAACTTCTTCCTCAACCTACTAAATCAGAAAGAATCAATATTTCCCAAATGGGGCTCAATCCCATGACCTCCTATATCGGAGAGCTACTTCATGACGCAAAAAAGACCACAAGATCATTTACTGGTTAAAGAGTTCATATCCTACAATTAAAAATTTAAAATGAATTTCATTATTTCAAAATAGATTTTGTATTAACCATAGAAAATTGCATTGTTTCAAATAATTAAAAAATTTACTTTTATCGTTGCCTGACCCCATGCACTTAGCAGGCGCACGCCTTAACCACTCGGCCAAAGCAACATGTGTATTATTTTATTGTATATGAAAAAAACGGATTACTATCTTTTTAAGAGATTTTTTCCAACAACTTACTTTGATACAATGTAATATTTGTTTTTAAGTACTTTCTCAACCTACTGAATCACAAAGACTCTCAAACTCATGACGTCCTATTTAGGAGAGCCACTACATGCCACTAAAAAGTGCACAAGATCATTTACTGGTTAATGAGTTAATGTATTTCGATAAAAAGTTTAAAACGAACTTAAATATTTTAAAATAGTTACAAGATTTTATTTTTTAATTTTTGGAATTAACCAAAGAAAATTGCATTTTTCAAATAATTTAAAATTTACTTTTATCGTTGCTTGAGAGATTTGGACTCTCGTTGGGAAAACACATGTGCTTTGCAGGCACACGCCCTAACCACTCGGCTAAAAATGTTAAATAATCCTTTATGCGCTATAACTTAAATGCGGAAGCACAATTAACAATGATCGCATGTAAATCAAATCAATCAACTAAACAATGTTCATGATCATGGACTTTTAATTAAATTGGAAAGATATGACTTTTAATCCATTGAAGATGTAATCTCTAAATTGAATGAATCAAGAATATAATGCTTCACCTCTCTGATCTGTATACCTTATTCACCTCCTGATGATACGGAGACTAGAAAACTTAGAGATTTGAAACCGTTGAGATCCCTAGAGTTTTCCTGGGTATTTATAGATGTGATGAGAAACCCTCTTTCAAGAGGAATGGGGAACCTCCTTTAGGAATAGAAATCCTTTTAGGAATGTGACCTCCTTTAGGAATAGAAATCCCTTTAGGATTGTGAGACCCATAACCTTATCCATTATACATCTTTTAACCCTTATAAACTTAAATTTTAACAGAATGAGAGGGAGGGAATTTCACCCAGTAATTCCGCCTTTACACATCACTAATCATCAACGTGAGTACCTTATGGAATTTCAACCTTTATTATATAAATCATTGTTAGGAAATAATTATTTCTAACAGTCTCCCACTGATTCATATGAGCATGACACCTTAATTATATGAATCAACGTTAGGAATAAATTATTTCTAACAATCTCCCACTTGATTCATATATGCGTGACTTTACAATTTTCAATCCTTAATTTGATCTCACTTAATATGAAAATGTAAAAGTCACCACCTTATCGAACTTTATTAACCGAATCATGGCGCTTACAGGCCTGACATAGCGTCCCGCTCCCTTCCATGTATCACAGTTAATATGAATTCGAACCATAATAATAAGGTAAAATCTGAAAGTACCTTATTCCTTATGTCTTAAACAAGACCATTGTTATCACTTCTGAATTATGCATAAATAAGTGATCAACATCAACCATAACAAAATCAAAACCTGAATAGATATCTAAGAGTATCATCAACCTGATGTGCTATCAAACATAAATCCATACATGTATGGCAGAGTTAACCGTTATACAAGGACTTTACCAGTATGCCCATCCTTCCAATCTGGCCAATGAAGGTCGTGGGCGCCAATCCCTTAGTCAACGGATCCGTGATCATAAGATCGGTGCCAATATGCACTATTGATACTCTTTTGATTTTGTGCCTTCTCCTTAACAGACAGAAATTTCAAATCCATGTGCTTGGCACCACTAGTATATCTGTCGTTCTTTGAGAAGAACATAGCTGCTGTATTATCATAATGAATCCTCAATGAAATTACGCAGCCATGATTATTGAATTGTAGCCTCAAAGCATGCTACAAATTCTGCCTTTATAGTGGAAGTGGCAATGACAGGCTCCTTCACACTCATCCAAGATATTGCTCCATGAGCAAGTGGAAAAAATATATTCGAATGTGGATTTTCGGGTATCCAAACATCCGGCATAGTCTGAATCCGAATAAACTATAACCTCCAGGTTATTCGTTCCTTTTATAGGTGAGCATGTGGTCCTTAGTGCCTTATAAGTATCACAGGACCCTCTTTGCAGATTTCCAGTTTATATCTTTCTAAAACGTTGTTAATGTGAGTCTTCTAAGATGAACCTAAAATCCCATGTGATCTATTACGGAATATTTCTTATTCCAATCACATATGAAGTCTCACCCATATCCTTCATCTCAAAGTTCTTAGAAAGATATTCCTTAACATCACGCAACATCCCTTTTATTATTAGCAGCAAGAAGAATGTCGTCAACATGTAATACTAGGATTACAAACTTGCTTCCATTAAACCTTTATGTGGATACACCGATCAACAGTGATCAGTACAAAACCAAATGACAATTTCAAGTACCATTGTCTAGAAGCATGTTTTAATCCATAGATCGACATCTTCAATCTACATACCAGATTTTCCTTTCCTGTGGCCATGAAGCCTTGCGGCTAATCCATGTATACTTCCTCCTTTAATTTACCATTCAGAAAGGCAATTTTAACAACCATTTGGTGGAGCTCAAGAACTGAATGAGCCACCAAAACCAAAATAATTCTCAAGGAGAATTATTATCCTGCATGGCTTGGTTAAATGAGACTGGATAATTATCAATGCTCAAGTCACTTTCATGTTCAAGTGCATAAACAATATAGTTATCAGGAATGGCTGATCTTTTCTATCTAGTAGATCTCCTTAATGCCACTTCCTACTGAGATTTCACTTGATCATCTTCTTGAGTTTCAACCTCATCTTCATTTACAATAGCTTTCTCATGTGGAATTTGAGCATCTAGTTGTTGTTGTTCCAAAGTATTTCCATAAGGCTACACTGCATTGCAGCAATAGGAACAACAACAGGAAAAAGGATCACTTGATAATCTGGAACCATCAATGACTCCTTAATCTCAACATTACGAGCTCCCACACTCCCACTGACTTCGCCATTTTAAATAAAGCGAGCATCACCAGACTCAACAATCCTCGTACTTATGATTAGGACAATAAACATGTACCCTTTAGACCTTTCTGGATATCCAATGAAATAACCACTAATGGTTATGGATTCCAATTTATTTTCATGTGGATTATATATCCTCACTCCAGCTTGACAGCCCCAAATGTGAAGATGCCTCAAACTAGGTTTCCTTCTTGTCCACAGTTCATAAGGTGTTTAAAAAAAAAAAACAACCTTACTAGGAACCCTATTGAGTAAATATGCTGTTGTCTTTAATGCATATATCCATAATGAAACAGTCAATGTACAGTTATTTACCTTACTCCTAACCATTTCCCTTAGAGTACGATTTCACCTTTCTTCCACACCATTTTGATGTGGTGTGCCTAGCATTGTGTATAATGCACAAATGCCCTTAGATTCGAGGAATTTCTTTAAATGGGCCGAGAATTTGTCCAACTTTTGATGTTTTCCCATAATACTCATTACCTTTATATGATCTAGTTGTCTTTACCTTTCTATTTAACTGACTCTCAACTTCAAATATGAATGTCTCTGGGACATCCACAGACTGAGATCTTTCACGCAGTAAATAGATGTAACAGTACCTAGAATGATAATCAATAAAGGTAATAAAGTATTTATCACCGCTCCAAGACGGATCATCAAAAGAGACCACAGATATCTGTATGTATTAAAACAAGTAATCATGAGCTTCTTGTGGCTGAGTGTACTGATACATGTCTGACTTGCTTTACCTTTATGCAATCGACACATGCACCATTCCAGTCAGTAAAATCCAATTGAGACAAAATTCGAACTTTAATAAGTCTCAATATCCTTTCTTTGGATATATGACCAAGCCTTTTATGCCACAAGTCAGCTGAAGATTCTTTTGGCGCACTCCTTTTAACACAAACATCACATTAAACAAGGAATTAACAAAGTCATCATTAAGATTGAAACAGTATAGTGTATCCAACAAAACACCAGAACCATAAAGGTTTTTGTTGATACAAACATTTGTTTCCAATCTTAAAGTAAAAACTCAATGTTTCCAACCTAGCTGTTGAAACAAGATTTCTAGAACAATTTGGAACATACAGACAATTCTCAAGATCAAGGCAAAAACCTGTATCCAGCTTAATTATGTAAGTTCCAATACCTTCAATTCTAGCTTTCATCATGTTTCCCATGAAAATACATACTTTTCATTTTCCCTGTGAGGTTAAAACATCAAAATCCTGCTTAATGTTATAAACATGTGTTCTAGCACCAGTGCCTAACCACCAAGTATTAGAAGGAACCTTAACAAGATTGCACTCAAAGCATACTGAAACTGAATGTATACTTTTATTTCCATCCAAGCTTTCCTCTTCAGACATTCAGCCTTCTTGTGCCCAGGTTTGTTACGGAAATAGCATTTATGCACTTTCTGAACATTACCTTGCACCTTCATAGGATGCTTGACCTTCTTTACTACTTTTAGATTTGCTGCTATTATCACTGACATTAAAACTGTCACCTTATAGCGTGATACGATAGTGTTCACTGCAAACATTTATCTCACATTTATCAATTGCTTTGAGTAACAAACCTTTATTCAGACTATAATTTATAGACCTTAAGTTTGTATTTAAATCCGCCTTTGGGTCAAATTTAAATACATTGTCAATTTACCGACATGCATCATTCACACATACTTGAATGAGACTATTCATCAAGTTTCAATTTAATATATAGGCCATCTTTGGACATGCACTACATATTAACAAAACAAGAATCATAATCTCCTAAATTGTCATTAATCACATGTCTGATCTACCTTTGGGCAACCGCTAGAACCATGTGTTAATGATCACAAATGTTTATCAATCCTTTAGTGTCATTCAACGATGCAAAATACTTGTGTACGATAAACATTTGTAAACATAAATAATTATTTAGCTATTTCCTTGAGTGGGCCACTTTGGTGACTAACGCACTCGCCTTATGCTAATAATTTATTTATGTGAATAATCCTTAATTTATGTTGCAAACATAAACATAAATGATCATTTAGCTATTACCATGAGTGGGCCGCTTTGGCGACTAACACACTCGCCTTATGCTAATAAATCATTTATGTGAATAAACCTTAATTTATATATATGTTATAAACATAAATGATTAATTAGCTATTACCATGAGTGGGCCGCTTTGGCGACTAACACACTCGCCTTATGCTAATAATGCATTTATAAACATATAAATAAATTAATAAATGGATATAACCTCCAACCATGAGTCCTTGATGCCTTAAATAAACCAAACGGTTCAAATATAAACTCAAATTAAATGAGCCTAGAACTTAAAGCAAATCCATAATACTTTAAATAACCCAAATAGACTCAAATATAAACACAAATTAAATGAGCCTAAAATTTAAAGTGACCCCATAATACTTTAAATAAACCCAAATAGACTCAATTTAATTGTCCAAACAAAATAAACCTTAATTTATATGTCGTTCTCTTATAACATATAATTCATAATTTGATAGAGACAAACCATATAACATATGAATCATATACCGTACGAACACACAGTACAACTAACATGATTCCATATGATTCAATTCCAAAAACATATATACATTACAGTATATACATACACGTATGACATATATGTGATGCTTGGAAGAAAACAAAATTGCACTACATGTCTGAACAGTACATATATAGCCTTGAATTGTACATACATAGCTTGATGCCAAACATTGCCAATCAACATATAGTACGTATATACTTATATATAATGATCCATTTGATTCCAAATCAACAAATTGATTTTGATTCCATTAACAATTTCATACAGACAGTATACGAATGGGTTTTAACAGAAACAAGGCAGTACTATACGTACCCATCAACAACGAACTGTACAATCACATGTGCATACACACGTATAATATTAATTCCATAATTATATATGTACAGTTATGAGAACACTTGACATGGATAATAATCAACAACCCATAATCAAATAAACCTTATAATTAAAAAAATCACCAAATATCATGAACCCTAATTTTAGTGATTAATCAATTTACAAGCAGGCTCTGATACCAAATGTTAAATAATCCTTTATGCGCTATAACTTAAATGCGGAAGCACAATTAACAATGATCGCATGTAAATCAAATCAATCAACTAAACAATGTTCATGATCATGGACTTTTAATTAAATAGGAAAGATATGACTTACTTGGTTCCATTGAAGATGTAATCTCTATTAGAGATTTATATAGTAATGAGAGTTAATGGTTCAGATGAACTACCATGAAAAGCTTAAATAATATTTGGAGTTGTGGAGTTATGAATATTATTTTAGTTTGGTAGAAAGTAAGTTGGGAAATATGAATGTTGCGTACAAATCGTTGTGCACAAGTGGTTAATGAAAAGATGGATTCGGGTTGTTTCCTTTCGTTAACAAGTTATGTGACCTTTTGTTAGTTTCGTTGGTTAATCAAATACATTTGTCTTTGAACAATGTATTACACGAATGAGTGCATGAAATGTCTTGGACCTTTCGGCCTCATGAATTAACGAAGGGAAACAAAAGCTATTAACGAAAGTTGAAACAAAAGCTAATAACGAAAGTGTTAATAGCTTTAATAACGAATGTGTTATTAATAACGAAAGTGTTAATAACGAAAGCCAAACAAAAGCTATTAACAAAAGCTTGGTTCTAAATGAATGCTGCATGCATGTAAGTATTAATATAATATATATTATTTATTTATTTATTTATTTTGCATGTTAGCATGCAATGAGTTAATAAATATATAATATATATATTTTTTACTTTGTTATTTTGTGTGCAGTGCATGAACCTACGAAGGTCCATATCATATGAATATATATAATATTCAATTATATATTTTCTCATGTCTGATATATCAGATAAGATCTATCTTATGGGAGTTGAGTTTTAAATTCAAATAATTAACTTCCATGTAACTTCTCCAACAGTTATATTTTGCATCTATAAATATATGGAGAAACATCTGAAGAAAGAAACATGCAATAAACTTGCATTAAACTGAGATATTTCACGGTACTGCATTTCAACAGGAAGTTCTTAAACAAAGCAACTTAAGAATTTCATCATCTTCTTGTATCCCATAAGATTAAATCTTGAACCTTGTTGCTTTATATAAGGGAGATTTAAAGCTTATAAGAAAGTGATCACACGCCTGAAGATCCTGTTTCCTCACTTCCCTATCATCAAACACTCCATTTTTCAAACAATCTATAAGCTTTAAAATTCTGTTTCTGAGGAAGGATGAGTTCTGGACTTCTGGACTTTGCAACCAACTTCCCTAAGTTAGAGTAGTTTGAAGGCGTGGGCTTCCGTAGGTGGCAGAAGAAGATGAAGTTCCTCCTTGCGGCTCTGAACGTGGCATACATACTAAGTACCCCAAAGCCGGAGGAACGAGAAGATGAGACTCTCGAGGCAACTCGCCGGAGACTCAAATGGGAGAATGATGACCTTGCCTGCCGTGGCCATATTCTGAACGGTATGTCTGACACCCTCTTTGATATTTATCAGTATGAGGAATCCTCAAAGGACCTCTGGGATGTACTTGAAGCAAAGCACATATCTGAGGATGCCTCTAGTAAGAAATTCCTGGTAAGTGAGTTCAATGATTATAAAATGGTGGACAATCGTCCGGTCATGGAACAATTCCATGAGATTGTCAGGATACTTGGGCAAATGAGGCAACATGATATGCATATGGATGATTCCATTGCCATAGCCAGTATCATTGATAAGTTGCCCCCTTCCTGGAAAAAGGTACAACGTACCTTAAAGCATAAAAAGGAAGCTCTTACCATGGAACAGTTGGGGGTTGACCTTCGGGTTGAGGAGGGAATCAGACTGCAAGAAAGTAAGAATGCTGGTGGTGCAAAGGTCACCGGGGCTTCAGGTTCTGTCATCAACTATGTTGATGAAGGCAAATCAAGTGGGAACCGTAAAGGAAAAGGGAAGCCAGGAAAGGCCACAAATTCTTCAAAGTTTAAGAAGAAAGGAAAAGGAAAAGGAAAGACATCTATATCATGCTGGGTGTGCAACGGTCCACACTTTAAAAAAGACTGTGAAGTCTGGAAGAAAAGAAAGGCACAAATGGAAGGTAAAAATTCTGGTGATCATGACCAGGGAAGTGGCCAATGGAAACAAGGTAAAATAATTAATCTTGTTTCTGATAGTACTGAAAATTTCATTGCTATGATATCTGAAATTTGTGTCATGCAGACTGATGACTCATGGTGGGTTGATACTGGGGCAACCAGACATGTCTGCAATGATATAAATCTTTATAAGATTTATAAAAGTCGAATGATGGTCCAAGCCTGTACATGGGAAATGATTCCATGGTGAAAGTCAAAGGCATTGGACAAGTTGAGTTGTTGCTTACTTCTGGAAAGAAGTTGACACTCACAGATGTGTATCATGCCCCAGATGTTAGAAAAAATTTAGTTTCTGGCATTGTATTAAACAAGTGTGGTTTTAAACTAGTTTTTGAAGCAGATAGATTTATTTTATCCAAGGCCGGTATCTTTGTAGGCCAAGGATTTCTATCAAACAATATGTTTAAGTTGAATATTAATAATATTGTTGGTTATGTGTATTCAGTTTGTACATCTTCATTATGGCATTTTCGTTTATGTCATGTAAACTATAAAAGTGTATGTGAGATGGCTAAAGATGGATTAATTCCATCCTTTGATCTGAATATGGAACAATGCAGTGCATGCATGTTGAATAAAATAACTAGGAATCCTTTTCCTAGTATAAAAAGGAATTCAATTTTACTTGAATTAATTCACAGTGACTTGTGTGATTTTCATAGCACCCCATCTTTGGGAAATAAAAAATATATAGTCACATTCATTGATGACTATTCAAGACTCTGCTATGTGTACCTCCTGCATTCTAAGGATGAAGCCTTAGAAAAATTTAAAATATTTAAATTGGAGGTGGAATTGCAAACTAGTCAGTTAGTAAAAATTTTACGTACTGACAGAGGTGGTGAATATTATGACCCATTATTTTTCCAATCTATTGGTGTCATTCATGAGACCACAGCTCCTTATACACCACAACAAAATGGTGTAGCAGAAAGGAAAAATAGAGTACTCAAAGAAATGGTAAACTGCATGTTATCAGTTTCCGGTCTAAGTGAAGGTTTCTGGGGAGAAGCCATGCTAACTGCATGTTATATTCTCAATAGAGTTCCTAACAAAAGAAATAGGGTAACTCCCTATGAACTTTGGCACAAAAGAAAACCAAACTTTTTTTTTTTTTTGAGCCAGAAAACCAAACTTGAATTACTTGAAAGTTTGGGGTTGCAGGGCCGTGGTACGGTTGCCAGAACCTAAACGGAAGGCTCTGGGAGAAAAAGGCATAGACTGTATTTTTATAGGATATGCAGAACACAGCAAAGCATACAGGTTCTATGTTATAGAACCAAATGATTTTATTTCGGTTCATACCGTAATAGAGTCCCGAGATGCTATCTTTGATGAAAATCGTTTTTCATCAATAAATAGAACTAAGGATTTAATTCCCAGTTCTAGTGGGACCAAAGTTGATGATCAAATTCATGATCATGCAAGTTCACAGGAACCTGAGCTTAGAAAAAGTAAAAGAACAAGAAAAGAAAAAAACATTTGGACCAGATTTCCAAATGTACTTGATAGAAGGATCAAGGGAGTGTACAGAGACTAAAAATCTATATTATTTTAATATAGAGGATGATCCTAATACTTTTGAGGAAGCCATGAATTCTCAAGATATTGCTTTCTGGAAAGAAGCAATAAATGATGAGATGGATTCTATAATGGGGAATAATACGTGGATTTTAACTAATCCACCGAATGGTAGTAAACCAATAGGCTGCAAGTGGATTTTCAAAAAGAAAATGAAAGTTGATGGTACCATTGAAAAATTTAAAGCCAGACTTGTCGCACAGGGCTTTAAGCAGAAAGAAGGAGTTGACTTCTTTGACACTTATGCTCCAGTAGCAAGAATTGCTACTATTAGATTGTTAATTGCCATTTCGGCTATACACAATCTAGTGGTTCACCAAATGGATGTTAAGACTGCATTTTTAAATGGTGAATTGGAGGAGGAGGTTTACATGAAGCAACCAGAAGGTTTTGTGGTTGCAGGCCAAGAAAATAAAGTTTGCAAATTGATTAAGTCACTTTATGGCTTAAAACAAGCCCCTAAGCAATGGCATGATCGGTTTGATCAAGTGGTGCTAGCTAATGGGTACAGAATAAATCAGTCAGATAAATGCATCTACAGCAAATTTAATAACCAAGGACAAGGGGTTATTATTTGCTTATATGTAGATGACATGTTGATCTTTGGTACTGATTTGGAAAAGGTTAAGGAAACTAAGGATTTTCTTAGTTCCAGTTTTTCCATGAAAGATTTAGGAGAAGCAGAAGTTATTCTTGGGATAAGAATAATTAAACTTCAGGATGGTGTAAGTTTAACACAATCTCATTACATTGAGAAAGTGTTAAAAAGATTTAATCACTTTAGTCACTACAAGAAAAATGCACATAGACAACACTAGAAAGACAACAGTTATTAAGAAAAGTGTTGTCTTTTGTATAAAAGACAACAGTTTGGTCCAAAACCGTTGTCTTTGATGCAACATTTTTGTCAAAGACAACGGTTTTTATATAACCGTTGTTATAAGTGTGTTGTCTTTGTGCATTTTGTGAAAAGACAACACCACAACGACAACGGTTTTTTAAAACCGTTGTCTATGTGCGTTTTTTTTTTTAAAAGACAACGGTTTTTTTAACCGTTGTCGTTGCTGTGTTGTCTTTAAGCGCACTAGAATACACAACACTAAAAAGACAACGGTTGTTTAAAACTGTTGTCTTTGTGCGCTCTTTTTTTAAAAAACGACAACGGTTTTATTTAACCGTTGTCGTTTGTGTGTTGTCTTTAAGCGCACTAGAATACACAACACTACAAAGACAACGGTTTTTTAAAACCGTTGTCTTTGCGCATTATTATTTTATAAAAGACAACGGTTTTATTTAACCGTTGTCATTTATGTGTTGTCTTTAATAGCACTTGAATACACAACACTACAATGACAACGGTTTTATATAACCGTTGTCGTTGCGCGTTCTTTATTTGTTTAAGACAACGGTTTTATTTAACGTTGTCTTTGGTATGTTGTCTTTAAGCGTATTTGAATACACAACACTACAAAGACAACGGTTATAAAAAATCGTTGTCTTTGCGCATCATTATTTTATAAAAGACAACAATTGTATAAAATAAAAACAAGGATGTTATTAACAAGAGTTGAACCTATAACCTCAAACATAACAAATAAGATTTAACCAACTAAGCAACACAAACTCTTATATACCAAAGTGCAACATCTGGTATATAACTGGGTTGTCTATGAAAACCAAGACAACGATTTTATAAAATAGGTTAGGATGCCTCTAGGAAAAATGGAACCCAAAACTTCTAACATAATAAACTAAGCTAAACCCACCAAGCCACACCAACACTTGTGTATTTAAGTGCAACATCAAATATATAACAAGTTTGGTTCTATGTTGTCCCTGAGAACCAAGACAATGATTGTATAAAGTAGAACCAAGCTAAACCCACCAAGCCACACTAACACTTATGTATTTAGGCTAAACCCACAAAGTCACACCAACTCTTGTTTACTAAAGTGTTACACATTATCTTTTACCTATAATTTGGACCTTCATTGTTTTTGTTTTACATACAATGATCACATCATTGCTTGATTTGCACTAACTGAAAACTGAGAATTTCCTGAATTTGTATTGTTATCACTATTGCTGGTTGCTGTTGTTATTATTATATCTTTGGTTTCTTGAAAGTAGCACCTTAAGATTTGTCCATTGAAATTTCTGGATACTTAACCTGGGAAGCTAAGAAGTAAAGACAATTAATGGACTCTTTACTTTTGTGAGTTCTATTATCTTTTTCTGAATTCCATTCATCTCAAAGAAATCATTTATCTTTTATTTGCAGGTATATATACAAGCTACAGGTGAAAACAGTGCAGAAATGGTAACTGATGAAGGTGCTATATATCTTACATCAAATAAGGGATACAACTGGAGGGCTGCTGTGCAAGAAACTGTTTCTGCTACACTGAATAGGTAACCCATTGACAAATATAATTTTGGACTGCCAACTAGTTTGAGTTCAAATTCACAGGTTATGTGTTTAACACATTGTTTGAGTACTGACAGTACTACTCTTATAACTCTTGGAATTATAGAGCTATTGGTGAACCTTATGCCTTCAAAACCTTTCTTTCATAAATAATGGATTTTTTGTAATCCTTTTATCATTGGTTATACTTTGCTCCTGCTGATTCACTAACAGAGTAACAAGGTCATTTCTTACAATACAAGTTCAACATATTATCCTCTACCTATTGAAGTAACTTCATAGTTCATAGGCAGCATTTCTTTGAAAATTTTGTACTTAAGTTATTGAGTTTCTAGAAGTTTTCAAAATTAGAAAGTTTCATGGAGAATGAACTAAAGAAACTTCATAGTTCAAGGTTAGTGGTTCTTGCAAATTATTCCTAACTTATTTCGAATTTCATTGCAAATTTATTATATGTATACTAATTTATTTACTCACTTTTTACATGTAGTTCCAACAAGTTGATTATGACAAAGCGGTTATTGATCTGGTGCGATCTGAATGGGCCAATATTCTATCAAGTCATATAGAGTAGGTATGATTTGGTCATTAGAACGTTGTGATCATTTGGACTTGAATTGGTTCGTGGAATTGTTTTTTGTGTAGTAGTATTATGACTTGGATGATAATTAGAATTGGTCATGGAAGTCTTTTGACTTGTTATTTTGAACCTTATTAGCTTGTGCACAATTATGTAACTACACTTTGCAACATATGGTGAATGGATAATTTTTTTTTATACGATTATAATTTAAGCAGGTGAAAAACGGTTAAAATCCGTTGTCTATTTTACAATAGACAACAGTTAGAAACCGTTGACTTTTCTACAAAAGACAACAGTTTATGGGTGTGACAAAAGCGATTTCAACAACACACAATAGACAATAGTTTATAACTGTTGTCTTTTAAAGAAAAGACAACAGTTAAAAACCGTTGTCTATGTACGTGACTTTTAACAACACCGGTTTCAACAACACTTAATAGACAACGGCTAAAAAACCGTTGTTGTTGGTAGAAAAGACAACGGTTAATAACCGTTGTCTATGTGCGTGACTTTTAACAACACCGGTTTCAACAACACTTAATATACAACGGTTAAAACACTGTTGTCGTTGGTAGAAAAGACAACGGTTAATAACCGTTGTCTATGTGTGTGACTTTTAACAACACCGGTTTCAACAACACTTAATAGACAACGGTTAAAAAACCGTTGTTGTTTATAGAAAAGACAACGGTTAATAACCGTTGTCTATGTGCATGACTTTTAACAACACCGGTTTCAACAACACTTAATAGACAACGGTTAAAAAACCGTTGTCGTTTCTTGAAAAGACAACGGTTATTAACCGTTGTCTATGTGCGTGACTTACAACAACACCGGCTTCAACAACACTTAATAGACAACGGTTAAAAAACCGTTGTTGTTTCTAGAAAAGACAACGGTTAAAAAACCGTTGTCTATGCGCGGGACTTACAACAACACCGGCTTCAACAACAGAAATTATACCCCTACGACAACGGTTAATAACCGTTGTCTATGAGCATTTTTCTTGTAGTACTAAAAAAACGGATTATTATCTTTTTAAGAGATTTTTTTCAACAACTTACTTTGATACAATGTAATATTTATTTTTAAGTACTTTCTCAACCAACTGAATCACAAAGACTCTCAAACTCATGACGTCCTATTTAGGAGAGCCACTTCATGCCACTAAAAAGTCCGCAAGATCATTAACTGGTTAAAGAGTTAATGTACTTCGATCAAAAGTTTAAAACGAACTTCAATATTTTAAAATAGTTACAATATTTTTTTTATTTTTTTTTTTGGAATTAACCAAATAAAATTGCATTGTTTCAAATAATTTAAAATTTACTTTTATCGTTGCTTGAGAGATTTGGATTCTCGTTGGGAAAATGCATGTACTTAGCAGGCACACGCCCTAACCACTCGGCTAAAAAAACTTGTGTGTTCTTTTATGGTAGAAAAATCGAAACGGATCATTATTTTTTTTTAGTTTTTTTTTTCTACAAATTACTCTGTTTCAATGTAATATTTGTTTATAACTACATCCTCAACCTACTAAATCAGAAAGAATCAATATTTCCCAAATGGGGCTCAATCCCATGACCTCCTATATCGGAGAGCTACTTCATGCCGCTAAAAAGACCACAAGATCATTTACTCGTTAAAGAGTTCATATCCTACAATTAAAAATTTAAAACGAATTTCATTATTTCAAAATAGTTTTTGTATTAACCAAAGAAAATTGCATTGTTTCAAATAATTAAAAAATTTACTTCTATCGTTGCCTGAGAGATTCGAACTCTCACAGGGAAACCCCATGTACTTAGCAGGCACACGCCTTAACCACTCAGCCAAAGCAACATGTGTGATATTTTATTGTATATGACAAAAACAGATTACTATCTTTTTAAGAGATTTTTTCCAACAACTTACTTTGATACAATGTAATATTTATTTTTAAGTAATTTCTCAACCAACTGAATCACAAAGACTCTCAAACCCATGACGTCCTATTTAGGAGAGCCACTTCATGCCACTAAAAAGTCCACAAGATCATTAACTGGTTAAAGAGTTAATGTACTTCAATCAAAAGTTTAAAACGAACTTCAATATTTTAAAATAGTTACAATATTTTTTTTATTTTTTTTTTTGGAATTAACCAAAGAAAATTGCATTGTTTCAAATAATTTAAAATTTACTTTTATCTTTGCTTGAGAGATTTGGACTCTCGTTGGGAAAACGCATGTACTTAGCAGGCACACGCCCTAACCACTCGGCTAAAAAAACTTGTGTGTTCTTTTATGGTAGAAAAATCGAAACGGATCATTATTTGTTTTTAGTTATTTTTTTCTACAAATTACTATGTTTCAATGTAATATTTGTTTATAACTACTTCCTCAACCTACTAAATCACAAAGAATCAATATTTCCCAAATGGGGCTCAATCCCATGACCTCCTATATCGGACAGCTACTTCATGCCGCTAAAAAGGCCACAAGATCATTTACTGGTTAAAGATTTCATATCCTACAATTAAAAATTTAAAACGAATTTCATTATTTCAAAATAGTTTTTGTATTAACCAAAGAAAATTGCATTGTTTCAAATAATTAAAAAATTTACTTCTATCGTTGCCTGAGAGATTCGAACTCTCGCGGAGAAACCCCATGTACTTAGCAGGCACACGCCTTAACCACTCGGCCAAAGCAACAAGTGTGTTATTTTATTGTATATGAAAAAGACGGATTACTATCTTTTTAAGAGATTTTTCCAACAACTTAATTTGAAACAATGTAATATTTATTTTTAAGTACTTTCTCAACCAACTGAATCACAAAGACTCTCAAACTCATGACGTCCTATTTAGGAGAGCCACTTCATGCCACTAAAAAGTCCACAAGATCATTAACTGGTTAAAGAGTTAATGTACTTCAATCAAAAGTTTAAAACGAACTTCAATATTTTAAAATAGTTACAATATTTTTTTTATTTTTTTATTTTTTGGAATTAACCAAAGAAAATTGCATTGTTTCAAATAATTTAAAATTTACTTTTATCGTTGCTTGAGAGATTTGGACTCTCGTTGGGAAAACGCATCTACTTAGCAGGCACACGCCCTAACCACTCGGCTAAAAAAAACTTGTGTGTTCTTTTATGGTAGAAAAATCGAAACGGATCATTATTTTTTTTAGTTTTTCTTTTTCTACAAATTACTCTGTTTCAATGTAATATTTGTTTATAACTACTTCCTCAACCTACTAAATCACAAAGAATCAATATTTCCCAAATGGGGCTCAATCCCATGACCTCCTATATCGGAGAGCTACTTCATGCCGCTAAAAAGACCACAAGATCATTTACTCGTTAAAGAGTTCATATCCTACAATTAAAAATTTAAAACGAATTTCATTATTTCAAAATAGTTTTTGTATTAACCAAAGAAAATTGCATTGTTTCAAATAATTAAAAAATTTACTTCTATCGTTGCCTGAGAGATTCGAACTCTCACATGGAAACCCCATGTACTTAGCAGGCACACGCCTTAACCACTCAGCCAAAGCAACATGTGTGTTATTTTATTGTATATGAAAAAAACGGATTACTATCTTTTTAAGAGATTTTTTCCAACAACTTACTTTGATACAATGTAATATTTATTTTTAAGTACTTTCTCAACCAATTGAATCACAAAGACTCTCAAACTCATGACGTCCTATTTAGGAGAGCCACTTCATGCCACTAAAAAGTCCAAGAGATCATTAACTGGTTAAAGAGTTAATGTACTTCAATCAAAAGTTTAAAACGAACTTCAATATTTTAAAATAGTTACAATATTTTTTTATTTTTTTTTTTGGAATTAACCAAAAAAATTGCATTGATTTAAATAATTTAAAATTTACTTTTATCTTTGCTTGAGAGATTTGGACTTTCGTTGGGAAAACGCATGTACTTAGCAGGCACACGCCCTAACCACTCGGCTAAAAAAACATGTGTGTTCTTTTATGGTAGAAAAATTGAAACGGATCATTATTTTTTTTTAGTTTTTTTTTTTCTACAAATTACTCTGTTTCAATGTAATATTTGTTTATAACTACTTCCTCAACCTACTAAATCACAAAGAATCAATATTTCCCAAATGGGGCTCAATCCCATGACCTCCTATATCGGAGAGCTACTTCATGCCGCTAAAAAGACCACAAGATCATTTACTGGTTAGAGAGTTCATATCCTACAGTTAAAAATTTAAAACGAATTTCATTATTTCAAAATAGATTTGTATTAACCAAAGAAAATTGCATTGTTTCAAATAAATAAAAATTTTACTTCTATCGTTGCCTGAGAGATTTAAACTCTCACGGGGAAACCCCATGTACTTAGCAGGCACACGCCTTAACCACTCGGCCAAAGTAACATGTGCGTTATTTTATTGTATATGAAAAAAACGGATTACTATCTTTTTAAGAGATTTTTTCCAACAACTTACTTTGATACAATGTAATATTTGTTTTTAAGTACTTTCTCAGCCAACTGAATCACAAAGACTCTCAAACTCATGACGTCCCATTTAGGAGAGCCACTACATGCCACTAAAAAGTGCACAAGATCATTTACTGGTTAAAGAGTTAATGTATTTCAATAAAAAGTTTAAAACGAACTTCAATATATTAAAATAGTTACAAGATTTTATTTTTTATTTTTTGGAATTAACCAAAGAAAATTGCATTTTTCAAATCACAAATAATCAATATTTCCCAAATGGGGCTCAATCCCATGACCTCCTATATCGGAGAGCTACTTCATGCCGCTAAAAAGACCACAAGATCATTTACTGGTTAAAGAGTTCATATCCTACAATTTAAAATTTAAAATGAATTTCATTATTTCAAAATAGTTTTTGTATTAACCAAAGAAAATTGCATTGCTTCAAATAATTAAAAAGTTTACTTCTATCGTTGCCTGAGAGATTCGAACTCTCGCGGGGAAACCCCATGTACTTAGCAGGCACACGCCTTAACCACTCGGCCAAAGTAACATGTGTGTTATTTTATTGTATATGAAAAAAACGGATTACTATCTTTTTAAGAGATTTTTTCCAACAACTTACTTTGATACAATGTAATATTTATTTTTAAGTACTTTCTCAACCAATTGAATCACAAAGACTCTCAAACTCATGACGTCCTATTTAGGAGAGCCACTTCATGCCACTAAAAAGTCCAAGAGATCATTAACTGGTTAAAGAGTTAATGTACTTCAATCAAAAGTTTAAAACGAACTTCAATATTTTAAAATAGTTACAATATTTTTTTATTTTTTTTTTTGGAATTAACCAAAAAAATTGCATTGATTTAAATAATTTAAAATTTACTTTTATCTTTGCTTGAGAGATTTGGACTTTCGTTGGGAAAACGCATGTACTTAGCAGGCACACGCCCTAACCACTCGGCTAAAAAAACATGTGTGTTCTTTTATGGTAGAAAAATTGAAACGGATCATTATTTTTTTTTAGTTTTTTTTTTTCTACAAATTACTCTGTTTCAATGTAATATTTGTTTATAACTACTTCCTCAACCTACTAAATCACAAAGAATCAATATTTCCCAAATGGGGCTCAATCCCATGACCTCCTATATCGGAGAGCTACTTCATGCCGCTAAAAAGACCACAAGATCATTTACTGGTTAGAGAGTTCATATCCTACAGTTAAAAATTTAAAACGAATTTCATTATTTCAAAATAGATTTGTATTAACCAAAGAAAATTGCATTGTTTCAAATAAATAAAAATTTTACTTCTATCGTTGCCTGAGAGATTTAAACTCTCACGGGGAAACCCCATGTACTTAGCAGGCACACGCCTTAACCACTCGGCCAAAGTAACATGTGCGTTATTTTATTGTATATGAAAAAAACGGATTACTATCTTTTTAAGAGATTTTTTCCAACAACTTACTTTGATACAATGTAATATTTGTTTTTAAGTACTTTCTCAGCCAACTGAATCACAAAGACTCTCAAACTCATGACGTCCCATTTAGGAGAGCCACTACATGCCACTAAAAAGTGCACAAGATCATTTACTGGTTAAAGAGTTAATGTATTTCAATAAAAAGTTTAAAACGAACTTCAATATATTAAAATAGTTACAAGATTTTATTTTTTATTTTTTGGAATTAACCAAAGAAAATTGCATTTTTCAAATCACAAATAATCAATATTTCCCAAATGGGGCTCAATCCCATGACCTCCTATATCGGAGAGCTACTTCATGCCGCTAAAAAGACCACAAGATCATTTACTGGTTAAAGAGTTCATATCCTACAATTTAAAATTTAAAATGAATTTCATTATTTCAAAATAGTTTTTGTATTAACCAAAGAAAATTGCATTGCTTCAAATAATTAAAAAGTTTACTTCTATCGTTGCCTGAGAGATTCGAACTCTCGCGGGGAAACCCCATGTACTTAGCAGGCACACGCCTTAACCACTCGGCCAAAGTAACATGTGTGTTATTTTATTGTATATGAAAAAAACGGATTAGTATCTTTTTAAGAGATTTTTTCCAACAACTTACTTTGATACAATGTAATATTTGTTTTTAAGTACTTTCTCAACCTACTGAATCACAAAGACTCTCAAACTCATGACGTCCCATTTAGGAGAGCCACTACATGCCACTAAAAAGTGCACAAGATCATTTACTGGTTATAGAGTTAATGTATTTCAATAAAAAGTTTAAAACGAACTTCAATATTTTAAAATAGTTACAAGATTTTATTTTTTATTTTTTGGGATTAACCAAAGAAAATTGCATTTTTCAAATCACAAATAATCAATATTTCCCAAATGGGGCTCAATCCCATGACCTCCTATATCGGAGAGCTACTTGATGCCGCTAAAAATACCACAAGATCATTTACTGGTTAAAGAGTTCATATCCTACAATTTAAAATTTAAAATGAATTTCATTATTTCAAAATAGTTTTTGTATTAACCCAAGAAAATTGCATTGCTTCAAATAATTAAAAAGTTTACTTCTATCGTTACCTGAGAGATTCGAACTCTCGCGGGGAAACCCCATGTACTTAGCAGGCACACGCCTTAACCACTCGGCCAAAGTAACATGTGTGTTATTTTATTGAATATGAAAAAAACGGATTAGTATCTTTTTAAGAGATTTTTTCCAACAACTTACTTTGATACAATGTAATATTTGTTTTTAAGTACATTCTCAACCTACTGAATCACAAAGACTCTCAAACTCATGACGTCCCATTTAGGAGAGCCACTTCATGCCACTAAAAAGTCCACAAGATCATTAACTGGTTAAAGAGTTAATGTACTTTAATCAAAAGTTTAAAACGAACTTCAATATTTTAAAATAGTTACAATATTTTTTTTATTTTTTTATTTTTTGGAATTAACCAAAGAAAATTGCATTGTTTCAAATAATTTAAAATTTACTTTTATCGTTGTTTGAGAGATTTGGACTCTCGTTGGGAAAACGCATCTACTTAGCAGGCACACGCCCTAACCACTCGGCTAAAAAAAACTTGTGTGTTCTTTTATGGTAGAAAAATCGAAACGGATCATTATTTTTTTTAGTTTTTCTTTTTCTACAAATTACTCTGTTTCAATGTAATATTTGTTTATAACTACTTCCTCAACCTACTAAATCACAAAGAATCAATATTTTCCAAATGGGGCTCAATCCCATGACCTCCTATATCGGAGAGCTACTTCATGTCGCTAAAAAGACCACAAGATCATTTACTCGTTAAAGAGTTCATATCCTACAATTAAAAATTTAAAACGAATTTCATTATTTCAAAATAGTTTTTGTATTAACCAAAGAAAATTGCATTGTTTCAAATAATTAAAAAATTTACGGGAAATCCCATGTACTTAGCAGGCACACGCCTTAACCACTCGGCCAAAGCAACATGTGTGTTATTTTATTGTATATGAAAAAAACGGATTACTATCTTTTTAAGAGATTTTTTCCAACAACTTACTTTGATACAATGTAATATTTGTTTTTAAGTACTTTCTCAGCCAACTGAATCACAAAGACTCTCAAACTCATGACGTCCCATTTAGGAGAGCCACTACATGCCACTAAAAAGTGCACAAGATCATTTACTGGTTAAAGAGTTAATGTATTTCAATAAAAAGTTTAAAACGAACTTCAATATATTAAAATAGTTACAAGATTTTATTTTTTATTTTTTGGAATTAACCAAAGAAAATTGCATTTTTCAAATCACAAATAATCAATATTTCCCAAATGGGGCTCAATCCCATGACCTCCTATATCGGAGAGCTACTTCATGCCGCTAAAAAGACCACAAGATCATTTACTGGTTAAAGAGTTCATATCCTACAATTTAAAATTTAAAATGAATTTCATTATTTCAAAATAGTTTTTGTATTAACCAAAGAAAATTGCATTGCTTCAAATAATTAAAAAGTTTACTTCTATCGTTGCCTGAGAGATTCGAACTCTCGCGGGGAAACCCCATGTACTTAGCAGGCACACGCCTTAACCACTCGGCCAAAGTAACATGTGTGTTATTTTATTGTATATGAAAAAAACGGATTAGTATCTTTTTAAGAGATTTTTTCCAACAACTTACTTTGATACAATGTAATATTTGTTTTTAAGTACTTTCTCAACCTACTGAATCACAAAGACTCTCAAACTCATGACGTCCCATTTAGGAGAGCCACTACATGCCACTAAAAAGTGCACAAGATCATTTACTGGTTATAGAGTTAATGTATTTCAATAAAAAGTTTAAAACGAACTTCAATATTTTAAAATAGTTACAAGATTTTATTTTTTATTTTTTGGGATTAACCAAAGAAAATTGCATTTTTCAAATCACAAATAATCAATATTTCCCAAATGGGGCTCAATCCCATGACCTCCTATATCGGAGAGCTACTTGATGCCGCTAAAAATACCACAAGATCATTTACTGGTTAAAGAGTTCATATCCTACAATTTAAAATTTAAAATGAATTTCATTATTTCAAAATAGTTTTTGTATTAACCCAAGAAAATTGCATTGCTTCAAATAATTAAAAAGTTTACTTCTATCGTTACCTGAGAGATTCGAACTCTCGCGGGGAAACCCCATGTACTTAGCAGGCACACGCCTTAACCACTCGGCCAAAGTAACATGTGTGTTATTTTATTGAATATGAAAAAAACGGATTAGTATCTTTTTAAGAGATTTTTTCCAACAACTTACTTTGATACAATGTAATATTTGTTTTTAAGTACTTTCTCAACCTACTGAATCACAAAGACTCTCAAACTCATGACGTCCCATTTAGGAGAGCCACTTCATGCCACTAAAAAGTCCACAAGATCATTAACTGGTTAAAGAGTTAATGTACTTCAATCAAAAGTTTAAAACGAACTTCAATATTTTAAAATAGTTACAATATTTTTTTTATTTTTTTATTTTTTGGAATTAACCAAAGAAAATTGCATTGTTTCAAATAATTTAAAATTTACTTTTATCGTTGTTTGAGAGATTTGGACTCTCGTTGGGAAAACGCATCTACTTAGCAGGCACACGCCCTAACCACTCGGCTAAAAAAAACTTGTGTGTTCTTTTATGGTAGAAAAATCGAAACGGATCATTATTTTTTTTAGTTTTTCTTTTTCTACAAATTACTCTGTTTCAATGTAATATTTGTTTATAACTACTTCCTCAACCTACTAAATCACAAAGAATCAATATTTTCCAAATGGGGCTCAATCCCATGACCTCCTATATCGGAGAGCTACTTCATGTCGCTAAAAAGACCACAAGATCATTTACTCGTTAAAGAGTTCATATCCTACAATTAAAAATTTAAAACGAATTTCATTATTTCAAAATAGTTTTTGTATTAACCAAAGAAAATTGCATTGTTTCAAATAATTAAAAAATTTACGGGAAATCCCATGTACTTAGCAGGCACACGCCTTAACCACTCGGCCAAAGCAACATGTGTGTTATTTTATTGTATATGAAAAAAACGGATTACTATCTTTTTAAGAGATTTTTTCCAACAACTTACTTTGATACAATGTAATATTTATTTTTAAGTACTTTCTCAACCAATTGAATCACAAAGACTCTCAAACTCATGACGTCCTATTTAGGAGAGCCACTTCATGCCACTAAAAAGTCCAAGAGATCATTAACTGGTTAAAGAGTTAATGTACTTCAATCAAAAGTTTAAAACGAACTTCAATATTTTAAAATAGTTACAATATTTTTTTATTTTTTTTTTTGGAATTAACCAAAAAAATTGCATTGTTTCAAATAATTTAAAATTTACTTTTATCTTTGCATGAGAGATTTGGACTCTCGTTGGGAAAACGCATGTACTTAGCAGGCACACGCCCTAACCACTCGGCTAAAAAAACTTGTGTGTTCTTTTATGGTAGAAAAATCGAAACGGATCATTATTTTTTTTTAGTTTTTTTTTTTCTACAAATTACTCTGTTTCAATGTAATATTTGTTTATAACTACTTCCTCAACCTACTAAATCACAAAGAATCAATATTTCCCATATGGGGCTCAATCCCATGACCTCCTATATCAGAGAGCTACTTCATGCCACTAAAAAGACCACAAGATCATTTACTGGTTAAAGAGTTCATATCCTACAATTAAAAATTTAAAACGAATTTCATTATTTCAAAATAGATTTGTATTAACCAAAGAAAATTGCATTGTTTCAAATAATTAAAAATTTTACTTCTATCGTTGCCTGAGAGATTCGAACTCTCACGGGGAAACCCGATGTACTTAGCAGGCACACGCCTTAACCACTCGGCCAAAGTAACATGTGCGTTATTTTATTGTATATGAAAAAAACGGATTACTATCTTTTTAAGAGATTATTTCCAACAACTTACTTTGATACAATGTAATATTTGTTTTTAAGTACTTTCTCAACCTACTGAAACACAAAGACTCTCAAACTCATGACGTCCCATTTAGGAGACCCACTACATGCCACTAAAAAGTGCACAAGATCATTTACTGCTTAAAGAGTTAATGTGCTTCAATAAAAATTTAAAACGAACTTCAATATTTTAAAATAGTTACAAGATTTTATTTTTTATTTTTTGGAATTAACCAATGAAAATTGCATTTTTCAAATAATTTAAAATTTACTTTTGTCGTTGCTTGAGAGATTTGGACTCTCGTTGGGAAAACGCATGTACTTAGCAGGCACACGCCCTAACCACTCGGCTAAAAAAACTTGTGTGTTCCTTTATTGTAGAAAAATCGAAACGGATCATTATTTTTTTTTAGTTTTTTTTTTTCTACAAATTACTCTGTTTCAATGTAATATTTGTTTATAACTACTTCCTCAACCTACTAAATCACAAAGAATCAATATTTCCCAAATGGGGCTCAATCCCATGACCTCCTATATCGGAGAGCTACTTCATGCCGCTAAAAATACCACAAGATCATTTACTCGTTAAAGAGTTCATATCCTACAATTTAAAATTTAAAATGAATTTCATTATTTCAAAATAGTTTTTGTATTAACCAAAGAAAATTGCATTGCTTCAAATAATTAAAAAGTTTACTTCTATCGTTGCCTGAGAGATTCGAACTCTCGCGGGGAAACCCCATGTACTTAGCAGGCACACGCCTTAACCACTCGGCCAAAGTAACATGTGTGTTATTTTATTGTATATGAAAAAAACGGATTAGTATCTTTTTAAGAGATTTTTTCCAACAACTTACTTTGATACAATGTAATATTTGTTTTTAAGTACTTTCTCAACCTACTGAATCACAAAGACTCTCAAACTCATGACGTCCCATTTAGGAAAGCCACTACATGCCACTAAAAAGTGCACAAGATCATTTACTGGTTAAAGAGTTAATGTATTTCAATAAAAAGTTTAAAACGAACTTCAATATTTTAAAATAGTTACAAGATTTTATTTTTTATTTTTTGGAATTAACCAAAGAAAATTGCATTTTTCAAATCACAAATAATCAATATTTCCCAAATGGGGCTCAATCCCATGACCTCCTATATCGGAGAGCTACTTCATGCCGCTAAAAATACCACAAGATCATTTACTGGTTAAAGAGTTCATATCCTACAATTTAAAATTTAAAATGAATTTCATTATTTCAAAATAGTTTTTGTATTAACCCAAGAAAATTGCATTGCTTCAAATAATTAAAAAGTTTACTTCTATCGTTACCTGAGAGATTCGAACTCTCGCGGGGAAACCCCATGTACTTAGCAGGCACACGCCTTAACCACTCGGCCAAAGTAACATGTGTGTTATTTTATTGAATATGAAAAAAACGGATTAGTATCTTTTTAAGAGATTTTTTCCAACAACTTACTTTGATACAATGTAATATTTGTTTTTAAGTACTTTCTCAACCTACTGAATCACAAAGACTCTCAAACTCATGACGTCCCATTTAGGAGAGCCACTTCATGCCACTAAAAAGTCCACAAGATCATTAACTGGTTAAAGAGTTAATGTACTTCAATCAAAAGTTTAAAACGAACTTCAATATTTTAAAATAGTTACAATATTTTTTTTATTTTTTTATTTTTTGGAATTAACCAAAGAAAATTGCATTGTTTCAAATAATTTAAAATTTACTTTTATCGTTGTTTGAGAGATTTGGACTCTCGTTGGGAAAACGCATCTACTTAGCAGGCACACGCCCTAACCACTCGGCTAAAAAAAACTTGTGTGTTCTTTTATGGTAGAAAAATCGAAACGGATCATTATTTTTTTTAGTTTTTCTTTTTCTACAAATTACTCTGTTTCAATGTAATATTTGTTTATAACTACTTCCTCAACCTACTAAATCACAAAGAATCAATATTTTCCAAATGGGGCTCAATCCCATGACCTCCTATATCGGAGAGCTACTTCATGTCGCTAAAAAGACCACAAGATCATTTACTCGTTAAAGAGTTCATATCCTACAATTAAAAATTTAAAACGAATTTCATTATTTCAAAATAGTTTTTGTATTAACCAAAGAAAATTGCATTGTTTCAAATAATTAAAAAATTTACGGGAAATCCCATGTACTTAGCAGGCACACGCCTTAACCACTCGGCCAAAGCAACATGTGTGTTATTTTATTGTATATGAAAAAAACGGATTACTATCTTTTTAAGAGATTTTTTCCAACAACTTACTTTGATACAATGTAATATTTATTTTTAAGTACTTTCTCAACCAATTGAATCACAAAGACTCTCAAACTCATGACGTCCTATTTAGGAGAGCCACTTCATGCCACTAAAAAGTCCAAGAGATCATTAACTGGTTAAAGAGTTAATGTACTTCAATCAAAAGTTTAAAACGAACTTCAATATTTTAAAATAGTTACAATATTTTTTTATTTTTTTTTTTGGAATTAACCAAAAAAATTGCATTGTTTCAAATAATTTAAAATTTACTTTTATCTTTGCATGAGAGATTTGGACTCTCGTTGGGAAAACGCATGTACTTAGCAGGCACACGCCCTAACCACTCGGCTAAAAAAACTTGTGTGTTCTTTTATGGTAGAAAAATCGAAACGGATCATTATTTTTTTTTAGTTTTTTTTTTTCTACAAATTACTCTGTTTCAATGTAATATTTGTTTATAACTACTTCCTCAACCTACTAAATCACAAAGAATCAATATTTCCCATATGGGGCTCAATCCCATGACCTCCTATATCAGAGAGCTACTTCATGCCACTAAAAAGACCACAAGATCATTTACTGGTTAAAGAGTTCATATCCTACAATTAAAAATTTAAAACGAATTTCATTATTTCAAAATAGATTTGTATTAACCAAAGAAAATTGCATTGTTTCAAATAATTAAAAATTTTACTTCTATCGTTGCCTGAGAGATTCGAACTCTCACGGGGAAACCCGATGTACTTAGCAGGCACACGCCTTAACCACTCGGCCAAAGTAACATGTGCGTTATTTTATTGTATATGAAAAAAACGGATTACTATCTTTTTAAGAGATTATTTCCAACAACTTACTTTGATACAATGTAATATTTGTTTTTAAGTACTTTCTCAACCTACTGAAACACAAAGACTCTCAAACTCATGACGTCCCATTTAGGAGACCCACTACATGCCACTAAAAAGTGCACAAGATCATTTACTGCTTAAAGAGTTAATGTGCTTCAATAAAAATTTAAAACGAACTTCAATATTTTAAAATAGTTACAAGATTTTATTTTTTATTTTTTGGAATTAACCAATGAAAATTGCATTTTTCAAATAATTTAAAATTTACTTTTGTCGTTGCTTGAGAGATTTGGACTCTCGTTGGGAAAACGCATGTACTTAGCAGGCACACGCCCTAACCACTCGGCTAAAAAAACTTGTGTGTTCCTTTATTGTAGAAAAATCGAAACGGATCATTATTTTTTTTTAGTTTTTTTTTTTTCTACAAATTACTCTGTTTCAATGTAATATTTGTTTATAACTACTTCCTCAACCTACTAAATCACAAAGAATCAATATTTCCCAAATGGGGCTCAATCCCATGACCTCCTATATCGGAGAGCTACTTCATGCCGCTAAAAATACCACAAGATCATTTACTCGTTAAAGAGTTCATATCCTACAATTTAAAATTTAAAATGAATTTCATTATTTCAAAATAGTTTTTGTATTAACCAAAGAAAATTGCATTGCTTCAAATAATTAAAAAGTTTACTTCTATCGTTGCCTGAGAGATTCGAACTCTCGCGGGGAAACCCCATGTACTTAGCAGGCACACGCCTTAACCACTCGGCCAAAGTAACATGTGTGTTATTTTATTGTATATGAAAAAAACGGATTAGTATCTTTTTAAGAGATTTTTTCCAACAACTTACTTTGATACAATGTAATATTTGTTTTTAAGTACTTTCTCAACCTACTGAATCACAAAGACTCTCAAACTCATGACGTCCCATTTAGGAAAGCCACTACATGCCACTAAAAAGTGCACAAGATCATTTACTGGTTAAAGAGTTAATGTATTTCAATAAAAAGTTTAAAACGAACTTCAATATTTTAAAATAGTTACAAGATTTTATTTTTTATTTTTTGGAATTAACCAAAGAAAATTGCATTTTTCAAATCACAAATAATCAATATTTCCCAAATGGGGCTCAATCCCATGACCTCCTATATCGGAGAGCTACTTCATGCCGCTAAAAATACCACAAGATCATTTACTGGTTAAAGAGTTCATATCCTACAATTAAAAATTTAAAACGAATTTCATTATTTCAAAATAGATTTGTATTAACCAAAGAAAATTGCATTGTTTCAAATAATTAAAAATTTTACTTCTATCGTTGCCTGAGAGATTTGAACTCTCACGGGGAAACCCCATCTACTTAGCAGGCACACGCCTTAACCACTCAGCCAAAGTAACATGTGTGTTATTTTATTGTATATGAAAAAAACGGATTACTATCTTTTTAAGAGATTTTTTCCAACAACTTACTTTGCTACAATGTAATATTTGTTTTTAAGTACTTTCTCAATCTACTGAATCACAAAGACTCTCAAATTCATGACGTCCCATTTAGGAGAGCCACTACATGCCACTAAAAAGTGCACAAGATCATTTACTGGTTAAAGAGTTAATGTATTTACATAAAAAGTTTAAAACGAACTTCAATATTTTAAAATAGTTACAAGATTTTATTTTTTATTTTTTGGAATTAACCAAAGAAAATTGCATTTTTCAAATCACAAATAATCAATATTTCCCAATTGGGGCTCAATCCCATGACCTCCTATATCGGAGAGCTACTTCATGCCGCTAAAAAGACCACAAGATCATTTACTGGTTAAAGAGTTCATATCCTACAATTTAAAATTTAAAATGAATTTCATTATTTCAAAATAGTTTTTGTATTAACCAAAGAAAATTGCATTGCTTCAAATAATTAAAAAGTTTACTTCTATCATTGCCTGATAGATTCGAACTCTCGCGGGGAAACCCCATGTACATAGCAGGCACACGCCTTAACCACTCGGCCAAAGTAACATGTGTGTTATTTTATTGTATATGAAAAAAACGGATTACTATCTTTTTAAGAGATTTTTTCCAACAACTAACTTTGATACAATGTAATATTTGTTTTTAAGTACTTTCTCAACCTACTGAATCACAAAGACTCTCAAACTCATGACATCCCATTTAGGAGAGCCACTACATGCCACTAAAAAGTGCACAAGATCATTTACTGGTTAAAGAGTTAATGTATTTCAATAAAAAGTTTAAAACGAACTTCAATATTTTAAAATAGTTACACGATTTTATTTTTTATTTTTTGGAATTAACCAAAGAAAATTGCATTTTTCAAATCACAAATAATCAATATTTCCCAAATGGGGCTCAATCCCTTGACCTCCTATATCGGTGAGCTACTTCATGCCGCTAAAAATACCACAAGATCATTTACTGGTTAAAGAGTTCATATCCTACAATTTAAAATTTAAAATGAATTTCATTATTTCAAAATAGTTTTTGTATTAACCAAAGAAAATTGCATTGCTTCAAATAATTAAAAAGTTTACTTCTATCGTTGCCTAAGAGATTCGAACTCTCGCGGGGAAACCCCATGCACTTAGCAGGCACACGCCTTAACCACTCGGCCAAAGTAACATGTGTGTTATTTTATTGTATATGAAAAAAACGGATTACTATCTTTTTAAGAGATTTTTTCCAACAACTTACTTTGATACAATGTAATATTTGTTTTTAAGTACTTTCTCAACCTACTGAATCACAAAGACTCTCAAACTCATGACGTCACATTTAGGAGAGCCACTACATGCCACTAAAATGTGCACAAGATCATTTACTGGTTAAAGAGTTAATGTGCTTCAATAAAAATTTAAAACGAACTTTAATATTTTAAAATAGTTACAAGATTTTATTTTTTATTTTTTGGAATTAACCAAAGAAAATTGCATTTTTCAAATAATTTAAAATTTACTTTTGTCGTTGCTTGAGAGATTTGGACTCTCGTTGGGAAAACCACATGTACTTAGCAGGCACACGCCCTAACCACTCAGCTAAAAAAACTTGTGTGTTCTTTTATTGTAAAAAAATCGAAACGGATCATTATTTTTTTTAGTTTTTTTTTTCTACAAATTACTCTGTTTCAATGTAATATTTGTTTATAACTACTTCCTCAACCTACTAAATCACAAAGAATCAATATTTCCCAAATGGGGCTCAATCCCATGACCACCTATATCGGAGAGCTACTTCATGCCGCTAAAAAGACCACACGATCCTTTACTGGTTAAAGAGTTCATATTCTACAATTAAAAATTTAAAACGAAGTTCATTATTTCAAAATAGATTTGTATTAACTAAAGAAAATTGCATTGTTTCAAATAATTAAAAATTTTACTTCTATCGTTGCCTGAGAAATTTGAACTCTCACGGGGAAACCCCATGTACTTAGCAGGCACACGCCTTAACCACTCGGCCAAAGTAACATGTGTGTTATTTTATTGTATATGAAAAAAACGGATTACCATCTTTTTAAGAGATTATTTCCAACAACTTACTTTGATACAATGTAATATTTGTTTTTAAGTACTTTCTCAACCAACTGAATCACAAAGACTCTCAAACTCATGACGTCCCATTTAGGAGAGCCACTACATGCCACTAAAAAGTGCACAAGATCATTTACTGGTTAAAGAGTTAATGTGCTTCAATAAAAATTTAAAACGAACTTCAATATTTTAAAATAGTTACAAGATTTTATTTTTTATTTTTTGGAATTAACCAAAGAAAATTGCATTTTTCAAATAATTTAAAATTTACTTTTGTCGTTGCTTGAGAGATTTGGACTCTCGTTGGGAAAACCACATGTACGTAGCAGGCACACGCCCTAACCACTCAGCTAAAAAAACTTGTGTGTTCTTTTATTGTAGAAAAATCGAAACGGATCATTATTTTTTTTTTGTTTTTTTTTTTCTACAAATTACTCTGTTTCAATGTAATATTTGTTTATAACTACTTTCTCAACCTACTAAATCACAAAGAATCAATATTTCCCAAATGGGGCTCAATCCCATGACCTCCTATATCGGAGAGCTACTTCATGCCGCTAAAAATACCACAAGATCATTTACTGGTTAAAGAGTTCATATCCTACAATTTAAAATTTAAAATGAATTTCATTATTTCAAAATAGTTTTTGTATTAACCAAAGAAAATTGCATTGCTTCAAATAATTAAAAAGTTTACTTCTATCGTTGCCTGAGAGATTCAAACTCTCGCGGGGAAACCACATGTACTTAGCAGGCACACGCCTTAACCACTCAGCCAAAGTAACATGTGTGTTATTTTATTGTATATGAAAAAAACGGATTACTATCTTTTTAAGAGATTTTTTCCAACAACTTACTTTGATACAATGTAATATTTGTTTTTAAGTACTTTCTCAGCCACAAAGACTCTCAAACTCATGACGTCCCATTTAGGAGAGCCACTACATGCCACTAAAAAGTGCACAAGATCATTTACTGGTTAAAGAGTTATTGTATTTCAATAAAAAGTTTAAAACGAACTTCAATATTTTAAAATAGTTACAAGATTTTATTTTTTATTTTTTGGAATTAACCAAAGAAAATTGCATTTTTCAAATCACAAATAATCAATATTTCCCAAATGGGGCTCAATCCCATGACCTCCTATATCGGACAGCTACTTCATGCCGCTAAAAATACCACAAGATCATTTACTGGTTAAAGAGTTCATATCCCACAATTTAAAATTTAAAATGAATTTCATTATTTCAAAATAGTTTTTTTATTAACCAAAGAAAATTGCATTGCTTCAAATAATTAAAAAGTTTACTTCTATCGTTGCCTGAGAGATTCGAACTCTCGCAGGGAAACCCCATGTACTTAGCAGGCACACGCCTTAACCACTCAGCCAAAGCAACAAGTGTGTTATTTTATTGTATATGAAAAAGACGGATTACTATCTTTTTAAGAGATTTTTCCAACAACTTAATTTGAAACAATGTAATATTTATTTTTAAGTACTTTCTCAACCAACTGAATCACAAAGACTCTCAAACTCATGACGTCCTATTTAGGAGAGCCACTTCATGCCACTAAAAAGTCCACAAGATCATTAACTGGTTAAAGAGTTAATGTACTTCAATCAAAAGTTTAAAACGAACTTCAATATTTTAAAATAGTTACAATATTTTTTTTATTTTTTTATTTTTTGGAATTAACCAAAGAAAATTGCATTGTTTCAAATAATTTAAAATTTACTTTTATCGTTGCTTGAGAGATTTGGACTCTCGTTGGGAAAACGCATCTACTTAGCAGGCACACGCCCTAACCACTCGGCTAAAAAAAACTTGTGTGTTCTTTTATGGTAGAAAAATCGAAACGGATCATTATTTTTTTTAGTTTTTCTTTTTCTACAAATTACTCTGTTTCAATGTAATATTTGTTTATAACTACTTCCTCAACCTACTAAATCACAAAGAATCAATATTTCCCAAATGGGGCTCAATCCCATGACCTCCTATATCGGAGAGCTACTTCATGCCGCTAAAAATACCACAAGATCATTTACTGGTTAAAGAGTTCATATCCTACAATTTAAAATTTAAAATGAATTTCATTATTTCAAAATAGTTTTTGTATTAACCAAAGAAAATTGCATTGCTTCAAATAATTAAAAAGTTTACTTCTATCGTTGCCTGAGAGATTCAAACTCTCGCGGGGAAACCACATGTACTTAGCAGGCACACGCCTTAACCACTCAGCCAAAGTAACATGTGTGTTATTTTATTGTATATGAAAAAAACGGATTACTATCTTTTTAAGAGATTTTTTCCAACAACTTACTTTGATACAATGTAATATTTGTTTTTAAGTACTTTCTCAGCCACAAAGACTCTCAAACTCATGACGTCCCATTTAGGAGAGCCACTACATGCCACTAAAAAGTGCACAAGATCATTTACTGGTTAAAGAGTTATTGTATTTCAATAAAAAGTTTAAAACGAACTTCAATATTTTAAAATAGTTACAAGATTTTATTTTTTATTTTTTGGAATTAACCAAAGAAAATTGCATTTTTCAAATCACAAATAATCAATATTTCCCAAATGGGGCTCAATCCCATGACCTCCTATATCGGACAGCTACTTCATGCCGCTAAAAATACCACAAGATCATTTACTGGTTAAAGAGTTCATATCCTACAATTTAAAATTTAAAATGAATTTCATTATTTCAAAATAGTTTTTTTATTAACCAAAGAAAATTGCATTGCTTCAAATAATTAAAAAGTTTACTTCTATCGTTGCCTGAGAGATTCGAACTCTCGCAGGGAAACCCCATGTACTTAGCAGGCACACGCCTTAACCACTCAGCCAAAGCAACAAGTGTGTTATTTTATTGTATATGAAAAAGACGGATTACTATCTTTTTAAGAGATTTTTCCAACAACTTAATTTGAAACAATGTAATATTTATTTTTAAGTACTTTCTCAACCAACTGAATCACAAAGACTCTCAAACTCATGACGTCCTATTTAGGAGAGCCACTTCATGCCACTAAAAAGTCCACAAGATCATTAACTGGTTAAAGAGTTAATGTACTTCAATCAAAAGTTTAAAACGAACTTCAATATTTTAAAATAGTTACAATATTTTTTTTATTTTTTTATTTTTTGGAATTAACCAAAGAAAATTGCATTGTTTCAAATAATTTAAAATTTACTTTTATCGTTGCTTGAGAGATTTGGACTCTCGTTGGGAAAACGCATCTACTTAGCAGGCACACGCCCTAACCACTCGGCTAAAAAAAACTTGTGTGTTCTTTTATGGTAGAAAAATCGAAACGGATCATTATTTTTTTTAGTTTTTCTTTTTCTACAAATTACTCTGTTTCAATGTAATATTTGTTTATAACTACTTCCTCAACCTACTAAATCACAAAGAATCAATATTTCCCAAATGGGGCTCAATCCCATGACCTCCTATATCGGAGAGCTACTTCATGCCGCTAAAAAGACCACAAGATCATTTACTCGTTAAAGAGTTCATATCCTACAATTAAAAATTTAAAACGAATTTCATTATTTCAAAATAGTTTTTGTATTAACCAAAGAAAATTGCATTGTTTCAAATAATTAAAAAATTTACTTCTATCGTTGCTTGAGAGATTCGAACTCTCACATGGAAACCCCATGTACTTAGCAGGCACACGCCTTAACCACTCAGCCAAAGCAACATGTGTGTTATTTTATTGTATATGAAAAAAACGGATTACTATCTTTTTAAGAGATTTTTTCCAACAACTTACTTTGATACAATGTAATATTTATTTTTAAGTACTTTCTCAACCAATTGAATCACAAAGACTCTCAAACTCATGACGTCCTATTTAGGAGAGCCACTTCATGCCACTAAAAAGTCCAAGAGATCATTAACTGGTTAAAGAGTTAATGTACTTCAATCAAAAGTTTAAAACGAACTTCAATATTTTAAAATAGTTACAATATTTTTTTATTTTTTTTTTTGGAATTAACCAAAAAAATTGCATTGATTTAAATAATTTAAAATTTACTTTTATCTTTGCTTGAGAGATTTGGACTCTCGTTGGGAAAACGCATGTACTTAGCAGGCACACGCCCTAACACTCGGCTAAAAAAACATGTGTGTTCTTTTATGGTAGAAAAATCGAAACGGATCATTATTTTTTTTTAGTTTTTTTTTTTCTACAAATTACTCTGTTTCAATGTAATATTTGTTTATAACTACTTCCTCAACCTACTAAATCACAAAGAATCAATATTTCCCAAATGGGGCTCAATCCCATGACCTCCTATATCGGAGAGCTACTTCATGCCGCTAAAAAGACCACAAGATCATTTACTGGTTAGAGAGTTCATATCCTACAGTTAAAAATTTAAAACGAATTTCATTATTTCAAAATAGATTTGTATTAACCAAAGAAAATTGCATTGTTTCAAATAATTAAAAATTTTACTTCTATCGTTGCCTGAGAGATTTAAACTCTCACGGGGAAACCCCATGTACTTAGCAGGCACACGCCTTAACCACTCGGCCAAAGTAACATGTGCGTTATTTTATTGTATATGAAAAAAACGGATTACTATCTTTTTAAGAGATTTTTTCCAACAACTTACTTTGATACAATGTAATATTTGTTTTTAAGTACTTTCTCAGCCAACTGAATCACAAAGACTCTCAAACTCATGACGTCCCATTTAGGAGAGCCACTACATGCCACTAAAAAGTGCACAAGATCATTTACTGGTTAAAGAGTTAATGTATTTCAATAAAAAGTTTAAAACGAACTTCAATATATTAAAATAGTTACAAGATTTTATTTTTTATTTTTTGGAATTAACCAAAGAAAATTGCATTTTTCAAATCACAAATAATCAATATTTCCCAAATGGGGCTCAATCCCATGACCTCCTATATCGGAGAGCTACTTCATGCCGCTAAAAAGACCACAAGATCATTTACTGGTTAAAGAGTTCATATCCTACAATTTAAAATTTAAAATGAATTTCATTATTTCAAAATAGTTTTTTGTATTAACCAAAGAAAATTGCATTGCTTCAAATAATTAAAAAGTTTACTTCTATCGTTGCCTGAGAGATTCGAACTCTCGCGGGGAAACCCCATGTACTTAGCAGGCACACGCCTTAACCACTCGGCCAAAGTAACATGTGTGTTATTTTATTGTATATGAAAAAAACGGATTAGTATCTTTTTAAGAGATTTTTTCCAACAACTTACTTTGATACAATGTAATATTTGTTTTTAAGTACTTTCTCAACCTACTGAATCACAAAGACTCTCAAACTCATGACGTCCCATTTAGGAGAGCCACTACATGCCACTAAAAAGTGCACAAGATCATTTACTGGTTATAGAGTTAATGTATTTCAATAAAAAGTTTAAAACGAACTTCAATATTTTAAAATAGTTACAAGATTTTATTTTTTATTTTTTGGGATTAACCAAAGAAAATTGCATTTTTCAAATCACAAATAATCAATATTTCCCATGGGGCTCAATCCCATGACCTCCTATATCGGAGAGCTACTTGATGCCGCTAAAAATACCACAAGATCATTTACTGGTTAAAGAGTTCATATCCTACAATTTAAAATTTAAAATGAATTTCATTATTTCAAAATAGTTTTTGTATTAACCCAAGAAAATTGCATTGCTTCAAATAATTAAAAAGTTTACTTCTATCGTTACCTGAGAGATTCGAACTCTCGCGGGGAAACCCCATGTACTTAGCAGGCACACGCCTTAACCACTCGGCCAAAGTAACATGTGTGTTATTTTATTGAATATGAAAAAAACGGATTAGTATCTTTTTAAGAGATTTTTTCCAACAACTTACTTTGATACAATGTAATATTTGTTTTTAAGTACTTTCTCAACCTACTGAATCACAAAGACTCTCAAACTCATGACGTCCCATTTTAGGAGAGCCACTTCATGCCACTAAAAAGTCCACAAGATCATTAACTGGTTAAAGAGTTAATGTACTTCAATCAAAAGTTTAAAACGAACTTCAATATTTTAAAATAGTTACAATATTTTTTTATTTTTTTATTTTTTGGAATTAACCAAAGAAAATTGCATTGTTTCAAATAATTTAAAATTTACTTTTATCGTTGTTTGAGAGATTTGGACTCTCGTTGGGAAAACGCATCTACTTAGCAGGCACACGCCCTAACCACTCGGCTAAAAAAAACTTGTGTGTTCTTTTATGGTAGAAAAATCGAAACGGATCATTATTTTTTTTAGTTTTTCTTTTTCTACAAATTACTCTGTTTCAATGTAATATTTGTTTATAACTACTTCCTCAACCTACTAAATCACAAAGAATCAATATTTCCCAAATGGGGCTCAATCCATGACCTCCTATATCGGAGAGCTACTTCATGTCGCTAAAAGACCACAAGATCATTTACTCGTTAAAGAGTTCATATCCTACAATTAAAAATTTAAAACGAATTTCATTATTTCAAAATAGTTTTTGTATTAACCAAAGAAAATTGCATTGTTTCAAATAATTAAAAAATTTACGGGAAATCCCATGTACTTAGCAGGCACACGCCTTAACCACTCGGCCAAAGCAACATGTGTGTTATTTTATTGTATATGAAAAAAACGGATTACTTTCTTTTTAAGAGATTTTTTCCAACAACTTACTTTGATACAATGTAATATTTATTTTTAAGTACTTTCTCAACCAATTGAATCACAAAGACTCTCAAACTCATGACGTCCTATTTAGGAGAGCCACTTCATGCCACTAAAAAGTCCAAGAGATCATTAACTGGTTAAAGAGTTAATGTGCTTCAATCAATAGTTTAAAACGAACTTCAATATTTTAAAATAGTTACAATATTTTTTTATTTTTTTTTGGAATTAACCAAAAAATTGCATTGTTTCAAATAATTTAAAATTTACTTTTATCTTTGCTTGAGAGATTTGGACTCTCGTTGGGAAAACGCATGTACTTAGCAGGCACACGCCCTAACCACTCGGCTAAAAAAACTTGTGTGTTCTTTTATGTAGAAAAATCGAAACGGATCATTATTTTTTTTTTAGTTTTTTTTTTCTACAAATTACTCTGTTTCAATGTAATATTTGTTTATAACTACTTCCTCAACCTACTAAATCACAAAGAATCAATATTTCCCATAATGGGGCTCAATCCATGACCTCCTATATCAGAGAGCTACTTCATGCCACTAAAAAGACCACAAGATCATTTACTGGTTAAAGAGTTCATATCCTACAATTTAAAATTTAAAACGAATTTCATTATTTCAAAATAGATTTGTATTAACCAAAGAAAATTGCATTGTTTCAATAATTAAAAATTTTACTTCTATCGTTGCCTGAGAGATTCGAACTCTCACGGGGAAACCCGATGTACTTAGCAGGCACACGCCTTAACCACTCGGCCAAAGTAACATGTGCGTTATTTTATTGTATATGAAAAAAACGGATTACTATCTTTTTAAGAGATTATTTCCAACCAACTTACTTTAATACAATGTAATATTTGTTTTTACGTACTTTCTCACCTACTGAAACACAAAGACTCTCAAACTCATGACGTCCCATTTAGGAGAGCCACTACATGCCACTAAAAAGTGCACAAGATCATTTACTGGCTTAAAGAGTTAATGTGCTTCAATAAAAATTTAAAACGAACTTCAATATTTTAAAATAGTTACAAGATTTTATTTTTTATTTTTTGGAATTAACCAATGAAATTGCATTTTTCAATATTTAAAATTTACTTTTGTCGTTGCTTGAGAGATTTGGACTCTCGTTGGGAAACCATGTACTTAGCAGGCCCCCCTAACACTCGCTAAAAAATTGTGTGTTCTTTATTGTAGAAAAATCGAAACGGATCATTATTTTTTTTAGTTTTTTTTTTCTACAATTACTCTGTTTCAATGTAATATTTGTTTATAATACTTCTCAACCTACTAAATACAAGATCAATATTTCCCAAATGGGGCTCATCCATGACCTCCTATATCGGAGAGCTACTTCATGCCGCTAAAATACCACAAGATCATTTACTCGTTAAAGAGTTCATATCCTACAATTTAAAATTTAAAATGAATTTCATTATTTCAAAATAGTTTTTTGTATTAACCAAAGAAAATTGCATTGCTTCAAATAATTAAAAAGTTTACTTCTATCGTTGCCTGAGAGATTCGAACTCTCGCGGGGAAACCCCATGTACTTAGCAGGCACACGCCTTAACCACTCGGCCAAAGTAACATGTGTGTTATTTTATTGTATATGAAAAAAACGGATTAGTATCTTTTTAAGAGATTTTTTCCAACAACTTACTTTGATACAATGTAATATTTGTTTTTTAAGTACTTTCTCAACCTACTGAATCACAAAGACTCTCAAACTCATGACGTCCCATTTAGGAGAGCCACTACATGCCACTAAAAAGTGCACAAGATCATTTACTGGTTAAAGAGTTAATGTATTTCAATAAAAAGTTTAAAACGAACTTCAATATTTTAAAATAGTTACAAGATTTTATTTTTTATTTTTTGGAATTAACCAAAGAAAATTGCATTTTTCAAATCACAAATAATCAATATTTCCCAAATGGGGCTCAATCCCATGACCTCCTATATCGGAGAGCTACTTCATGCCGCTAAAAATACCACAAGATCATTTACTGGTTAAAGAGTTCATATCCTACAATTTAAAAATTTAAAATCGAATTTCATTATTTCAAAATAGTTTTTGTATTAACCAAAGAAAATTGCATTGCTTTCAAATAATTAAAAATTTACTTCTATCGTTGCCTGAGAGATTCGAACTCTCCAGGGGAAACCCCATGTACTTAGCAGGCACACGCCTTAACCACTCGCCAAAGTAACATGTGTGTTATTTTATTGTATATGAAAAAAACGGATTACTATCTTTTTAAGAGATTTTTTCCAACAACTTACTTTGATACAATGTAATATTTGTTTTTAAGTACTTTCTCAATCTACTGAATCACAAAGACTCCTCAAACATTATGACGTCCCATTTAGGAGAGCCACTACATGCCACTAAAAAGTGCACAAGATCATTTACTGGTTAAAGAGTTAATGTGATTACAATAAAAAGTTTAAAACGAACTTCAATATTTTAAAATAGTTACAAGATTTTATTTTTTATTTTTTGGAATTAACCAAAGAAAATTGGCATTTTTCAAATCACAAATAATTACAATATTTTCCCAAATGGGGCTCAATCCCATGACCTCCTATATCGGAGAGCTACTTCATGCCGCTAAAAAACCACAAGATCATTTACTGGTTAAAGAGTTCATATCCTACAATTTAAAATTTAAAATGAATTTCATTATTTCAAAATAGTTTTTGTATTAACCAAAGAAAATTGCATTGCTTCAAATAATTAAAAAAGTTTACTTCTATCATTGCCTGATAGATTCGAACTCTCGCGGGGAAACCCATGTACATAGCAGGCACACGCCTTAACCACTCGGCCAAAGTAACATGTGTGTTATTTTATTGTATATGAAAAAATTACTATAAAGAGATTTTTCAAAATACTTTGATAAATGTTATTTGTTTTTAAGTATTTTTTACTACTGAATCACAAGATAAATATACGTCATTTTAGACCATACTGTAAATATTATGGTTAAGATTAATGTATTCAATAAAATTTAAAACGAACTTCAATATTTTAAATATTAACGATTTTATTTTTTTTTTTTTATTAACAAAGAAAATTGATTTTTCATCCAATATCATATTTCCAAATGGGGCTCAATCCCATGACCTCCTATATCGGAGAGCTACTTCATGCCGCTAAAAATACCACAAGATCATTTACTGGTTAAAGAGTTCATATCCTACAATTTAAAATTTAAAATGAATTTCATTATTTCAAAATAGTTTTTGTATTAACCAAAGAAAATTGCATTGCTTCAAATAATTAAAAAGTTTACTTCTATGTTGCCTGAGAGATTCGAACTCTCGCGGGGAAACCCCATGTACTTAGCAGGCACACGCCTTAACCACTCGGCCAAAGTAACATGTGTGTTATTTTATTGTATATGAAAAAACGGATTACTATCTTTTTAAGAGATTTTTTCAACCAACTTACTTTGATACAATGTAATATTTGTTTTTACGTACTTTCTCAGCCTAACTGAATCACAAAGACTCTCAAACTCATGACGTCCCATTTAGGAGAGCCACTACATGCCACTAAAAAGTGCACAAGATAATTTACTGGTTAAAGAGTTAATGTATTTCAATAAAAAGTTTAAAACGAACTTCAATATTTTAAAATAGTTACAAGATTTTATTTTATTCATTTTTTGGAATTTAACCAGAAGAAATATTGGCATTTTGTCATAATTGTGTTCTTATAATCGACAAACTAATGCAATGTATATTCTCCCAAAATGCGGGCTCAATCCTATGACCTCCTATATCGGAGAGCTACTTCATGCCGCTAAAAATACCACAAGATCATTTACTGGTTAAAGAGTTCATATCCTACAATTTAAAATTTAAAATGAATTTCATTATTTCAAAATAGTTTTTTTATTAACCAAAGAAAATTGCATTGCTTCAAATAATTAAAAAGTTTACTTCTATCGTTGCCTGAGAGATTCGAACTCTCGCGGGGAAACCCCATGTAATTAGCAGGCACACGCCTTAACCACTCGGCCAAAGTAACATGTGTGTTATTTAATTGTATATGAAAAAAACGGATTACTATCTTTTTAAGAGATTTTTTCCAACAACTTACTTTGATACAATGTAATATTTGTTTTTTACGTACTTTCTCAGCCAACTGAATCACAAAGACTCTCAAACTCATGACGTCCCATTTAGGAGAGCCACTACATGCCACTAAAAAGTGCACAAGATCATTTACTGGTTAAAGAGTTAATGTATTTCAATAAAAAGTTTAAAACGAACTTCAATATTTTAAAATAGTTACAAGATTTTATTTTTTATTTTTTGGAATTAACCAAAGAAAATTGCATTTTGCAAATCACAAATAATCAATATTTCCCAAATGGGGCTCAATCCCATGACCTCCTATATCGGAGAGCTACTTCATGCCGCTAAAAATACCACAAGATCATTTACTGGTTAAAGAGTTCATATCCTACAATTTAAAATTTAAAATGAATTTCATTATTTCAAAATAGTTTTTTTATTAACCAAAGAAAATTGCATTGCTTCAAATAATTAAAAAGTTTACTTCTATCGTTGCCTGAGAGATTCGAACTCTCGCGGGGAAACCCCATGTACTTAGCAGGCACACGCCTTAACCACTCGGCCAAAGAAACATGTGTGTTATTTTATTGTATATGAAAAAAACGAATTACTATCTTTTTAAGAGATTATATCCAACAACTTACTTTGATACAATGTAATATTTGTTTTTAAGTACTTTCTCAACCTACTGAATCACAAAGACTCTCAAACATATGACGTCCCATTTAGGAGAGCCACTACATGCCACTAAAAAGTGCACAAGATCATTTACTGGTTAAAGAGTTAATGTGCTTCAATAAAAATTTAAAACGAACTTCAATATTTTAAAATAGTTACAAGATTTTATTTTTTATTTTTTGGAATTAACCAAAGAAAATTGCATTTTTCAAATAATTTAAAATTTACTTTTGTCGTTGCTTGAGATATTTGGACTCTCGTTGGGAAAACCACATGTACTTAGCAGGCACACGCCCTAACCACTTGGCTAAAAAAACTTGTGTGTTCTTTTATTGTAGAAAAATCGAAACGGATCTTAATTTTTTTTAGTATTTTTTTTCTACAAATTACTCTGTTTCAATGTAATATTTGTTTATAACTACTTCCTCAACCTACTAAATCACAAATAATCAATATTTCCCAAATGGGGCTCAATCCCATGACCTCCTATATCGGAGAGCTACTTCATGCCGCTAAAAATACCACAAGATCATTTACTGGTTAAAGAGTTCATATCCTACAATTTAAAATTTAAAATGAATTTCATTATTTCAAAATAGTTTTTGTATTAACCAAAGAAAATTGCATTGCTTCAAATAATTAAAAAGTTTACTTCTATCGTTGCCTGAGAGATTCGAACTCTCGCGGGGAAACCCCATGTACTTAGCAGGCACACGCCTTAACCACTCGGCCAAAGCAACATGTGTGTTATTTTATTGTATATGAAAAAAACGGAATTACTATCTTTTTAAGAGATTATATCCAACAACTTACTTTGATACAATGTAATATTTGTTTTTAAGTACTTTCTCAACCTACAGAATCACAAAGACTCTAAAACTCATGACGTCCCATTTAGGAGAGCCACTACATGCCACTAAAAAGTGCACAAGATCATTTACTTGTTAAAGAGTTAATGTGCTTCAATAAAAATTTAAAACGAACTTCAATATTTTAAAATAGTTACAATATTTTATTTTTTATTTTTTGGAATTAACCAAAGAAAATTGCATTTTTCAAATAATTTAAAATTTACTTTTGTCGTTGCTTGAGAGATTTGGACTCTCGTTGGGAAAACACATGTACTTAGCAGGCACACGCCCTAACCACTCGGCTAAAAAAACTTGTGTGTTCTTTTATTGTAGTAAAATCGAAACGGATCATTATTTTTTTTTTTTTTCTACAAATTACTCTGTTTCAATGTAATATTTGTTTATAACTACTTCCTCAACCTACTAAATCACAAATAATCAATATTTCCCAAATGGGGCTCAATCCCATGACCTCCTATATCGGAGAGCTACTTCATGCCGCTAAAAATACCAAAAGATCATTTACTGGTTAAAGAGTTCATATCCTACAATTTAAAATTTAAAATGAATTTCATTATTTCAAAATAGTTTTTGTATTAACCAAAGAAAATTGCATTGCTTCAAATAATTAAAAAGTTTACTTCTATCGTTGCCTGAGAGATTCGAACTCTCGCGGGGAAACCCCATGTACTTAGCAGGCACACGCCTTAACCACTCGGCCAAAGTAACATGTGTGTTATTTTATTGTATATGAAAAAAACGGATTACTATCTTTTTAAGAGATTTTTTCAACCAACTTACTTTGATACAATGTAATATTTGTTTTTACGTACTTTCTCAGCCAACTGAATCACAAAGACTCTCAAACTCATGACGTCCCATTTAGGAGAGCCACTACATGCCACTAAAAAGTGCACAAGATAATTTACTGGTTAAAGAGTTAATGTATTTCAATAAAAAGTTTAAAACAAACTTCAATATTTTAAAATAGTTACAAGATTTTATTTTTCATTTTTTGGAATTAACCAAAGAAAATTGCATTTTTCAAATCACAAATAATCAATATTTCCCAAATGGGGCTCAATCCTATGACCTCCTATATCGGAGAGCTACTTCATGCCGCTAAAAATACCACAAGATCATTTACTGGTTAAAGAGTTCATATCCTACAATTTAAAATTTAAAATGAATTTCATTATTTCAAAATAGTTTTTTTATTAACCAAAGAAAATTGCATTGCTTCAAATAATTAAAAAGTTTACTTCTATCGTTGCCTGAGAGATTCGAACTCTCGCGGGGAAACCCCATGTAATTAGCAGGCACACGCCTTAACCACTCGGCCAAAGTAACATGTGTGTTATTTTATTGTATATGAAAAAAACGGATTACTATCTTTTTAAGAGATTTTTTCAACCAACTTACTTTGATACAATGTAATATTTGTTTTTACGTACTTTCTCAGCCAACTGAATCACAAAGACTCTCAAACTCATGACGTCCCATTTAGGAGAGCCACTACATGCCACTAAAAAGTGCACAAGATCATTTACTGGTTAAAGAGTTAATGTATTTCAATAAAAAGTTTAAAACGAACTTCAATATTTTAAAATAGTTACAAGATTTTATTTTTTATTTTTTGGAATTAACCAAAGAAAATTGCATTTTGCAAATCACAAATAATCAATATTTCCCAAATGGGGCTCAATCCCATGACCTCCTATATCGGAGAGCTACTTCATGCCGCTAAAAATACCACAAGATCATTTACTGGTTAAAGAGTTCATATCCTACAATTTAAAATTTAAAATGAATTTCATTATTTCAAAATAGTTTTTTTATTAACCAAAGAAAATTGCATTGCTTCAAATAATTAAAAAGTTTACTTCTATCGTTGCCTGAGAGATTCGAACTCTCGCGGGGAAACCCCATGTACTTAGCAGGCACACGCCTTAACCACTCGACCAAAGAAACATGTGTGTTATTTTATTGTATATGAAAAAAACGAATTACTATCTTTTTAAGAGATTATATCCAACAACTTACTTTGATACAATGTAATATTTGTTTTTAAGTACTTTCTCAACCTACTGAATCACAAAGACTCTCAAACATATGACGTCCCATTTAGGAGAGCCACTACATGCCACTAAAAAGTGCACAAGATCATTTACTGGTTAAAGAGTTAATGTGCTTCAATAAAAATTTAAAACGAACTTCAATATTTTAAAATAGTTACAAGATTTTATTTTTTATTTTTTGGAATTAACCAAAGAAAATTGCATTTTTCAAATAATTTAAAATTTACTTTTGTCGTTGCTTGAGAGATTTGGACTCTCGTTGGGAAAACCACATGTACTTAGCAGGCACACGCCCTAACCACTTGGCTAAAAAAACTTGTGTGTTCTTTTATTGTAGAAAAATCGAAACGGATCTTAATTTTTTTTTAGTATTTTTTTTTCTACAAATTACTCTGTTTCAATGTAATATTTGTTTATAACTACTTCCTCAACCTACTAAATCACAAATAATCAATATTTCCCAAATGGGGCTCAATCCCATGACCTCCTATATCGGAGAGCTACTTCATGCCGCTAAAAATACCACAAGATCATTTACTGGTTAAAGAGTTCATATCCTACAATTTAAAATTTAAAATGAATTTCATTATTTCAAAATAGTTTTTGTATTAACCAAAGAAAATTGCATTGCTTCAAATAATTAAAAAGTTTACTTCTATCGTTGCCTGAGAGATTCGAACTCTCGCCGGGAAACCCCATGTACTTAGCAGGCACACGCCTTAACCACTCGGCCAAAGCAACATGTGTGTTATTTTATTGTATATGAAAAAAACGAATTACTATCTTTTTAAGAGATTATATCCAACAACTTACTTTGATACAATGTAATATTTGTTTTTAAGTACTTTCTCAACCTACTGAATCACAAAGACTCTAAAACTCATGACGTCCCATTTAGGAGAGCCACTACATGCCACTAAAAACTGCACAAGATCATTTACTTGTTAAAGAGTTAATGTTCTTCAATAAAAATTTAAAACGAACTTCAATATTTTAAAATAGTTACAAGATTTTATTTTTTATTTTTTGGAATTAACCAAAGAAAATTGCATTTTTCAAATAATTTAAAATTTACTTTTGTCGTTGCTTGAGAGATTTGGACTCTCGTTGGGAAAACACATGTACTTAGCAGGCACACGCCTTAACCACTCGGCTAAAAAAACTTGTGTGTTCTTTTATTGTAGTAAAATCGAAACGGATCATTATTTTTTTTTTCTACAAATTACTCTGTTTCAATGTAATATTTGTTTATAACTACTTCCTCAACCTACTAAATCACAAATAATCAATATTTCCCAAATGGGGCTCAATCCCATGGCCTCCTATATCGGAGAGCTACTTCATGCCGATAAAAATACCACAAGATCATTTACTGGTTAAAGAGTTCATATCCTACAATTTAAAATTTAAAATGAATTTCATTATTTCAAAATAGTTTTTGTATTAACCAAAGAAAATTGCATTGCTTCAAATAATTAAAAAGTTTACTTCTATCGTTGCCTGAGAGATTCGAACTCTCGCGGGGAAACCCCATGTACTTAGCAGGCACACGCCTTAACCACTCGGCCAAAGCAACATGTGTGTTATTTTATTGTATATGAAAAGAACGGATTACTATCTTTTTAAGAGATTTTTTCCAACAACTTACTTTGATACAATGTAATATTTGTTTTTAAGTACTTTCTCAGCCAACTGAATCACAAAGACTCTCAAACTCATGACGTCCCATTTAGGAGAGCCACTACATGCCACTAAAAAGTGCACAAGATCATTTACTGGTTAAAGAGTTTATGTATTTCAATAAAAAGTTTAAAACGAACTGCAATATTTTAAAATAGTTACAAGATTTTATTTTTTATTTTTTGGAATTAACCAAAGAAAATTGCATTTTGCAAATCACAAAGAATCAAAATTTCCCAAATGGGGCTCAATCCCATGACCTCCTATATCGGAGAGCTACTTCATGCCGCTAAAAATACCACAAGATCATTTACTGGTTAAAGAGTTCATATCCTACAATTTAAAATTTAAAATGAATTTCATTATTTCAAAATAGTTTTTTTATTAACCAAAGAAAATTGCATTGCTTCAAATAATTAAAAAGTTTACTTCTATCGTTGCCTGAGAGATTCGAACTCTCGCGGGGAAACCCCATGTACTTAGCAGGCACACGCCTTAACCACTCGGCCAAAGCAACATGTGTGTTATTTTATTGTATATGAAAAAAACGAATTACTATCTTTTTAAGAGATTATATCCAACAACTTACTTTGATACAATGTAATATTTGTTTTTAAGTACTTTCTCAACCTACTGAATCACAAAGACTCTCAAACATATGACGTCCCATTTAGGAGAGCCACTACATGCCACTAAAAAGTGCACAAGATCATTTACTGGTTAAAGAGTTAATGTGCTTCAATAAAAATTTAAAACGAACTTCAATATTTTAAAATAGTTACAAGATTTTATTTTTTATTTTTTGGAATTAACCAAAGAAAATTGCATTTTTCAAATAATTTAAAATTTACTTTTGTCGTTGCTTGAGAGATTTGGACTCTCGTTGGGAAAACCACATGTACTTAGCAGGCACACGCCCTAACCACTTGGCTAAAAAAACTTGTGTGTTCTTTTATTGTAGAAAAATCGAAAAGGATCTTAATTTTTTTTTAGTATTTTTTTTTCTACAAATTACTCTGTTTCAATGTAATATTTGTTTATAACTACTTCCTCAACCTACTAAATCACAAATAATCAATATTTCCCAAATGGGGCTCAATCCCATGACCTCCTATATCGGAGAGCTACTTCATGCCGCTAAAAATACCACAAGATCATTTACTGGTTAAAGAGTTCATATCCTACAATTTAAAATTTAAAATGAATTTCATTATTTCAAAATAGTTTTTGTATTAACCAAAGAAAATTGCATTGCTTCAAATAATTAAAAAGTTTACTTCTATCGTTGCCTGAGAGATTCGAACTCTCGCGGGAAAACCCCATGTACTTAGCAGGCACACGCCTTAACCACTCGGCCAAAGCATCATGTGTGTTATTTTATTGTATATGAAAAGAATGGATTACTATCTTTTTAAGAGATTTTTTCCAACAACTTACTTTGATACAATGTAATATTTGTTTTTAAGTACTTTCTCAGCCAACTGAATCACAAAGACTCTCAAACTCATGACGTCCCATTTAGGAGAGCCACTACATGCCACTAAAAAGTGCACAAGATCATTTACTGGTTAAAGAGTTTATGTATTTCAATAAAAAGTTTAAAACGAACTGCAATATTTTAAAATAGTTACAAGATTTTATTTTTTATTTTTTGGAATTAACCAAAGAAAATTGCATTTTGCAAATCACAAATAATCAATATTTCCCAAATGGGGCTCAATCCCATGACCTCCTATATCGGAGAGCTACTTCATGCCGCTAAAAATACCACAAGATCATTTACTGGTTAAAGAGTTCATATCCTACAATTTAAAATTTAAAATGAATTTTATTATTTCAAAATAGTTTTTTTATTAACCAAAGAAAATTGCATTGCTTCAAATAATTAAAAAGTTTACTTCTATCGTTGCCTGAGAGATTCGAACTCTCGCGGGGAAACCCCATGTACTTAGCAGGCACACGCCTTAACCACTCGACCAAAGCAACATGTGTGTTATTTTATTGTATATGAAAAAAACGAATTACTATCTTTTTAAGAGATTATATCCAACAACTTACTTTGATACAATGTAATATTTGTTTTTAAGTACTTTCTCAACCTACTGAATCACAAAGACTCTCAAACATATGACGTCCCATTTAGGAGAGCCACTACATGCCACTAAAAAGTGCACAAGATCATTTACTGGTTAAAGAGTTAATGTGCTTCAATAAAAATTTAAAACGAACTTCAATATTTTAAAATAGTTACAAGATTTTATTTTTTATTTTTTGGAATTAACCAAAGAAAATTGCATTTTTCAAATAATTTAAAATTTACTTTTGTCGTTGCTTGAGAGATTTGGACTCTCGTTGGGAAAACCACATGTACTTAGCAGGCACACGCCCTAACCACTTGGCTAAAAAAACTTGTGTGTTCTTTTATTGTAGAAAAATCGAAAAGGATCTTAATTTTTTTTTAGTATTTTTTTTTCTACAAATTACTCTGTTTCAATGTAATATTTGTTTATAACTACTTCCTCAACCTACTAAATCACAAATAATCAATATTTCCCAAATGGGGCTCAATCCCATGACCTCCTATATCGGAGAGCTACTTCATGCCGCTAAAAATACCACAAGATCATTTACTGGTTAAAGAGTTCATATCCTACAATTTAAAATTTAAAATGAATTTCATTATTTCAAAATAGTTTTTGTATTAACCAAAGAAAATTGCATTGCTTCAAATAATTAAAAAGTTTACTTCTATCGTTGCCTGAGAGATTCGAACTCTCGCGGGAAAACCCCATGTACTTAGCAGGCACACGCCTTAACCACTCGGCCAAAGCATCATGTGTGTTATTTTATTGTATATGAAAAGAACGGATTACTATCTTTTTAAGAGATTTTTTCCAACAACTTACTTTGATACAATGTAATATTTGTTTTTAAGTACTTTCTCAGCCAACTGAATCACAAAGACTCTCAAACTCATGACGTCCCATTTAGGAGAGCCACTACATGCCACTAAAAAGTGCACAAGATCATTTACTGGTTAAAGAGTTTATGTATTTCAATAAAAAGTTTAAAACGAACTGCAATATTTTAAAATAGTTACAAGATTTTATTTTTTATTTTTTGGAATTAACCAAAGAAAATTGCATTTTGCAAATCACAAATAATCAATATTTCCCAAATGGGGCTCAATCCCATGACCTCCTATATCGGAGAGCTACTTCATGCCGCTAAAAATACCACAAGATCATTTACTGGTTAAAGAGTTCATATCCTACAATTTAAAATTTAAAATGAATTTTATTATTTCAAAATAGTTTTTTTATTAACCAAAGAAAATTGCATTGCTTCAAATAATTAAAAAGTTTACTTCTATCGTTGCCTGAGAGATTCGAACTCTCGCGGGGAAACCCCATGTACTTAGCAGGCACACGCCTTAACCACTCGACCAAAGCAACATGTGTGTTATTTTATTGTATATGAAAAAAACGAATTACTATCTTTTTAAGAGATTATATCCAACAACTTACTTTGATACAATGTAATATTTGTTTTTAAGTACTTTCTCAACCTACTGAATCACAAAGACTCTCAAACATATGACGTCCCATTTAGGAGAGCCACTACATGCCACTAAAAAGTGCACAAGATCATTTACTGGTTAAAGAGTTAATGTGCTTCAATAAAAATTTAAAACGAACTTCAATATTTTAAAATAGTTACAAGATTTTATTTTTTATTTTTTGGAATTAACCAAAGAAAATTGCATTTTTCAAATAATTTAAAATTTACTTTTGTCGTTGCTTGAGAGATTTGGACTCTCGTTGGGAAAACCACATGTACTTAGCAGGCACACGCCCTAACCACTTGGCTAAAAAAACTTGTGTGTTCTTTTATTGTAGAAAAATCGAAAAGGATCTTAATTTTTTTTTAGTATTTTTTTTTCTACAAATTACTCTGTTTCAATGTAATATTTGTTTATAACTACTTCCTCAACCTACTAAATCACAAATAATCAATATTTCCCAAATGGGGCTCAATCCCATGACCTCCTATATCGGAGAGCTACTTCATGCCGCTAAAAATACCACAAGATCATTTACTGGTTAAAGAGTTCATATCCTACAATTTAAAATTTAAAATGAATTTCATTATTTCAAAATAGTTTTTGTATTAACCAAAGAAAATTGCATTGCTTCAAATAATTAAAAAGTTTACTTCTATCGTTGCCTGAGAGATTCGAACTCTCGCGGGAAAACCCCATGTACTTAGCAGGCACACGCCTTAACCACTCGGCCAAAGCATCATGTGTGTTATTTTATTGTATATGAAAAGAACGGATTACTATCTTTTTAAGAGATTTTTTCCAACAACTTACTTTGATACAATGTAATATTTGTTTTTAAGTACTTTCTCAGCCAACTGAATCACAAAGACTCTCAAACTCATGACGTCCCATTTAGGAGAGCCACTACATGCCACTAAAAAGTGCACAAGATCATTTACTGGTTAAAGAGTTTATGTATTTCAATAAAAAGTTTAAAACGAACTGCAATATTTTAAAATAGTTACAAGATTTTATTTTTTATTTTTTGGAATTAACCAAAGAAAATTGCATTTTGCAAATCACAAATAATCAATATTTCCCAAATGGGGCTCAATCCCATGACCTCCTATATCGGAGAGCTACTTCATGCCGCTAAAAATACCACAAGATCATTTACTGGTTAAAGAGTTCATATCCTACAATTTAAAATTTAAAATGAATTTCATTATTTCAAAATAGTTTTTTTATTAACCAAAGAAAATTGCATTGCTTCAAATAATTAAAAAGTTTACTTCTATCGTTGCCTGAGAGATTCGAACTCTCGCGGGGAAACCCCATGTACTTAGCAGGCACACGCCTTAACCACTCGACCAAAGCAACATGTGTGTTATTTTATTGTATATGAAAAAAACGAATTACTATCTTTTTAAGAGATTATATCCAACAACTTACTTTGATACAATGTAATATTTGTTTTTAAGTACTTTCTCAACCTACTGAATCACAAAGACTCTCAAACATATGACGTCCCATTTAGGAGAGCCACTACATGCCACTAAAAAGTGCACAAGATCATTTACTGGTTAAAGAGTTAATGTGCTTCAATAAAAATTTAAAACGAACTTCAATATTTTAAAATAGTTACAAGATTTTATTTTTTATTTTTTGGAATTAACCAAAGAAAATTGCATTTTTCAAATAATTTAAAATTTAGTTTTGTCGTTGCTTGAGAGATTTGGACTCTCGTTGGGAAAACCACATGTACTTAGCAGGCACACGCCCTAACCACTTGGCTAAAAAAACTTGTGTGTTCTTTTATTGTAGAAAAATCGAAAAGGATCTTAATTTTTTTTTAGTATTTTTTTTTCTACAAATTACTCTGTTTCAATGTAATATTTGTTTATAACTACTTCCTCAACCTACTAAATCACAAATAATCAATATTTCCCAAATGGGGCTCAATCCCATGACCTCCTATATCGGAGAGCTACTTCATGCCGCTAAAAATACCACAAGATCATTTACTGGTTAAAGAGTTCATATCCTACAATTTAAAATTTAAAATGAATTTCATTATTTCAAAATAGTTTTTGTATTAACCAAAGAAAATTGCATTGCTTCAAATAATTAAAAAGTTTACTTCTATCGTTGCCTGAGAGATTCGAACTCTCACGGGGAAACCCCATGTACTTAGCAGGCACACGCCTTAACCACTCGGCCAAAGCAACATGTGTGTTATTTTATTGTATATGAAAAGAACGGATTACTATCTTTTTAAGAGATTTTTTCCAACAACTTACTTTGATACAATGTAATATTTGTTTTTAAGTACTTTCTCAGCCAACTGAATCACAAAGACTCTCAAACTCATGACGTCCCATTTAGGAGAGCCACTACATGCCACTAAAAAGTGCACAAGATCATTTACTTTTTAAAGAGTTAATGTATTTCAATAAAAAGTTTAAAACGAACTTCAATATTTTAAAATAGTTACAAGATTTTATTTTTTATTTTTTGGAATAAACCAAAGAAAATTGCATTTTTCAAATCACAAATAATCAATATTTCCCAAATGGGGCTCAATCCCATGACCTCCTATATCGGAGAGCTACTTCATGCCGCTAAAAATACCACAAGATCATTTACTGGTTAAAGAGTTCATATCCTACAATTTAAAATTTAAAATGAATTTCATTATTTCAAAATAGTTTTTTTATTAACCAAAGAAAATTGCATTGCTTCAAATAATTAAAAAGTTTACTTCTATCGTTGCCTGAGAGATTCGAACTCTCGCGGGGAAACCCCATGTACTTAGCAGGCACACACCTTAACCACTCGGCCAAAGCAACATGTGTGTTATTTTATTGTATATGAAAAAAACGAATTACTATCTTTTTAAGAGATTATATCCAACAACTTACTTTGATACAATGTAATATTTGTTTTTAAGTACTTTCTCAACCTACTGAATCACAAAGACTCTCAAACTCATGACGTCCCATTTAGGAGAGCCACTACATGCCACTAAAAAGTGCACAAGATCATTTACTGGTTAAAGAGTTAATGTGCTTCAATAAAAATTTAAAACGAACTTCAATATTTTGAAATAGTTACAAGATTTTATTTTTTATTTTTTGGAATTAACCAAAGAAAATTGCATTTTTCAAATAATTTAAAATTTACTTTTGTCGTTGCTTGAGAGATTTGGACTCTCGTTGGGAAAACACATGTACTTAGCAGGCACACGCCCTAACCACTCGGCTAAAAAAACTTGTGTGTTCTTTTATTGTAGTAAAATCGAAACGGATCATTATTTTTTTTTTAGTTTTTTTTTTTCTACAAATTACTCTGTTTCAATGTAATATTTGTTTATAACTACTTCCTCAACCTACTAAATCACAAATAATCAATATTTCCCAAATGGGGCTCAATCCCATGACCTCCTATATCGGAGAGCTACTTCATGCCGCTAAAAATACCACAAGATCATTTACTTGTTAAAGAGTTCATATCCTACAATTTAAAATTTAAAATGAATTTCATTATTTCAAAATAGTTTTTGTATTAACCAAAGAAAATTGCATTGCTTCAAATAATTAAAAAGTTTACTTCTATCGTTGCCTGAGAGATTCGAACTCTCGCGGGGAAATCCCATGTACTTAGCAGGCACACACCTTAACCACTCGGCCAAAGTAACATGTGTGTTATTTTATTGTATATGAAAAAAACGGATTACTATCTTTTTAAGAGATTTTTTCAACCAACTTACTTTGATACAATGTAATATTTGTTTTTAAGTACTTTCTCAGCCAACTGAATCACAAAGACTCTCAAACTCATGACGTCCCATTTAGGAGAGCCACTACATGCCACTAAAAAGTGCACAAGATCATTTACTGGTTAAAGAGTTTATGTATTTCAATAAAAAGTTAAAAACGAACTTCAATATTTTAAAATAGTTACAAGATTTTATGTTTCATTTTTTGGAATTAACCAAAGTAAATTGCATTTTTCAAATCACAAATAATCAATATTTCCCAAATGGGGCTCAATCCCATGACCTCCTATATCGGAGAGCTACTTCATGCCGCTAAAAATACCACAAGATCATTTACTGGTTAAAGAGTTCATATCCTACAATTTAAAATTTAAAATGAATTTCATTATTTCAAAATAGTTTTTTTATTAACCAAAGAAAATTGCATTGCTTCAAATAATTAAAAAGTTTACTTCTATCGTTGCCTGAGAGATTCGAACTCTCGCGGGGAAACCCCATGTACTTAGCAGGCACACGCCTTAACCACTCGGCCAAAGCAACATGTGTGTTTTTGTATTGTATATGAAAAAAATGGATTATTAACTTTTTTCGAGATTTTTTCCAACAACTTACTTTGATACAATGTAATATTTGTTTTTAAGTACTTTCTCAACCTACTGAATCACAAAGACTCAAAAACACATGACGTCCCATTTAGGAGAGCCACTACATGCCACTAAAAAGTGCACAAGATCATTTACTGGTTAAAGAGTTAATGTATTTCAATAAAAAGTTTAAAACGAACTTCAATATTTTAAAATAGTTACAAGATTTTATTTTTTATTTTTTGGAATTATCCAAAGAAAATTGCATTTTTCAAATCACAAATAATCAATATTTCCCAAATGGGGCTCAATCCCATGACCTCCTATATCGGAGAGCTACTTCATGCCGCTAAAAATACCACAAGATCATTTACTGGTTAAAGAGTTCATATCCTACAATTTAAAATTTAAAATGAATTTCATTATTTCAAAATAGTTTTTTTATTAACCAAAGAAAATTGCATTGCTTCAAATAATTAAAAAGTTTACTTCTATCGTTGCCTGAGAGATTCGAACGCTCGCGGGGAAACACCATGTACTAAGCAGGCACACGCCTTAACCACTCGGCCAAAGCAACATGTGTGTTTTTGTATTGTATATGAATAAAACGGATTATTAACTTTTTTCGAGATTTTTTCCAACAACTTACTTTGATACAATGTAATACTTGTTTTTAAGTACTTTCTCAACCTACTGAATCACAAAGACTCTCAAACTCATGACGCCCTATTTAGTAGAGCCACTACATGCCACTATAAAGTCCATAAGATCATTTACTGGTTAAAGAGTTAATGTACTTCAATAAAAAGTTTAAAACGAACTTCAATATTTTAAAATAGTTACAAGATTTTATTTTTTATTTTTTGGAATTAACCAAAGAAAATTGCATTTTTCAAATAATTTAAAATTTACTTTTGTCGTTGCTTGAGAGATTTGGACTCTCGTTGGGAAAACACATGTACTTAGCAGGCACACGCCCTAACCACACGGCTAAAAAAACTTGTGTGTTCTTTTATTGTAGTAAAATCGAAACGGATCATTATTTTTTTTTTAGTTTTTTTTTTCTACAAATTACTCTGTTTCAATGTAGTATTTGTTTATAACTACTTCCTCAACCTACTAAATCACAAAGAATCAATATTTCCCAAATGGGGCTCAATCCCATGACCTCCTATATCGGAGAGCTACTTCATGCCGCTAAAAAGACCACAAGATCATTTACTGGTTAAAGAGTTCATATCCTACAATTAAAAATTTAAAACGAATTTCATTATTTCAAAATAGTTTTTGTATTAACCAAAGAAAATTGCATTGTTTCAAATAATTAAAAAATTTACTTCTATCGTTGCCTGAGAGATTCGAACTCTCGCGGGGAAACCCCATGTACTTAGCAGGCACACGCCTTAACCACTCAACCAAAGCAACATGTGTGTTATTTTATTGTATATGAAAAAAACGGATTACTATCTTTTTAAGAGATTATTTCCAACAACTTACTTTGATACAATGTAATATTTGTTTTTAAGTACTTTCTCAACCTACTGAATCACAAACACTCTCAAACACATGACGTCCCATTTAGGAGAGCCACTACATGCCACTAAAAAGTGCACAAGATCATTTACTGGTTAAAGAGTTAATGTATTTCAATAAAAAGTTTAAAACGAACTTCAATATTTTAAAATAGTTACACGATTTTATTTTTTATTTTTTGGAATTAACCAAAGAAAATTGCATTTTTCAAATCACAAATAATCAATATTTCCCAAATGGGGCTCAATCCCATAACCTCCTATATCGGAGAGCTACTTCATGCCGCTAAAAAGACCACAAGATCATTTACTGGTTAAAGAGTTCATATCCTACAATTTAAAATTTAAAATGAATTTCATTATTTCAAAATTGTTTTTGTATTAACCAAAGAAAATTGCATTGCTTCAAATAATTAAAAAAGTTTACTTCTATCATTGCCTGAGAGATTCGAACTCTCGGGGGGAAACCCCATGTACTTAGCAGGCACACGCCTTAACCACTCGACCAAAGCAACATATGTGTTATTTTATTCTATATGAAAAAAACGGATTAATATCTTTTTAAGAGATTATTTCCAACAACTTACTTTGATACAATGTAATATTTGTTTTTAAGTACTTTCTCAACCTACTGAATCACAAAGACTGTCAAACTCATGACGTCCCATTTAGGAGAGCCACTACATGCCACTAAAAAGTGCACAAGATCATTTACTGGTTAAAGAGTTAATGTGCTTCAATAAAAATTTAAAACGAACTTCAATATTTTAAAATAGTTACAAGATTTTATTTTTTATTTTTTGGAATTAACCAAAGAAAATTGCATTTTTCAAATAATTTAAAATTTACTTTTGTCGTTGCTTGAGAGATTTGGACTCTCGTTTGGAAAACCACATGTACTTAGCAGGCACACGCCCTAACCACTCAGCTAAAAAAACTTGTGTGTTCTTTTATTGTAGAAAAATCGAAACGGATCATTATTTTTTTTTATTGTTTTTTTTTTCTACAAATTACTCTGTTTCAATGTAATATTTGTTTATAACTACTTCCTCAACCTACTAAATCACAAAGAATCAATATTTCCCAAATGGGGCTCAATCCCATGACCACCTATATCGGAGAGCTACTTCATGCCGCTTAAAAGACCACACGATCATTTACTGGTTAAAGAGTTCATATCCTACAATTAAAAATTTAAAAGGAATTTCATTATTTCAAAATAGATTTGTATTAACTAAAGAAAATTGCATTGTTTCAAATAATTAAAAATTTTACTTCTATCATTGCCTGAGAGATTTGAACTCTCACGGGGAAACCCCATGTACTTAGCAGGCACACGCCTTAACCACTCGACCAAAGTAACATGTGTGTTATTTTATTGTATATGAAAAAAACGAATTACTATCTTTTTAAGAGATTATTTCCAACAACTTACTTTGATACAATGTAATATTTGTTTTTAAGTACTTTCTCAACCTACTGAATCACAAAGACTCTCAAACTCATGACGTCCCATTTAGGTGAGCCACTACATGCCACTAAAAAGTGCACAAGATCATTTACTGGTTAAAGAGTTAATGTGCTTCAATAAAAATTTAAAACGAACTTCAATATTTTAAAATAGTTACAAGATTTTATTTTTTATTTTTTGGAATTAACCAAAGAAAATTTCATTTTTCAAATAATTTAAAATTTACTTTTGTCGTTGCTTGAGAGATTTGGACTCTCGTTGGGAAAACCACATGTACATGGCAGGCACACGCCCTAACCACTCGGCTAAAAAAACTTGTGTGTTCTTTTATTGTAGAAAAATCGAAACGGATCATTATTTTTTTTTTGTTTTTTTTTTTTTCTACAAATTACTCTATTTCAATGTAATATTTGTTTATAACTACTTCCTCAACCTACCAAATCACAAAGAATCAATACTTCCCAAATGGGGCTCAATCCCATGACCACCTATATCGGAGAGCTACTTCATGCCGCTAAAAAGACCACACGATCATTTACTGGTTAAAGAGTTCATATCCTACTATTAAAAATTTAAAACGAATTTCATTATTTCAAAATAGATTTGTATTAACTAAAGAAAATTGCATTGTTTCAAATAATTAAAAATTTTACTTCTATCCTTGCCTGAGAGATTTGAACTCTCGCAGGGAAACCCCATGTACTTAGCAGGCACACGCCTTAACCACTCGGCCAAAGTAACATGTGTGTTATTTTATTGTATATGAAAAAAACGGATTATTATCTTTTTAAGAGGTTTTTTCCAACAACTTACTTTGATACAATGTAATATTTGTTTTTAAGTACTTTCTCAACCTACTGAATCACAAAGACTCTCAAACACATGACGTCCCATTTAGGAGAGCCACTACATGCCACTAAAAAGTGCACAAGATCATTTACTGGTTAAAGAGTTAATGTATTTCAATAAAAAGTTTAAAACGAACATCAATATTTTAAAATAGTTACAAGATTTTATTTTTTATTTTTTGGAATTAACCAAAGAAAATTGCATTTTTCAAATCACAAATAATCAATATTTCCCAAATGGGGCTCAATCCCATGACCTCCTATATCGGAGAGCTACTTCATGCCGCTAAAAATACCACAAGATCATTTACTGGTTAAAGAGTTCATATCCTTCAATTTAAAATTTAAAATGAATTTCATTATTCCAAAATAGTTTTTGTATTAACCAAAGAAAATTGCATTGCTTCAAATAATTAAAAAGTTTACTTCTATCATTGCCTGAGAGATTCGAACTCTCGCGGGGAAACCCCATGTACTTAGCAGGCACACGCCTTAACCACTCGGCCAAAGCAACATGTGTTTTATTTTATTGTATATGAAAAAAACGGATTACTATCTTTTTAAGAGATTTTTCCAACAACTTACTTTGAAACAATGTAATATTTATTTTTAAGTACTTTCTCAACCAACTGAATCACAAAGACTCTCAAACTCATGACGTCCTATTTAGGAGAGCCACTTCATGCCACTAAAAAGTCCACAAGATCATTAACTGGTTAAATAGTTAATGTACTTCAATCAAAAGTTTAAAACGAACTTCAATATTTTAAAATAGTTACAATTTCTTTTTTTATTTTTTTTTTTGGAATTAACCAAAGAAAATTGCATTATTTCAAATAATTTAAAATTTACTTTTATCTTTGCTTGAGAGATTTGGACTCTCGTTGGGAAAACGAATGTACTTAGCAGGCACACGCCCTAACCACTCGGCTAAAAAAACTTGCGTGTTCTTTTAAGGTAGAAAAATCGAAACGGATCATTATTTTTTTTTAGATTTTTTTTTTACAAATTACTCTGTTTCAATGTAATATTTGTTTATAACTACTTCCTCAACCTACTAAATCACAAAGAATCAATATTTCCCAAATGGGGCTCAATCCCATGACCTCCTATATCGGAGAGCTACTTCATGCCGCTAAAAAGACCACAAGACCATTTACTGGTTAAAGAGTTCATATCCTACAATTAAAAATTTTAAACGAATTTCATTATTACAAAATAGATTTGTATTAACCAAAGAAAGTTGCATTGTTTCAAATAATTAAAAAGTTTACTTCTATCGTTGCCTGAGAGATTCGAACTCTCGCAGGGAAACCCCATGTACTTAGCAGGCACACGCCTTAACCACTCGGCCAAAGCAACATGTGTGTTATTTTATTGTATATGAAAAAAACGGATTAATATCTTTTTAAGAGATTATTTCCAACAACTTACTTTGATACAATGTAATATTTGTTTTTAAGTACTTTCTCAACCTACTGAATCACAAAGACTCTCATACTCATGACGTCCCATTTAGGAGAGCCACTATATGCCACTAAAAAGTGCACAAGATCATTTACTGGTTAAACAGTTAATGTGCTTCAATAAAAATTTAAAACGAACTTCAATATTTTAAAATAGTTACAAGATTTTATTTTTTATTTTTTGGAATTAACCAAAGAAAATTGCATTGTTTCAAATAATTTAAAATTTACTTTTATCGTTGCTTGAGAGATTTGGACTCTCGTTGGGAAAACGCATGTACTTAGCAGACACACGCACTAACCACTCGGCTAAAAAAACTTCTGTGTTCTTTTATGGAAGAAAAATCGAAACGGATCATTATTTTTTTTTGTTTTTTTTTTTTTCCACAAATTACTCTGTTTCAATGTAATATTTGTTTATAACTATTTCCTCAACCTACTAAATCACAAAGAATCAATATTTCCCAAATGGGGCTCAATCCCATGACCTCCTATATCGGAGAGCTACTTCATGCCGCTAAAAAGACCACAAGATCATTTACTGGTTAAAGAGTTCATATCCTACAATTAAAAATTTAAAACGAAGTTCATTATTTCAAAATAGATTTGTATTAACCAAAGAATATTGCATTGTTTCAAATAATTAAAAATTTTACTTTTATCGTTGCCTGAGAGATTCAAACTCTCACAGGGAAACCCCATGTACTTAGCAGGCACACGCCTTAACCACTCGGCCAAAGTAACATGTGTGTTATTTTATTGTATATGAAAAAAACGGATTACTATCTGTTTAAGAGATTTTTTCCAACAACTTACTTTGATACAATGTAATATTTGTTTTTAAGTACTTTCTCAACCTACTGAATCACAAAGACTCTCAAACTCATGACGTCCCATTTAGCAGAGCCACTACATGCGAATAAAAAGTGCACAAGATCATTTACTGGTTAAAGAGTTAATGTGCTTCAATAAAAATTTAAAACGAACTTCAATATTTTAAAATAGTTACAAGATTTTATTTTTTATTTTTTGGAATTAACCAAAGAAAATTGCATTTCTTCAAATAATTTAAAATTTACTTTTATCGTTGCTTGAGAGATTTGGACTCTCGTTGGGAAAACGCATGTACTTAGCAGACACACGCACTAACAACTCGGCTAAAAAAACTTCTGTGTTCTTTTATGGAAGAAAAATCGAAACGGATCATTATTTTTTTTTGTTTTTTTTTTTCCACAAATTACTCGGTTTCAATGTAATATTTGTTTATAACTATTTCCTCAACCTACTAAATCACAAAGAATCAATATTTCCCAAATGGGGCTCAATCCCATGACCTCCTATATCGGAGAGCTACTTCATGCCGCTAAAAAGACCACAAGATCATTTACTGGTTAAAGAGTTCATATCCTACAATTAAAAATTTAAAACGAAGTTCATTATTTCAAAATAGATTTGTATTAACCAAAGAATATTGCATTGTTTCAAATAATTAAAAATTTTACTTCTATCGTTGCCTGAGAGATTCGAACTCTCACAGGGAAACCCCATGTACTTAGCAGGCACACGCCTTAACCACTCGGCCAAAGTAACACGTGTGTTATTTTATTGTATATGAAAAAAACGGATTACTATCTGTTTAAGAGATTTTTTCCAACAACTTACTTTGATACAATGTAATATTTGTTTTTAAGTACTTTCTCAACCTACTGAATCACAAAGACTCTCAAACTCATGACGTCCCATTTAGGAGAGCCACTTGATGCCACTAAAAAGTCCACAAGATCATTAACTGGTTAAAGAGTTAATGTACTTCAATCAAAAGTTTAAAACGAACTTCAATATTTTAAAATAGTTACAATATTTTTTTTATTTTTTGGAATTAACCAAAGAAAATTGCATTTTTCAAATAATTTAAAATTTACTTTTATCGTTGCTTGAGAGATTTGGACTCTCGTTGGGAAAACGCATGTACTTAGCAGGCACACGCACTAACCACTCGGCTAAAAAAACTTCTGTGTTCTTTTATGGAAGAAAAATCGAAACGGATCATTATTTTTTTTAGTTTTTTTTTTATCCACAAATTACTCTGTTTCAATGTAATATTTGTTTATAACTACTTCCTCAACCTACTAAATCACAAAGAATCAATATTTCCCAAATGGGGCTCAATCCCATGACCTCCTATATCGGAGAGCTACTTCATGCCGCTAAAAAGACCACAAGATCATTTACTGGTTAAAGAGTTCATATCCTACAATTAAAAATTTAAAATGAAGTTCATTATTTCAAAATAGATTTGTATTAACCAAAGAATATTGCATTGTTTCAAATAATTAAAAATTTTACTTCTATCGTTGCCTGAGAGATTTAAACTCTCACGTGGAAACCCCATGTACTTAGCAGGCGCACGCCTTAACCACTCGGCCAAAGTAACATGTGTGTTATTTTATTGTATATGAAAAAAACAGATTGCTATCTTTTTAAGAGATTTTTTCCAACAACTTACTTTGATACAATGTAATATTTGTTTTTAAGTACTTTCTCAACCTACTGAATCACAAAGAATCTCAAACTCATGACGTCCCATTTAGGAGAGCCACTACATGCCACTAAAAAGTGCACAAGATCATTTACTGGTTAAAGAGTTAATGTATTTCAATAAAAAGTTTAAAACGAACGTCAATATTTTAAAATAGTTACAAGATTTTATTTTTTATTTTTTGGAATTAACCAAAGAAAATTGCATTTTTCAAATCACAAATAATCAATATTTCCCAAATGGGGCTCTATCCCATGACCTCCTATATCGGAGAGCTACTTCATGCCGCTAAAAAGACCACAAGATCATTTACTGGTTAAAGAGTTCATATCCTACAATTTAAAATTTTAAATGAATTTCATTATTTCAAAATAGTTTTTGTATTAACCAAAGAAAATTGCATTGCTTCAAATAATTAAAAAGTTTACTTCTATCGTTGCATGAGAGATTCGAACTCTCGCGGGGAAACCCCATGTACTTAGCAGGCACACGCCTTAACCACTCGGCCAAAGCAACATGTGTGTTATTTTATTGTATATGAAAAAAACGGATTAATATCTTTTTAAGAGATTATTTCCAACAACTTACTTTGATACAATGTAATATTTGTTTTTAAGTACTTTCTCAACCTACTGAATCACAAAGACTCTCATACTCATGACGTCCCATTTAGGAGAGCCACTACATGCCACTAAAAAGTGCACAAGATCATTTACTGGTTAAAGAGTTAATGTGCTTCAATAAAAATTTAAAACGAACTTCAATATTTTAAAATAGTTACAAGATTTTATTTTTTATTTTTTGGAATTAACCAAATAAAATTGCATTGTTTCAAATAATTTAAAATTTACTTTTATCGTTGCTTGAGAGATTTGGACTCTCGTTGGGAAAACGCATGTACTTAGCAGGCACACGCACTAACCACTCGACTAAAAAAACTTCTGTGTTCTTTTATGGAAGAAAATCGAAACGGATCATTATTTTTTTTAGTTTTTTTTTTTTCCACAAATTACTCTGTTTCAATGTAATATTTGTTTATAACTATTTCCTCAACCTACTAAATCACAAAGAATCAATATTTCCCAAATGGGGCTCAATCCCATGACCTCCTATATCGGAGAGCTACTTCATGCCGCTAAAAAGACCACAAGATCATTTACTGGTTAAAGAGTTCATATCCTACAATTAAAAATTTAAAACGAAGTTCATTATTTCAAAATAGATTTGTATTAACCAAAGAATATTGCATTGTTTCAAATAATTAAAAATTTTACTTCTATCGTTGCCTGAGAGATTCGAACTCTCACGGGGAAACCCCATGTACTTAGCAGGCACACGCCTTAACCACTCGGCCAAAGTAACATGTGTGTTATTTTATTGTATATGAAAAAAACGGATTACTATCTGTTTAAGAGATTTTTTCCAACAACTTACTTTGATACAATGTAATATTTGTTTTTAAGTACTTTCTCAACCTACTGAATCACAAAGACTCTCAAACTCATGACGTCCCATTTAGCGGAGCCACTACATGCCACTAAAAAGTGCACAAGATCATTTACTGGTTAAAGAGTTAATGTGCTTCAATAAAAATTTAAAACGAACTTCAATATTTTAAAATAGTTACAAGATTTTATTTTTTATTTTTTGGAATTAACCAAAGAAAATTGCATTGTTTCAAATAATTTAAAATTTACTTTTATCGTTGCTTGAGAGATATGGACTCTCGTTGGGAAAACGCATGTACTTAGCAGGCACACGCACTAACCACTCGGCTAAAAAAACTTCTGTGTTCTTTTATGGAAGAAAAATCGAAACAGATCATTATTTTTTTTAGTTTTTTTTTTTCCACAAATTACTCTGTTTCAATGTAATATTTGTTTATAACTACTTCCTCAACCTACTAAATCACAAAGAATCAATATTTCCCAAATGGGGCTCAATCCCATGACCTCCTATATCGGAGAGCTACTTCATGCCGCTAAAAAGACCACAAGATCATTTACTAGTTAAAGAGTTCATATCCTACAATTAAAAATTTAAAACGAAGTTCATTATTTCAAAATAGATTTGTATTAACCAAAGAATATTGCATTGTTTCAAATAATTAAAAATTTTACTTCTATCGTTGCCTGAGAGATTTAAACTCTCACGTGGAAACCCCATGTACTTAGCAGGCGCACGCCTTAACCACTCGGCCAAAGTAACATGTGTGTTATTTTATTGTATATGAAAAAAACAGATTGCTATCTTTTTAAGAGATTTTTTCCAACAACTTACTTTGATACAATGTAATATTTGTTTTTAAGTACTTTCTCAACCTACTGAATCACAAAGAATCTCAAATTCATGACGTCCCAATTAGGAGAGCCACTACATGCCACTAAAAAGTGCACAAGATCATTTACTGGTTAAAGAGTTAATGTATTTCAATAAAAAGTTTAAAACGAACTTCAATATTTTAAAATAGTTACAAGATTTTATTTTTTATTTTTTGGAATTAACCAAAGAAAATTGCATTTTTCAAATCACAAATAATCAATATTTCCCAAATGGGGCTCTATCCCATGACCTCCTATATCGGAGAGCTACTTCATGCCGCTAAAAAGACCACAAGATCATTTACTGGTTAAAGAGTTCATATCCTACAATTTAAAATTTTAAATGAATTTCATTATTTCAAAATAGTTTTTGTATTAACCAAAGAAAATTGCATTGCTTCAAATAATTAAAAAGTTTACTTCTATCGTTGCATGAGAGATTCGAACTCTCGCAGGGAAACCCCATGTACTTAGCAGGCACACGCCTTAACCACTCAGCCAAAGCAACATGTGTGTTATTTTATTGTATATGAAAAAAACGGATTAATATCTTTTTAAGAGATTATTTCCAACAACTTACTTTGATACAATGTAATATTTGTTTTTAAGTACTTTCTCAACCTACTGAATCACAAAGACTCTCAAACTCATGACGTCCCATTTAGCAGAGCCACTACATGCGAATAAAAAGTGCACAAGATCATTTACTGGTTAAAGAGTTAATGTGCTTCAATAAAAATTTAAAACGAACTTCAATATTTTAAAATAGTTACAAGATTTTATTTTTTATTTTTTGGAATTAACCAAAGAAAATTGCATTGTTTCAAATAATTTAAAATTTACTTTTATCGTTGCTTGAGAGATTTGGACTCTCGTTGGGAAAACGCATGTACTTAGCAGACACACGCACTAACCACTCGGCTAAAAAAACTTCTGTGTTCTTTTATGGAAGAAAAATCGAAACGGATCATTATTTTTTTTTGTTTTTTTTTTTTTCCACAAATTACTCTGTTTCAATGTAATATTTGTTTATAACTATTTCCTCAACCTACTAAATCACAAAGAATCAATATTTCCCAAATGGGGCTCAATCCCATGACCTCCTATATCGGAGAGCTACTTCATGCCGCTAAAAAGACCACAAGATCATTTACTGGTTAAAGAGTTCATATCCTACAATTAAAAATTTAAAACGAAGTTCATTATTTCAAAATAGATTTGTATTAACCAAAGAATATTGCATTGTTTCAAATAATTAAAAATTTTACTTTTATCGTTGCCTGAGAGATTCAAACTCTCACAGGGAAACCCCATGTACTTAGCAGGCACACGCCTTAACCACTCGGCCAAAGTAACATGTGTGTTATTTTATTGTATATGAAAAAAACGGATTACTATCTGTTTAAGAGATTTTTTCCAACAACTTACTTTGATACAATGTAATATTTGTTTTTAAGTACTTTCTCAACCTACTGAATCACAAAGACTCTCAAACTCATGACGTCCCATTTAGCAGAGCCACTACATGCGAATAAAAAGTGCACAAGATCATTTACTGGTTAAAGAGTTAATGTGCTTCAATAAAAAATTAAAACGAACTTCAATATTTTAAAATAGTTACAAGATTTTATTTTTTATTTTTTGGAATTAACCAAAGAAAATTGCATTGCTTCAAATAATTTAAAATTTACTTTTATCGTTGCTTGAGAGATTTGGACTCTCGTTGGGAAAACGCATGTACTTAGCAGACACACGCACTAACCACTCGGCTAAAAAAACTTCTGTGTTCTTTTATGGAAGAAAAATCGAAACGGATCATTATTTTTTTTTTGTTTTTTTTTTTCCACAAATTACTCGGTTTCAATGTAATATTTGTTTATAACTATTTCCTCAACCTACTAAATCACAAAGAATCAATATTTCCCAAATGGGGCTCAATCCCATGACCTCCTATATCGGAGAGCTACTTCATGCCGCTAAAAAGACCACAAGATCATTTACTGGTTAAAGAGTTCATATCCTACAATTAAAAATTTAAAACGAAGTTCATTATTTCAAAATAGATTTGTATTAACCAAAGAATATTGCATTGTTTCAAATAATTAAAAATTTTACTTCTATCGTTGCCTGAGAGATTCGAACTCTCACAGGGAAACCCCATGTACTTAGCAGGCACACGCCTTAACCACTCGGCCAAAGTAACACGTGTGTTATTTTATTGTATATGAAAAAAACGGATTACTATCTGTTTAAGAGATTTTTTCCAACAACTTACTTTGATACAATGTAATATTTGTTTTTAAGTACTTTCTCAACCTACTGAATCACAAAGACTCTCAAACTCATGACGTCCCATTTAGGAGAGCCACTTGATGCCACTAAAAAGTCCACAAGATCATTAACTGGTTAAAGAGTTAATGTACTTCAATCAAAAGTTTAAAACGAACTTCAATATTTTAAAATAGTTACAATATTTTTTTTATTTTTTGGAATTAACCAAAGAAAATTGCATTTTTCAAATAATTTAAAATTTACTTTTATCGTTGCTTGAGAGATTTGGACTCTCGTTGGGAAAACGCATGTACTTAGCAGGCACACGCACTAACCACTCGGCTAAAAAAACTTCTGTGTTCTTTTATGGAAGAAAAATCGAAACGGATCATTATTTTTTTTAGTTTTTTTTTTATCCACAAATTACTCTGTTTCTATGTAATATTTGTTTATAACTACTTCCTCAACCTACTAAATCACAAAGAATCAATATTTCCCAAATGGGGCTCAATCCCATGACCTCCTATATCGGAGAGCTACTTCATGCCGCTAAAAAGACCACAAGATCATTTACTGGTTAAAGAGTTCATATCCTACAATTAAAAATTTAAAATGAAGTTCATTATTTCAAAATAGATTTGTATTAACCAAAGAATATTGCATTGTTTCAAATAATTAAAAATTTTACTTCTATCGTTGCCTGAGAGATTTAAACTCTCACGTGGAAACCCCATGTACTTAGCAGGCGCACGCCTTAACCACTCGGCCAAAGTAACATGTGTGTTATTTTATTGTATATGAAAAAAACAGATTGCTATCTTTTTAAGAGATTTTTTCCAACAACTTACTTTGATACAATGTAATATTTGTTTTTAAGTACTTTCTCAACCTACTGAATCACAAAGAATCTCAAACTCATGACGTCCCATTTAGGAGAGCCACTACATGCCACTAAAAAGTGCACAAGATCATTTACTGGTTAAAGAGTTAATGTATTTCAATAAAAAGTTTAAAACGAACGTCAATATTTTAAAATAGTTACAAGATTTTATTTTTTATTTTTTGGAATTAACCAAAGAAAATTGCATTTTTCAAATCACAAATAATCAATATTTCCCAAATGGGGCTCTATCCCATGACCTCCTATATCGGAGAGCTACTTCATGCCGCTAAAAAGACCACAAGATCATTTACTGGTTAAAGAGTTCATATCCTACAATTTAAAATTTTAAATGAATTTCATTATTTCAAAATAGTTTTTGTATTAACCAAAGAAAATTGCATTGCTTCAAATAATTAAAAAGTTTACTTCTATCGTTGCATGAGAGATTCGAACTCTCGCGGGGAAACCCCATGTACTTAGCAGGCACACGCCTTAACCACTCGGCCAAAGCAACATGTGTGTTATTTTATTGTATATGAAAAAAACGGATTAATATCTTTTTAAGAGATTATTTCCAACAACTTACTTTGATACAATGTAATATTTGTTTTTAAGTACTTTCTCAACCTACTGAATCACAAAGACTCTCATACTCATGACGTCCCATTTAGGAGAGCCACTACATGCCACTAAAAAGTGCACAAGATCATTTACTGGTTAAAGAGTTAATGTGCTTCAATAAAAATTTAAAACGAACTTCAATATTTTAAAATAGTTACAAGATTTTATTTTTTATTTTTTGGAATTAACCAAATAAAATTGCATTGTTTCAAATAATTTAAAATTTACTTTTATCGTTGCTTGAGAGATTTGGACTCTCGTTGGGAAAACGCATGTACTTAGCAGGCACACGCACTAACCACTCGACTAAAAAAACTTCTGTGTTCTTTTATGGAAGAAAATCGAAACGGATCATTATTTTTTTTAGTTTTTTTTTTTCCACAAATTACTCTGTTTCAATGTAATATTTGTTTATAACTATTTCCTCAACCTACTAAATCACAAAGAATCAATATTTCCCAAATGGGGCTCAATCCCATGACCTCCTATATCGGAGAGCTACTTCATGCCGCTAAAAAGACCACAAGATCATTTACTGGTTAAAGAGTTCATATCCTACAATTAAAAATTTAAAACGAAGTTCATTATTTCAAAATAGATTTGTATTAACCAAAGAATATTGCATTGTTTCAAATAATTAAAAATTTTACTTCTATCGTTGCCTGAGAGATTCGAACTCTCACGGGGAAACCCCATGTACTTAGCAGGCACACGCCTTAACCACTCGGCCAAAGTAACATGTGTGTTATTTTATTGTATATGAAAAAAACGGATTACTATCTGTTTAAGAGATTTTTTCCAACAACTTACTTTGATACAATGTAATATTTGTTTTTAAGTACTTTCTCAACCTACTGAATCACAAAGACTCTCAAACTCATGACGTCCCATTTAGCGGAGCCACTACATGCCACTAAAAAGTGCACAAGATCATTTACTGGTTAAAGAGTTAATGTGCTTCAATAAAAATTTAAAACGAACTTCAATATTTTAAAATAGTTACAAGATTTTATTTTTTATTTTTTGGAATTAACCAAAGAAAATTGCATTGTTTCAAATAATTTAAAATTTACTTTTATCGTTGCTTGAGAGATATGGACTCTCGTTGGGAAAACGCATGTACTTAGCAGGCACACGCACTAACCACTCGGCTAAAAAAACTTCTGTGTTCTTTTATGGAAGAAAAATCGAAACAGATCATTATTTTTTTTAGTTTTTTTTTTTCCACAAATTACTCTGTTTCAATGTAATATTTGTTTATAACTACTTCCTCAACCTACTAAATCACAAAGAATCAATATTTCCCAAATGGGGCTCAATCCCATGACCTCCTATATCGGAGAGCTACTTCATGCTGCTAAAAAGACCACAAGATCATTTACTAGTTAAAGAGTTCATATCCTACAATTAAAAATTTAAAACGAAGTTCATTATTTCAAAATAGATTTGTATTAACCAAAGAATATTGCATTGTTTCAAATAATTAAAAATTTTACTTCTATCGTTGCCTGAGAGATTTAAACTCTCACGTGGAAACCCCATGTACTTAGCAGGCGCACGCCTTAACCACTCGGCCAAAGTAACATGTGTGTTATTTTATTGTATATGAAAAAAACAGATTGCTATCTTTTTAAGAGATTTTTTCCAACAACTTACTTTGATACAATGTAATATTTGTTTTTAAGTACTTTCTCAACCTACTGAATCACAAAGAATCTCAAATTCATGACGTCCCATTTAGGAGAGCCACTACATGCCACTAAAAAGTGCACAAGATCATTTACTGGTTAAAGAGTTAATGTATTTCAATAAAAAGTTTAAAACGAACTTCAATATTTTAAAATAGTTACAAGATTTTATTTTTTATTTTTTGGAATTAACCAAAGAAAATTGCATTTTTCAAATCACAAATAATCAATATTTCCCAAATGGGGCTCTATCCCATGACCTCCTATATCGGAGAGCTACTTCATGCCGCTAAAAAGACCACAAGATCATTTACTGGTTAAAGAGTTCATATCCTACAATTTAAAATTTTAAATGAATTTCATTATTTCAAAATAGTTTTTGTATTAACCAAAGAAAATTGCATTGCTTCAAATAATTAAAAAGTTTACTTCTATCGTTGCATGAGAGATTCGAACTCTCGCAGGGAAACCCCATGTACTTAGCAGGCACACGCCTTAACCACTCAGCCAAAGCAACATGTGTGTTATTTTATTGTATATGAAAAAAACGGATTAATATCTTTTTAAGAGATTATTTCCAACAACTTACTTTGATACAATGTAATATTTGTTTTTAAGTACTTTCTCAACCTACTGAATCACAAAGACTCTCATACTCATGACGTCCCATTTAGGAGAGCCACTACATGCCACTAAAAAGTGCACAAGATCATTTACTGGTTAAAGAGTTAATGTGCTTCAATAAAAATTTAAAACGAACTTCAATATTTTAAAATAGTTACAAGATTTTATTTTTTATTTTTTTGGAATTAACCAAAGAAAATTGCATTATTTCAAATAATTTAAAATTTACTTTTATCGTTGCTTGAGAGATTTGGACTCTCGTTGGGAAAACGCATGTACTTAGCAGGCACACGCACTAAACACTCGGCTAAAAAAACTTCTGTGTTCTTTTATGGAAGAAAAATCGAAACAGATCATTATTTTTTTTAGTTTTTTTTTTTCCACAAATTACTCTGTTTCAATGTAATATTTGTTTATAACTACTTCCTCAACCTACTAAATCACAAAGAATCAATATTTCCCAAATGGGGCTCAATCCCATGACCTCCTATATCGGAGAGCTACTTCATGCCGCTAAAAAGACCACAAGATCATTTACTAGTTAAAGAGTTCATATCCTACAATTAAAAATTTAAAACGAAGTTCATTATTTCAAAATAGATTTGTATTAACCAAAGAATATTGCATTGTTTCAAATAATTAAAAATTTTACATCTATCGTTGCCTGAGAGATTTAAACTCTCACGTGGAAACCCCATGTACTTAGCAGGCGCACGCCTTAACCACTCGGCCAAAGTAACATGTGTGTTATTTTATTGTATATGAAAAAAACAGATTGCTATCTTTTTAAGAGATTTTTTTCCAACAACTTACTTTGATACAATGTAATATTTGTTTTTAAGTACTTTCTCAACCTACTGAATCACAAAGAATCTCAAATTCATGACGTCCCATTTAGGAGAGCCACTACATGCCACTAAAAAGTGCACAAGATCATTTACTGGTTAAAGAGTTAATATATTTCAATAAAAAGTTTAAAACGAACTTCAATATTTTAAAATAGTTACAAGATTTTATTTTTTATTTTTTGGAATTAACCAAAGAAAATTGCATTTTTCAAATCACAAATAATCAATATTTCCCAAATGGGGCTCTATCCCATGACCTCCTATATCGGAGAGCTACTTCATGCCGCTAAAAAGACCACAAGATCATTTACTGGTTAAAGAGTTCATATCCTACAATTTAAAATTTTAAATGAATTTCATTATTTCAAAATAGTTTTTGTATTAACCAAAGAAAATTGCATTGCTTCAAATAATTAAAAAGTTTACTTCTATCGTTGCATGAGAGATTCGAACTCTCGCAGGGAAACCCCATGTACTTAGCAGGCACACGCCTTAACCACTCAGCCAAAGCAACATGTGTGTTATTTTATTGTATATGAAAAAAACGGATTAATATCTTTTTAAGAGATTATTTCCAACAACTTACTTTGATACAATGTAATATTTGTTTTTAAGTACTTTCTCAACCTACTGAATCACAAAGACTCTCAAACTCATGACGTCCCATTTAGCGGAGCCACTACATGCCACTAAAAAGTGCACAAGATCATTTACTGGTTAAAGAGTTAATGTGCTTCAATAAAAATTTAAAACGAACTTCAATATTTTAAAATAGTTACAAGATTTTATTTTTTATTTTTTTGGAATTAACCAAAGAAAATTGCATTATTTCAAATAATTTAAAATTTACTTTTATCGTTGCTTGAGAGATTTGGACTCTCGTTGGGAAAACGCATGTACTTAGCAGGCACACGCACTAACCACTCGGCTAAAAAAACTTCTGTGTTCTTTTATGGAAGAAAATCGAAACGGATCATTAATTTTTTTAGTTTTTTTTTTTTTTTTCCACAAATTACTCTGTTTCAATGTAATATTTGTTTATAACTATTTCCTCAACCTACTAAATCACAAAGAATCAATATTTCCCAAATGGGGCTCAATCCCATGACCTCCTATATCGGAGAGCTACTTCATGCCGCTAAAAAGACCACAAGATCATTTACTGGTTAAAGAGTTCATATCCTACAATTAAAAATTTAAAACGAAGTTCATTATTTCAAAATAGATTTGTATTAACCAAAGAATATTGCATTGTTTCAAATAATTAAAAATTTTACTTCTATCGTTGCCTGAGAGATTCGAACTCTCACGGGGAAACCCCATGTACTTAGCAGGCACACGCCTTAACCACTCGGCCAAAGTAACATGTGTGTTATTTTATTGTATATGAAAAAAACGGATTACTATCTGTTTAAGAGATTTTTTCCAACAACTTACTTTGATACAATGTAATATTTGTTTTTATGTACTTTCTCAACCTACTGAATCACAAAGACTCTCAAACTCATGACGTCCCATTTAGCGGAGCCACTACATGCCACTAAAAAGTGCACAAGATCATTTACTGGTTAAAGAGTTAATGTGCTTCAATAAAAATTTAAAACGAACTTCAATATTTTAAAATAGTTACAAGATTTTATTTTTTATTTTTTGGAATTAACCAAAGAAAATTGCATTGTTTCAAATAATTTAAAATTTACTTTTATCGTTGCTTGAGAGATTTGGACTCTCGTTGGGAAAACGCATGTACTTAGCAGGCACACGCACTAACCACTCGGCTAAAAAAACTTCTGTGTTCTTTTATGGAAGAAAAATCGAAACAGATCATTATTTTTTTTAGTTTTTTTTTTCCACAAATTACTCTGTTTCAATGTAATATTTGTTTATAACTACTTCCCCAACCTACTAAATCACAAAGAATCAATATTTCCCAAATGGGGCTCAATCCCATGACCTCCTATATCGGAGAGCTACTTCATGCCGCTAAAAAGACCACAAGATCATTTACTAGTTAAAGAGTTCATATCCTACAATTAAAAATTTAAAACGAAGTTCATTATTTCAAAATAGATTTGTATTAACCAAAGAATATTGCATTGTTTCAAATAATTAAAAATTTTACTTCTATCGTTGCCTGAGAGATTTAAACTCTCACGTGGAAACCCCATGTACTTAGCAGGCGCACGCCTTAACCACTCGGCCAAAGTAACATGTGTGTTATTTTATTGTATATGAAAAAAACAGATTGCTATCTTTTTAAGAGATTTTTTCCAACAACTTACTTTGATACAATGTAATATTTGTTTTTAAGTACTTTCTCAACCTACTGAATCACAAAGAATCTCAAATTCATGACGTCCCATTTAGGAGAGCCACTACATGCCACTAAAAAGTGCACAAGATCATTTACTGGTTAAAGAGTTAATGTATTTCAATAAAAAGTTTAAAACGAACTTCAATATTTTAAAATAGTTACAAGATTTTATTTTTTATTTTTTGGAATTAACCAAAGAAAATTGCATTTTTCAAATCACAAATAATCAATATTTCCCAAATGGGGCTCTATCCCATGACCTCCTATATCGGAGAGCTACTTCATGCCGCTAAAAAGACCACAAGATCATTTACTGGTTAAGGAGTTCATATCCTACAATTTAAAATTTTAAATGAATTTCATTATTTCAAAATAGTTTTTGTATTAACCAAAGAAAATTGCATTGCTTCAAATAATTAAAAAGTTTACTTCTATCGTTGCATGAGAGATTCGAACTCTCGCAGGGAAACCCCATGTACTTAGCAGGCACACGCCTTAACCACTCAGCCAAAGCAACATGTGTGTTATTTTATTGTATATGAAAAAAACGGATTAATATCTTTTTAAGAGATTATTTCCAACAACTTACTTTGATACAATGTAATATTTGTTTTTAAGTACTTTCTCAACCTACTGAATCACAAAGACTCTCATACTCATGACGTCCCATTTAGGAGAGCCACTACATGCCACTAAAAAGTGCACAAGATCATTTACTGGTTAAAGAGTTAATGTGCTTCAATAAAAATTTAAAACGAACTTCAATATTTTAAAATAGTTACAAGATTTTATTTTTTATTTTTTTGGAATTAACCAAAGAAAATTGCATTATTTCAAATAATTTAAAATTTACTTTTATCGTTGCTTGAGAGATTTGGACTCTCGTTGGGAAAACGCATGTACTTAGCAGGCACACGCACTAACCACTCGGCTAAAAAAACTTCTGTGTTCTTTTATGGAAGAAAAATCGAAACGGATCATTATTTTTTTTAGTTTTTTTTTTTTCCACAAATTACTCTGTTTCAATGTAATATTTGTTTATAACTACTTCCTCAACCTACTAAATCACAAAGAATCAATATTTCCCAAATGGGGCTCAATCCCATGACCTCCTATATCGGAGAGCTACTTCATGCCGCTAAAAAGACCACAAGATCATTTACTGGTTAAAGAGTTCATATCCTACAATTAAAAATTTAAAACGAAGTTCATTATTTCAAAATAGATTTGTATTAACCAAAGAATATTGCATTGTTTCAAATAATTAAAAATTTTACTTCTATCGTTGCCTGAGAGATTCGAACTCTCACGGGGAAACCCCATGTACTTAGCAGGCACACGCCTTAACCACTCGGCCAAAGTAACATGTGTGTTATTTTATTGTATATGAAAAAAACGGATTACTATCTGTTTAAGAGATTTTTTCCAACAACTTACTTTGATACAATGTAATATTTGTTTTTAAGTACTTTCTCAACCTACTGAATCACAAAGACTCTCATACTCATGACGTCCCATTTAGGAGAGCCACTACATGCCACTAAAAAGAGCACAAGATCATTTACTGGTTAAAGAGTTAATGTGCTTCAATAAAAATTTAAAACGAACTTCAATATTTTAAAATAGGTACAAGATTTTATTTTTTATTTTTTGGAATTAACCAAAGAAAATTGCATTGTTTCAAATAATTTAAAATTTACTTTTATCGTTGCTTGAGAGATTTGGACTCTCGTTGGGAAAACGCATGTACTTAGCAGGCACACGCACTAACCACTCGACTAAAAAAACTTCTGTGTTCTTTTATGGAAGAAAAATCGAAACGGATCATTATTTTTTTTAGTTTTTTTTTTTTTCCACAAATTACTCTGTTTCAATGTAATAATTGTTTATAACTATTTCCTCAACCTACTAAATCACAAAGAATCAATATTTCCCAAATGGGGCTCAATCCCATGACCTCCTATATCGGAGAGCTACTTCATGCCGCTAAAAAGACCACAAGATCATTTACTGGTTAAAGAGTTCATATCCTACAATTAAAAATTTAAAACGAAGTTCATTATTTCAAAATAGATTTGTATTAACCAAAGAATATTGCATTGTTTCAAATAATTAAAAATTTTACTTCTATCGTTGCCTGAGAGATTCGAACTCTCACGGGGAAACCCCATGTACTTAGCAGGCACACGCCTTAACCACTCGGCCAAAGTAACATGTGTGTTACTTTATTGTATATGAAAAAAACGGATTACTGTCTTTTTAAGAGATTTTTTCCAACAACTTACTTTGATACAATGTAATATTTGTTTTTAAGTACTTTCTTAACCTACTGAATCACAAAGACTCTCAAACTCATGACGTCCCATTTAGGAGAGCCACTACATGCCACTAAAGAGTGCACAAGATCATTTACTGGTTAAAGAGTTAATGTATTTAAATAAAAAGTTTAAAACGAACTTCAATATTTTAAAATAGTTACAAGATTTTATTTTTTATTTTTTGGAATTAACCAAACAAAATTGCATTTTTCAAATCACAAATAATCAATATTTCTCAAATGGGGCTCAATCCCATGACCTCCTATATCGGAGAGCTACTTCATGCCGCTAAAAAGACCACAAGATCATTTACTGGTTAAAGAGTTCATATCCTACAATTTAAAATTTTAAATGAATTTCATTATTTCAAAATAGTTTTTGTATTAACCAAAGAAAATTGCATTGCTTCAAATAATTAAAAAGTTTACTTCTATCATTGCCTGAGAGATTCGAACTCTCGGGGGGAAACCCCATGTACTTAGCAGGCACACGCCTTAACCACTCGACCAAAGCAACATATGTGTTATTTTATTCTATATGAAAAAAACGGATTAATATCTTTTTAAGAGATTATTTCCAACAACTTACTTTGATACAATGTAATATTTGTTTTTAAGTACTTTCTCAACCTACTGAATCACAAAGACTGTCAAACTCATGACGTCCCATTTAGGAGAGCCACTACATGCCACTAAAAAGTGCACAAGATCATTTACTGGTTAAAGAGTTAATGTGCTTCAATAAAAATTTAAAACGAACTTCAATATTTTAAAATAGTTACAAGATTTTATTTTTTATTTTTTGGAATTAACCAAAGAAAATTGCATTTTTCAAATAATTTAAAATTTACTTTTGTCGTTGCTTGAGAGATTTGGACTCTCGTTTGGAAAACCACATGTACTTAGCAGGCACACGCCCTAACCACTCAGCTAAAAAAACTTGTGTGTTCTTTTATTGTAGAAAAATCGAAACGGATCATTATTTTTTTTTATTGTTTTTTTTTTCTACAAATTACTCTGTTTCAATGTAATATTTGTTTATAACTACTTCCTCAACCTACTAAATCACAAAGAATCAATATTTCCCAAATGGGGCTCAATCCCATGACCACCTATATCGGAGAGCTACTTCATGCCGCTTAAAAGACCACACGATCATTTACTGGTTAAAGAGTTCATATCCTACAATTAAAAATTTAAAACGAATTTCATTATTTCAAAATAGATTTGTATTAACTAAAGAAAATTGCATTGTTTCAAATAATTAAAAATTTTACTTCTATCATTGCCTGAGAGATTTGAACTCTCACGGGGAAACCCCATGTACTTAGCAGGCACACGCCTTAACCACTCGACCAAAGTAACATGTGTGTTATTTTATTGTATATGAAAAAAACGAATTACTATCTTTTTAAGAGATTATTTCCAACAACTTACTTTGATACAATGTAATATTTGTTTTTAAGTACTTTCTCAACCTACTGAATCACAAAGACTCTCAAACTCATGACGTCCCATTTAGGTGAGCCACTACATGCCACTAAAAAGTGCACAAGATCATTTACTGGTTAAAGAGTTAATGTGCTTCAATAAAAATTTAAAACGAACTTCAATATTTTAAAATAGTTACAAGATTTTATTTTTTATTTTTTGGAATTAACCAAAGAAAATTTCATTTTTCAAATAATTTAAAATTTACTTTTGTCGTTGCTTGAGAGATTTGGACTCTCGTTGGGAAAACCACATGTACATAGCAGGCACACGCCCTAACCACTCGGCTAAAAAAACTTGTGTGTTCTTTTATTGTAGAAAAATCGAAACGGATCATTATTTTTTTTTTGTTTTTTTTTTTTCTACAAATTACTCTATTTCAATGTAATATTTGTTTATAACTACTTCCTCAACCTACCAAATCACAAAGAATCAATACTTCCCAAATGGGGCTCAATCCCATGACCACCTATATCGGAGAGCTACTTCATGCCGCTAAAAAGACCACACGATCATTTACTGGTTAAAGAGTTCATATCCTACTATTAAAAATTTAAAACGAATTTCATTATTTCAAAATAGATTTGTATTAACTAAAGAAAATTGCATTGTTTCAAATAATTAAAAATTTTACTTCTATCCTTGCCTGAGAGATTTGAACTCTCGCAGGGAAACCCCATGTACTTAGCAGGCACACGCCTTAACCACTCGGCCAAAGTAACATGTGTGTTATTTTATTGTATATGAAAAAAACGGATTATTATCTTTTTAAGAGGTTTTTTCCAACAACTTACTTTGATACAATGTAATATTTGTTTTTAAGTACTTTCTCAACCTACTGAATCACAAAGACTCTCAAACACATGACGTCCCATTTAGGAGAGCCACTACATGCCACTAAAAAGTGCACAAGATCATTTACTGGTTAAAGAGTTAATGTATTTCAATAAAAAGTTTAAAACGAACATCAATATTTTAAAATAGTTACAAGATTTTATTTTTTATTTTTTGGAATTAACCAAAGAAAATTGCATTTTTCAAATCACAAATAATCAATATTTCCCAAATGGGGCTCAATCCCATGACCTCCTATATCGGAGAGCTACTTCATGCCGCTAAAAATACCACAAGATCATTTACTGGTTAAAGAGTTCATATCCTTCAATTTAAAATTTAAAATGAATTTCATTATTCCAAAATAGTTTTTGTATTAACCAAAGAAAATTGCATTGCTTCAAATAATTAAAAAGTTTACTTCTATCATTGCCTGAGAGATTCGAACTCTCGCGGGGAAACCCCATGTACTTAGCAGGCACACGCCTTAACCACTCGGCCAAAGCAACATGTGTTTTATTTTATTGTATATGAAAAAAACGGATTACTATCTTTTTAAGAGATTTTTCCAACAACTTACTTTGAAACAATGTAATATTTATTTTTAAGTACTTTCTCAACCAACTGAATCACAAAGACTCTCAAACTCATGACGTCCTATTTAGGAGAGCCACTTCATGCCACTAAAAAGTCCACAAGATCATTAACTGGTTAAATAGTTAATGTACTTCAATCAAAAGTTTAAAACGAACTTCAATATTTTAAAATAGTTACAATTTCTTTTTTTATTTTTTTTTTTGGAATTAACCAAAGAAAATTGCATTATTTCAAATAATTTAAAATTTACTTTTATCTTTGCTTGAGAGATTTGGACTCTCGTTGGGAAAACGAATGTACTTAGCAGGCACACGCCCTAACCACTCGGCTAAAAAAACTTGCGTGTTCTTTTAAGGTAGAAAAATCGAAACGGATCATTATTTTTTTTTAGATTTTTTTTTTACAAATTACTCTATTTCAATGTAATATTTGTTTATAACTACTTCCTCAACCTACTAAATCACAAAGAATCAATATTTCCCAAATGGGGCTCAATCCCATGACCTCCTATATCGGAGAGCTACTTCATGCCGCTAAAAAGACCACAAGACCATTTACTGGTTAAAGAGTTCATATCCTACAATTAAAAATTTTAAACGAATTTCATTATTACAAAATAGATTTGTATTAACCAAAGAAAGTTGCGTTGTTTCAAATAATTAAAAAGTTTACTTCTATCGTTGCCTGAGAGATTTGAACTCTCGCAGGGAAACCCCATGTACTTAGCAGGCACACGCCTTAACCACTCGGCCAAAGCAACATGTGTGTTATTTTATTGTATATGAAAAAAACGGATTAATATCTTTTTAAGAGATTATTTCCAACAACTTACTTTGATACAATGTAATATTTGTTTTTAAGTACTTTCTCAACCTACTGAATCACAAAGACTCTCATACTCATGACGTCCCATTTAGGAGAGCCACTATATGCCACTAAAAAGTGCACAAGATCATTTACTGGTTAAACAGTTAATGTGCTTCAATAAAAATTTAAAACGAACTTCAATATTTTAAAATAGTTACAAGATTTTATTTTTTATTTTTTGGAATTAACCAAAGAAAATTGCATTGTTTCAAATAATTTAAAATTTACTTTTATCGTTGCTTGAGAGATTTGGACTCTCGTTGGGAAAACGCATGTACTTAGCAGACACACGCACTAACCACTCGGCTAAAAAAACTTCTGTGTTCTTTTATGGAAGAAAAATCGAAACGGATCATTATTTTTTTTTGTTTTTTTTTTTTTCCACAAATTACTCTGTTTCAATGTAATATTTGTTTATAACTATTTCCTCAACCTACTAAATCACAAAGAATCAATATTTCCCAAATGGGGCTCAATCCCATGACCTCCTATATCGGAGAGCTACTTCATGCCGCTAAAAAGACCACAAGATCATTTACTGGTTAAAGAGTTCATATCCTACAATTAAAAATTTAAAACGAAGTTCATTATTTCAAAATAGATTTGTATTAACCAAAGAATATTGCATTGTTTCAAATAATTAAAAATTTTACTTTTATCATTGCCTGAGAGATTCAAACTCTCACAGGGAAACCCCATGTACTTAGCAGGCACACGCCTTAACCACTCGGCCAAAGTAACATGTGTGTTATTTTATTGTATATGAAAAAAACGGATTACTATCTGTTTAAGAGATTTTTTCCAACAACTTACTTTGATACAATGTAATATTTGTTTTTAAGTACTTTCTCAACCTACTGAATCACAAAGACTCTCAAACTCATGACGTCCCATTTAGCAGAGCCACTACATGCGAATAAAAAGTGCACAAGATCATTTACTGGTTAAAGAGTTAATGTGCTTCAATAAAAATTTAAAACGAACTTCAATATTTTAAAATAGTTACAAGATTTTATTTTTTATTTTTTGGAATTAACCAAAGAAAATTGCATTGCTTCAAATAATTTAAAATTTACTTTTATCGTTGCTTGAGAGATTTGGACTCTCGTTGGGAAAACGCATGTACTTAGCAGACACACGCACTAACCACTCGGCTAAAAAAACTTCTGTGTTCTTTTATGGAAGAAAAATCGAAACGGATCATTATTTTTTTTTGTTTTTTTTTTTCCACAAATTACTCGGTTTCAATGTAATATTTGTTTATAACTATTTCCTCAACCTACTAAATCACAAAGAATCAATATTTCCCAAATGGGGCTCAATCCCATGACCTCCTATATCGGAGAGCTACTTCATGCCGCTAAAAAGACCACAAGATCATTTACTGGTTAAAGAGTTCATATCCTACAATTAAAAATTTAAAACGAAGTTCATTATTTCAAAATAGATTTGTATTAACCAAAGAATATTGCATTGTTTCAAATAATTAAAAATTTTACTTCTATCGTTGCCTGAGAGATTCGAACTCTCACAGGGAAACCCCATGTACTTAGCAGGCACACGCCTTAACCACTCGGCCAAAGTAACACGTGTGTTATTTTATTGTATATGAAAAAAACGGATTACTATCTGTTTAAGAGATTTTTTCCAACAACTTACTTTGATACAATGTAATATTTGTTTTTAAGTACTTTCTCAACCTACTGAATCACAAAGACTCTCAAACTCATGACGTCCCATTTAGGAGAGCCACTTGATGCCACTAAAAAGTCCACAAGATCATTAACTGGTTAAAGAGTTAATGTACTTCAATCAAAAGTTTAAAACGAACTTCAATATTTTAAAATAGTTACAATATTTTTTTTATTTTTTGGAATTAACCAAAGAAAATTGCATTTTTCAAATAATTTAAAATTTACTTTTATCGTTGCTTGAGAGATTTGGACTCTCGTTGGGAAAACGCATGTACTTAGCAGGCACACGCACTAACCACTCGGCTAAAAAAACTTCTGTGTTCTTTTATGGAAGAAAAATCGAAACGGATCATTATTTTTTTTAGTTTTTTTTTTATCCACAAATTACTCTGTTTCAATGTAATATTTGTTTATAACTACTTCCTCAACCTACTAAATCACAAAGAATCAATATTTCCCAAATGGGGCTCAATCCCATGACCTCCTATATCGGAGAGCTACTTCATGCCGCTAAAAAGACCACAAGATCATTTACTGGTTAAAGAGTTCATATCCTACAATTAAAAATTTAAAATGAAGTTCATTATTTCAAAATAGATTTGTATTAACCAAAGAATATTGCATTGTTTCAAATAATTAAAAATTTTACTTCTATCGTTGCCTGAGAGATTTAAACTCTCACGTGGAAACCCCATGTACTTAGCAGGCGCACGCCTTAACCACTCGGCCAAAGTAACATGTGTGTTATTTTATTGTATATGAAAAAAACAGATTGCTATCTTTTTAAGAGATTTTTTCCAACAACTTACTTTGATACAATGTAATATTTGTTTTTAAGTACTTTCTCAACCTACTGAATCACAAAGAATCTCAAACTCATGACGTCCCATTTAGGAGAGCCACTACATGCCACTAAAAAGTGCACAAGATCATTTACTGGTTAAAGAGTTAATGTATTTCAATAAAAAGTTTAAAACGAACGTCAATATTTTAAAATAGTTACAAGATTTTATTTTTTATTTTTTGGAATTAACCAAAGAAAATTGCATTTTTCAAATCACAAATAATCAATATTTCCCAAATGGGGCTCTATCCCATGACCTCCTATATCGGAGAGCTACTTCATGCCGCTAAAAAGACCACAAGATCATTTACTGGTTAAAGAGTTCATATCCTACAATTTAAAATTTTAAATGAATTTCATTATTTCAAAATAGTTTTTGTATTAACCAAAGAAAATTGCATTGCTTCAAATAATTAAAAAGTTTACTTCTATCGTTGCATGAGAGATTCGAACTCTCGCGGGGAAACCCCATGTAATTAGCAGGCACACGCCTTAACCACTCGGCCAAAGCAACATGTGTGTTATTTTATTGTATATGAAAAAAACGGATTAATATCTTTTTAAGAGATTATTTCCAACAACTTACTTTGATACAATGTAATATTTGTTTTTAAGTACTTTCTCAACCTACTGAATCACAAAGACTCTCATACTCATGACGTCCCATTTAGGAGAGCCACTACATGCCACTAAAAAGTGCACAAGATCATTTACTGGTTAAAGAGTTAATGTGCTTCAATAAAAATTTAAAACGAACTTCAATATTTTAAAATAGTTACAAGATTTTATTTTTTATTTTTTGGAATTAACCAAATAAAATTGCATTGTTTCAAATAATTTAAAATTTACTTTTATCGTTGCTTGAGAGATTTGGACTCTCGTTGGGAAAACGCATGTACTTAGCAGGCACACGCACTAACCACTCGACTAAAAAAACTTCTGTGTTCTTTTATGGAAGAAAATCGAAACGGATCATTATTTTTTTTAGTTTTTTTTTTTTCCACAAATTACTCTGTTTCAATGTAATATTTGTTTATAACTATTTCCTCAACCTACTAAATCACAAAGAATCAATATTTCCCAAATGGGGCTCAATCCCATGACCTCCTATATCGGAGAGCTACTTCATGCCGCTAAAAAGACCACAAGATCATTTACTGGTTAAAGAGTTCATATCCTACAATTAAAAATTTAAAACGAAGTTCATTATTTCAAAATAGATTTGTATTAACCAAAGAATATTGCATTGTTTCAAATAATTAAAAATTTTACTTCTATCGTTGCCTGAGAGATTCGAACTCTCACGGGGAAACCCCATGTACTTAGCAGGCACACGCCTTAACCACTCGGCCAAAGTAACATGTGTGTTATTTTATTGTATATGAAAAAAACGGATTACTATCTGTTTAAGAGATTTTTTCCAACAACTTACTTTGATACAATGTAATATTTGTTTTTAAGTACTTTCTCAACCTACTGAATCACAAAGACTCTCAAACTCATGACGTCCCATTTAGCGGAGCCACTACATGCCACTAAAAAGTGCACAAGATCATTTACTGGTTAAAGAGTTAATGTGCTTCAATAAAAATTTAAAACGAACTTCAATATTTTAAAATAGTTACAAGATTTTATTTTTTATTTTTTGGAATTAACCAAAGAAAATTGCATTGTTTCAAATAATTTAAAATTTACTTTTATCGTTGCTTGAGAGATATGGACTCTCGTTGGGAAAACGCATGTACTTAGCAGGCACACGCACTAACCACTCGGCTAAAAAAACTTCTGTGTTCTTTTATGGAAGAAAAATCGAAACAGATCATTATTTTTTTTAGTTTTTTTTTTTTCCACAAATTACTCTGTTTCAATGTAATATTTGTTTATAACTACTTCCTCAACCTACTAAATCACAAAGAATCAATATTTCCCAAATGGGGCTCAATCCCATGACCTCCTATATCGGAGAGCTACTTCATGCCGCTAAAAAGACCACAAGATCATTTACTAGTTAAAGAGTTCATATCCTACAATTAAAAATTTAAAACGAAGTTCATTATTTCAAAATAGATTTGTATTAACCAAAGAATATTGCATTGTTTCAAATAATTAAAAATTTTACTTCTATCGTTGCCTGAGAGATTTAAACTCTCACGTGGAAACCCCATGTACTTAGCAGGCGCACGCCTTAACCACTCGGCCAAAGTAACATGTGTGTTATTTTATTGTATATGAAAAAAACAGATTGCTATCTTTTTAAGAGATTTTTTCCAACAACTTACTTTGATACAATGTAATATTTGTTTTTAAGTACTTTCTCAACCTACTGAATCACAAAGAATCTCAAATTCATGACGTCCCATTTAGGAGAGCCACTACATGCCACTAAAAAGTGCACAAGATCATTTACTGGTTAAAGAGTTAATGTATTTCAATAAAAAGTTTAAAACGAACTTCAATATTTTAAAATAGTTACAAGATTTTATTTTTTATTTTTTGGAATTAACCAAAGAAAATTGCATTTTTCAAATCACAAATAATCAATATTTCCCAAATGGGGCTCTATCCCATGACCTCCTATATCGGAGAGCTACTTCATGCCGCTAAAAAGACCACAAGATCATTTACTGGTTAAAGAGTTCATATCCTACAATTTAAAATTTTAAATGAATTTCATTATTTCAAAATAGTTTTTGTATTAACCAAAGAAAATTGCATTGCTTCAAATAATTAAAAAGTTTACTTCTATCGTTGCATGAGAGATTCGAACTCTCGCAGGGAAACCCCATGTACTTAGCAGGCACACGCCTTAACCACTCAGCCAAAGCAACATGTGTGTTATTTTATTGTATATGAAAAAAACGGATTAATATCTTTTTAAGAGATTATTTCCAACAACTTACTTTGATACAATGTAATATTTGTTTTTAAGTACTTTCTCAACCTACTGAATCACAAAGACTCTCATACTCATGACGTCCCATTTAGGAGAGCCACTACATGCCACTAAAAAGTGCACAAGATCATTTACTGGTTAAAGAGTTAATGTGCTTCAATAAAAATTTAAAACGAACTTCAATATTTTAAAATAGTTACAAGATTTTATTTTTTATTTTTTTGGAATTAACCAAAGAAAATTGCATTATTTCAAATAATTTAAAATTTACTTTTATCGTTGCTTGAGAGATTTGGACTCTCGTTGGGAAAACGCATGTACTTAGCAGGCACACGCACTAACCACTCGGCTAAAAAAACTTCTGTGTTCTTTTATGGAAGAAAATCGAAACGGATCATTATTTTTTTTAGTTTTTTTTTTTTCCACAAATTACTCTGTTTCAATGTAATATTTGTTTATAACTATTTCCTCAACCTACTAAATCACAAAGAATCAATATTTCCCAAATGGGGCTCAATCCCATGACCTCCTATATCGGAGAGCTACTTCATGCCGCTAAAAAGACCACAAGATCATTTACTGGTTAAAGAGTTCATATCCTACAATTAAAAATTTAAAACGAAGTTCATTATTTCAAAATAGATTTGTATTAACCAAAGAATATTGCATTGTTTCAAATAATTAAAAATTTTACTTCTATCGTTGCCTGAGAGATTCGAACACTCACAGGGAAACCCCATGTACTTAGCAGGCACACGCCTTAACCACTCGGCCAAAGTAACATGTGTGTTATTTTATTGTATATGAAAAAAACGGATTACTATCTGTTTAAGAGATTTTTTCCAACAACTTACTTTGATACAATGTAATATTTGTTTTTATGTACTTTCTCAACCTACTGAATCACAAAGACTCTCAAACTCATGACGTCCCATTTAGCGGAGCCACTACATGCCACTAAAAAGTGCACAAGATCATTTACTGGTTAAAGAGTTAATGTGCTTCAATAAAAATTTAAAACGAACTTCAATATTTTAAAATAGTTACAAGATTTTATTTTTTATTTTTTGGAATTAACCAAAGAAAATTGCATTGTTTCAAATAATTTAAAATTTACTTTTATCGTTGCTTGAGAGATTTGGACTCTCGTTGGGAAAACGCATGTACTTAGCAGGCACACGCACTAACCACTCGGCTAAAAAAACTTCTGTGTTCTTTTATGGAAGAAAAATCGAAACAGATCATTATTTTTTTTAGTTTTTTTTTTCCACAAATTACTCTGTTTCAATGTAATATTTGTTTATAACTACTTCCTCAACCTACTAAATCACAAAGAATCAATATTTCCCAAATGGGGCTCAATCCCATGACCTCCTATATCGGAGAGCTACTTCATGCCGCTAAAAAGACCACAAGATCATTTACTAGTTAAAGAGTTCATATCCTACAATTAAAAATTTAAAACGAAGTTCATTATTTCAAAATAGATTTGTATTAACCAAAGAATATTGCATTGTTTCAAATAATTAAAAATTTTACTTCTATCGTTGCCTGAGAGATTTAAACTCTCACGTGGAAACCCCATGTACTTAGCAGGCGCACGCCTTAACCACTCGGCCAAAGTAACATGTGTGTTATTTTATTGTATATGAAAAAAACAGATTGCTATCTTTTTAAGAGATTTTTTCCAACAACTTACTTTGATACAATGTAATATTTGTTTTTAAGTACTTTCTCAACCTACTGAATCACAAAGAATCTCAAATTCATGACGTCCCATTTAGGAGAGCCACTACATGCCACTAAAAAGTGCACAAGATCATTTACTGGTTAAAGAGTTAATGTGCTTCAATAAAAATTTAAAACGAACTTCAATATTTTAAAATAGTTACAAGATTTTATTTTTTATTTTTTGGAATTAACCAAAGAAAATTGCATTGTTTCAAATAATTTAAAATTTACTTTTATCGTTGCTTGAGAGATTTGGACTCTCGTTGGGAAAACGCATGTACTTAGCAGGCACACGCACTAACCACTCGGCTAAAAAAACTTCTGTGTTCTTTTATGGAAGAAAAATCGAAACAGATCATTATTTTTTTTAGTTTTTTTTTTCCACAAATTACTCTGTTTCAATGTAATATTTGTTTATAACTACTTCCTCAACCTACTAAATCACAAAGAATCAATATTTCCCAAATGGGGCTCAATCCCATGACCTCCTATATCGGAGAGCTACTTCATGCCGCTAAAAAGACCACAAGATCATTTACTAGTTAAAGAGTTCATATCCTACAATTAAAAATTTAAAACGAAGTTCATTATTTCAAAATAGATTTGTATTAACCAAAGAATATTGCATTGTTTCAAATAATTAAAAATTTTACTTCTATCGTTGCCTGAGAGATTTAAACTCTCACGTGGAAACCCCATGTACTTAGCAGGCGCATGCCTTAACCACTCGGCCAAAGTAACATGTGTGTTATTTTATTGTATATGAAAAAAACAGATTGCTATCTTTTTAAGAGATTTTTTCCAACAACTTACTTTGATACAATGTAATATTTGTTTTTAAGTACTTTCTCAACCTACTGAATCACAAAGAATCTCAAATTCATGACGTCCCATTTAGGAGAGCCACTACATGCCACTAAAAAGTGCACAAGATCATTTACTGGTTAAAGAGTTAATGTATTTCAATAAAAAGTTTAAAACGAACTTCAATATTTTAAAATAGTTACAAGATTTTATTTTTTATTTTTTGGAATTAACCAAAGAAAATTGCATTTTTCAAATCACAAATAATCAATATTTCCCAAATGGGGCTCTATCCCATGACCTCCTATATCGGAGAGCTACTTCATGCCGCTAAAAAGACCACAAGATCATTTACTGGTTAAGGAGTTCATATCCTACAATTTAAAATTTTAAATGAATTTCATTATTTCAAAATAGTTTTTGTATTAACCAAAGAAAATTGCATTGCTTCAAATAATTAAAAAGTTTACTTCTATCGTTGCATGAGAGATTCGAACTCTCGCAGGGAAACCCCATGTACTTAGCAGGCACACGCCTTAACCACTCAGCCAAAGCAACATGTGTGTTATTTTATTGTATATGAAAAAAACGGATTAATATCTTTTTAAGAGATTATTTCCAACAACTTACTTTGATACAATGTAATATTTGTTTTTAAGTACTTTCTCAACCTACTGAATCACAAAGACTCTCATACTCATGACGTCCCATTTAGGAGAGCCACTACATGCCACTAAAAAGTGCACAAGATCATTTACTGGTTAAAGAGTTAATGTGCTTCAATAAAAATTTAAAACGAACTTCAATATTTTAAAATAGTTACAAGATTTTATTTTTTATTTTTTTGGAATTAACCAAAGAAAATTGCATTATTTCAAATAATTTAAAATTTACTTTTATCGTTGCTTGAGAGATTTGGACTCTCGTTGGGAAAACGCATGTACTTAGCAGGCACACGCACTAACCACTCGGCTAAAAAAACTTCTGTGTTCTTTTATGGAAGAAAAATCGAAACGGATCATTATTTTTTTTAGTTTTTTTTTTTTCCACAAATTACTCTGTTTCAATGTAATATTTGTTTATAACTACTTCCTCAACCTACTAAATCACAAAGAATCAATATTTCCCAAATGGGGCTCAATCCCATGACCTCCTATATCGGAGAGCTACTTCATGCCGCTAAAAAGACCACAAGATCATTTACTGGTTAAAGAGTTCATATCCTACAATTAAAAATTTAAAACGAAGTTCATTATTTCAAAATAGATTTGTATTAACCAAAGAATATTGCATTGTTTCAAATAATTAAAAATTTTACTTCTATCGTTGCCTGAGAGATTCGAACTCTCACGGGGAAACCCCATGTACTTAGCAGGCACACACCTTAACCACTCGGCCAAAGTAACATGTGTGTTATTTTATTGTATATGAAAAAAACGGATTACTATCTGTTTAAGAGATTTTTTCCAACAACTTACTTTGATACAATGTAATATTTGTTTTTAAGTACTTTCTCAACCTACTGAATCACAAAGACTCTCATACTCATGACGTCCCATTTAGGAGAGCCACTACATGCCACTAAAAAGAGCACAAGATCATTTACTGGTTAAAGAGTTAATGTGCTTCAATAAAAATTTAAAACGAACTTCAATATTTTAAAATAGGTACAAGATTTTATTTTTTATTTTTTGGAATTAACCAAAGAAAATTGCATTGTTTCAAATAATTTAAAATTTACTTTTATCGTTGCTTGAGAGATTTGGACTCTCGTTGGGAAAACGCATGTACTTAGCAGGCACACGCACTAACCACTCGACTAAAAAAACTTCTGTGTTCTTTTATGGAAGAAAAATCGAAACGGATCATTATTTTTTTTAGTTTTTTTTTTTTTCCACAAATTACTCTGTTTCAATGTAATAATTGTTTATAACTATTTCCTCAACCTACTAAATCACAAAGAATCAATATTTCCCAAATGGGGCTCAATCCCATGACCTCCTATATCGGAGAGCTACTTCATGCCGCTAAAAAGACCACAAGATCATTTACTGGTTAAAGAGTTCATATCCTACAATTAAAAATTTAAAACGAAGTTCATTATTTCAAAATAGATTTGTATTAACCAAAGAATATTGCATTGTTTCAAATAATTAAAAATTTTACTTCTATCGTTGCCTGAGAGATTCGAACTCTCACGGGGAAACCCCATGTACTTAGCAGGCACACGCCTTAACCACTCAGCCAAAGTAACATGTGTGTTACTTTATTGTATATGAAAAAAACGGATTACTGTCTTTTTAAGAGATTTTTTCCAACAACTTACTTTGATACAATGTAATATTTGTTTTTAAGTACTTTCTTAACCTACTGAATCACAAAGACTCTCAAACTCATGACGTCCCATTTAGGAGAGCCACTACATGCCACTAAGGAGTGCACAAGATCATTTACTGGTTAAAGAGTTAATGTATTTAAATAAAAAGTTTAAAACGAACTTCAATATTTTAAAATAGTTACAAGATTTTATTTTTTATTTTTTGGAATTAACCAAACAAAATTGCATTTTTCAAATCACAAATAATCAATATTTCCCAAATGGGGCTCAATCCCATGACCTCCTATATCGGAGAGCTACTTCATGCCGCTAAAAATACCACAAGATCATTTACTGGTTAAAGAGTTCATATCCTACAATTTAAAATTTAAAATGAATTTCATTATTTCAAAATAGTTTTTGTATTAACCAAAGAAAATTGCATTGCTTCAAATAATTAAAAAGTTTACTTCTATCGTTGCCTGAGAGATTCGAACTCTCGCGGGGAAACCCCATGTACTTAGCAGGCACACGCCTTAACCACTCGGCCAAAGCAACATGTGTGTTATTTTATTGTATATGAAAAAAACGGATTATTATCTTTTTAAGAGATTATTTCCAACAACTTACTTTGATACAATGTAATATTTGTTTTTAAGTACTTTCTCAACCTACTGAATCACAAAGACTCTCAAACACATGACATCCCATTTAGGAAAGCCACTACATGCCACTAAAAAGTGCACAAGATCATTTACTGGTTAAAGAGTTAATGTATTTCAATAAAAATTTAAAACGAACTTTAATATTTTAAAATAGTTACAAGATTTTATTTTTTATTTTTTGGAATTAACCAAAGAAAATTGCATTTTTGAAATAATTTAAAATTTACTTTTGTCGTTGCTTGAGAGATTTGGACTCTCGTTGGGAAAACACATGTACTTAGCAGGCAAACGCCCTAACCACTCGGCTAAAAAAACTTGTGTGTTCTTTTATTGTAGAAAAATCGAAACGGATCATTATTATTTTTTAGTTTTTTTTTTCTACAAATTACTCTGTTTCAATGTAATATTTGTTTATAACTACTTCCTCAACCTACTAAATCACAAAGAATCAATATTTCCCAAATGGCGCTCAATCCAATGACCTCCTATATCGGAGAGCTACTTCATGCCGCTAAAAAGACCACAAGATCATTTACTGGTTCAAGAGTTCATATCCTACAATTAAAAATTTAAAACGAATTTCATTATTTCAAAATAGATTTGTATTAACCAAAGAAAATTGCATTGTTTCAAATAATTAAAAATTTTACTTCTATAGTTGCCTGAGAGATTTGAACTCTCTCGGGGAAACCCCATGTACTTAGCAGTCACACGCCTTAACCACTCAGCCAAAGTAACATGTGTGTTACTTTATTGTATATGAAAAAAACGGATTACTGTCTTTTTAAGAGATTTTTTCCAACAACTTACTTTGATACAATGTAATATTTGTTTTTAAGTACTTTCTTAACCTACTGAATCACAAAGACTCTCAAACTCATGACGTCCCATTTAGGAGAGCCACTACATGCCACTAAAGAGTGCACAAGATCATTTACTGGTTAAAGAGTTAATGTATTTAAATAAAAAGTTTAAAACGAACTTCAATATTTTAAAATAGTTACAAGATTTTATTTTTTATTTTTTGGAATTAACCAAACAAAATTGCATTTTTCAAATCACAAATAATCAATATTTCCCAAATGGGGCTCAATCCCATGACCTCCTATATCGGAGAGCTACTTCATGCCGCTAAAAAGACCACAAGATCATTTACTGGTTAAAGAGTTCATATCCTACAATTTAACATTTAAAATGAATTTCATTATTTCAAAATAGTTTTTGTATTAACCAAAGAAAATTGCATTGCTTCAAATAATTAAAAAGTTTACTTCTATCGTTGCCTGAGAGATTCGAACTCTCGCGGGGAAACCCCATGTACTTAGCAAGCACACGCCTTAACCATTCGGCCAAAGCAACATGTGTGTTATTTTATTTTATATGAAAAAAACTGATTACTATCTTTTTAAGAGATTATTTCCAACAACTTACTTTGATACAATGTAATATTTGTTTTTAAGTACTTTCTCAACCTACTGAATCACAAAGACTCTCAAACTCATGACGTCCCATTTAGGAGAGCCACTACATGCCACTAAAAAGTGCACAAGATCATTTACTGGTTAAAGAGTTAATGTGCTTCAATAAAAATTTAAAACGAACTTCAATATTTTAAAATAGTTACAAGATTTTATTTTTTATTTTTTGGAATTAACCAAAGAAAATTGCATTTTTCAAATAATTTAAAATTTACTTTTGTCGTTGCTTGAGAGATTTGGACTCTCGTTGGGAAAACACATGTACTTAGCAGGCACACGCCCTAACCACTCGACTAAAAAAACTTGTGCGTTCTTTTATTGTAGAAAAATCGTAACGGATCATTATTTTTTTTTAGTTTTTTTTTTCTACAAATTACTCTGTTTAAATGTAATATTTGTTTATAACTACTTCCTCAACCTACTAAATCACAAAGAATCAATATTTCCCAAATGGGGCTCAATCCCATGACCTCCTATATCGGAGAGCTACTTCATGCCGCTAAAAATACCACAAGATCATTTACTGGTTAAAGAGTTCATATCCTACAATTAAAAATTTAAAACGAATTTCATTATTTCAAAATAGATTTGTACTAACCAAAGAAAATTGCATTGTTTCAAACAATTAAAAATTTTACTTCTATCATTGCCTGAGAGATTTGAACTCTCACGGGGAAATCCCATGTACTTAGCAGGCACACGCCTTAACCACTCGGCCAAAGCAACGTGTGTGTTATTTTATTGTATATGAAAAAAACGGATTACTATCTTTTTAAGAGATTTTTTCCAACAACTTACTTTGATACAATGTAATATTTGTTTTTAAGTACTTTCTCAACCTACTGAATCACAAAGACTCTCAAACACATGAAGTCCCATTTAGGAGAGCCACTACATGCCACTAAAAAGTGCACAAGATCATTTACTGCTTAAAGAGTTAATGTATTTCAATAAAAAGTTTAAAACGAACTTCAATATTTTAAAATAGTTACAATATTTTATTTTTTATTTTTTGGAATTAACCAAACAAAATTGCATTTTTCAAATCACAAATAATCAATATTACCCAAATGGGGCTCAATCCCATGACCTACTATATCGGAGAGCTACTTCATGCCGCTAAAAATACCACAAGATCATTTACTGGTTAAAGAGTTCATATCCGACAATTTAAAATTTAAAATGAATTTCATTATTTCAAAATAGTTTTTGTATTAACCAAAGAAAATTGCATTGCTTCAAATAATTAAAAAGTTTACTTCTATCGTTGCCTGAGAGATTCAAACTCTCGCGGGGAAACCCCATGTACTTAGCAGGCACACGCCTTAACCACTCGGCCAAAGCAACATGTGTGTTATTTTATTGTATATGAAAAAAACGGATTACTATCTTTTTAAGAGATTATTTCCAACAACTTACTTTAATACAATGTAATATTTGTTTTTAAGTACTTTCTCAACCTACTGAATCACAAAGACTCTCAAACACATGACATCCCATTTAGGAAAGCCACAACATGCCACTAAAAAGTGCACAAGATCATTTACTGGTTAAAGAGTTAATGTATTTCAATAAAAAGTTTAAAACGAACTTCAATATTTTAAATTAGTTACAAGATTTTATTTTTTATTTTTTGGAATTAACCAAACAAAATTGCATTTTTCAAATCACAAATAATCAATATTTCCCAAATGGGGCTCAATCCCATGACCTCCTATATCGGAGAGCTACTTCATGCCGCTAAAAATACCACAAGATCATTTACTGGTTAAAGAGTTCATATCCTACAATTAAAAATTTAAAACGAAGTTCATTATTTCAAAATAGATTTGTATTAACCAAAGAATATTGCATTGTTTCAAATAATTAAAAATTTTACTGCTATCGTTGCCTGAGAGATTCGAACTCTCACGGGGAAACCCCATGTACTTAGCAGGCACACGCCTTAACCACTCGGCCAAAGTAACATGTGTGTTACTTTATTGTATATGAAAAAAACGGATTACTGTCTTTTTAAGAGATTTTTTCCAACAACTTACTTTGATACAATGTAATATTTGTTTTTAAGTACTTTCTTAACCTACTGAATCACAAAGACTCTCAAACTCATGACGTCCCATTTAGGAGAGCCACTACATGCCACTAAAGAGTGCACAAGATCATTTACTGGTTAAAGAGTTAATGTATTTAAATAAAAAGTTTAAAACGAACTTCAATATTTTAAAATAGTTACAAGATTTTATTTTTTATTTTTTGGAATTAACCAAACAAAATTGCATTTTTCAAATCACAAATAATCAATATTTCCCAAATGGGGCTCAATCCCATGACCTCCTATATCGGAGAGCTACTTCATGCCGCTAAAAATACCACAAGATCATTTACTGGTTAAAGAGTTCATATCCTACAATTTAAAATTTAAAATGAATTTCATTATTTCAAAATAGTTTTTGTATTAACCAAAGAAAATTGCATTGCTTCAAATAATTAAAAAGTTTACTTCTATCGTTGCCTGAGAGATTCGAACTCTCGCGGGGAAACCCCATGTACTTAGCAGGCACACGCCTTAACCACTCGGCCAAAGCAACATGTGTGTTATTTTATTGTATATGAAAAAAACGGATTATTATCTTTTTAAGAGATTATTTCCAACAACTTACTTTGATACAATGTAATATTTGTTTTTAAGTACTTTCTCAACCTACTGAATCACAAAGACTCTCAAACACATGACATCCCATTTAGGAAAGCCACTACATGCCACTAAAAAGTGCACAAGATCATTTACTGGTTAAAGAGTTAATGTATTTCAATAAAAATTTAAAACGAACTTTAATATTTTAAAATAGTTACAAGATTTTATTTTTTATTTTTTGGAATTAACCAAAGAAAATTGCATTTTTGAAATAATTTAAAATTTACTTTTGTCGTTGCTTGAGAGATTTGGACTCTCGTTGGGAAAACACATGTACTTAGCAGGCAAACGCCCTAACCACTCGGCTAAAAAAACTTGTGTGTTCTTTTATTGTAGAAAAATCGAAACGGATCATTATTATTTTTTAGTTTTTTTTTTCTACAAATTACTCTGTTTCAATGTAATATTTGTTTATAACTACTTCCTCAACCTACTAAATCACAAAGAATCAATATTTCCCAAATGGCGCTCAATCCAATGACCTCCTATATCGGAGAGCTACTTCATGCCGCTAAAAAGACCACAAGATCATTTACTGGTTCAAGAGTTCATATCCTACAATTAAAAATTTAAAACGAATTTCATTATTTCAAAATAGATTTGTATTAACCAAAGAAAATTGCATTGTTTCAAATAATTAAAAATTTTACTTCTATAGTTGCCTGAGAGATTTGAACTCTCACGGGGAAACCCCATGTACTTAGCAGTCACACGCCTTAACCACTCAGCCAAAGTAACATGTGTGTTACTTTATTGTATATGAAAAAAACGGATTACTGTCTTTTTAAGAGATTTTTTCCAACAACTTACTTTGATACAATGTAATATTTGTTTTTAAGTACTTTCTTAACCTACTGAATCACAAAGACTCTCAAACTCATGACGTCCCATTTAGGAGAGCCACTACATGCCACTAAAGAGTGCACAAGATCATTTACTGGTTAAAGAGTTAATGTATTTAAATAAAAAGTTTAAAACGAACTTCAATATTTTAAAATAGTTACAAGATTTTATTTTTTATTTTTTGGAATTAACCAAACAAAATTGCATTTTTCAAATCACAAATAATCAATATTTCCCAAATGGGGCTCAATCCCATGACCTCCTATATCGGAGAGCTACTTCATGCCGCTAAAAAGACCACAAGATCATTTACTGGTTAAAGAGTTCATATCCTACAATTTAACATTTAAAATGAATTTCATTATTTCAAAATAGTTTTTGTATTAACCAAAGAAAATTGCATTGCTTCAAATAATTAAAAAGTTCACTTCTATCGTTGCCTGAGAGATTCGAACTCTCGCGGGGAAACCCCATGTACTTAGCAAGCACACGCCTTAACCATTCGGCCAAAGCAACATGTGTGTTATTTTATTTTATATGAAAAAAACTGATTACTATCTTTTTAAGAGATTATTTCCAACAACTTACTTTGATACAATGTAATATTTGTTTTTAAGTACTTTCTCAACCTACTGAATCACAAAGACTCTCAAACTCATGACGTCCCATTTAGGAGAGCCACTACATGCCACTAAAAAGTGCACAAGATCATTTACTGGTTAAAGAGTTAATGTGCTTCAATAAAAATTTAAAACGAACTTCAATATTTTAAAATAGTTACAAGATTTTATTTTTTATTTTTTGGAATTAACCAAAGAAAATTGCATTTTTCAAATAATTTAAAATTTACTTTTGTCGTTGCTTGAGAGATTTGGACTCTCGTTGGGAAAACACATGTACTTAGCAGGCACACGCCCTAACCACTCGACTAAAAAAACTTGTGCGTTCTTTTATTGTAGAAAAATCGTAACGGATCATTATTTTTTTTTAGTTTTTTTTTTCTACAAATTACTCTGTTTAAATGTAATATTTGTTTATAACTACTTCCTCAACCTACTAAATCACAAAGAATCAATATTTCCCAAATGGGGCTCAATCCCATGACCTCCTATATCGGAGAGCTACTTCATGCCGCTAAAAAGACCACAAGATCATTTACTGGTTAAAGAGTTCATATCCTACAATTAAAAATTTAAAACGAATTTCATTATTTCAAAATAGATTTGTACTAACCAAAGAAAATTGCATTGTTTCAAACAATTAAAAATTTTACTTCTATCATTGCCTGAGAGATTTGAACTCTCACGGGGAAATCCCATGTACTTAGCAGGCACACGCCTTAACCACTCGGCCAAAGCAACATGTGTGTTATTTTATTGTATATGAAAAAAACGGATTACTATCTTTTTAAGAGATTTTTTCCAACAACTTACTTTGATACAATGTAATATTTGTTTTTAAGTACTTTCTCAACCTACTGAATCACAAAGACTCTCAAACACATGAAGTCCCATTTAGGAGAGCCACTACATGCCACTAAAAAGTGCACAAGATCATTTACTGCTTAAAGAGTTAATGTATTTCAATAAAAAGTTTAAAACGAACTTCAATATTTTAAAATAGTTACAATATTTTATTTTTTATTTTTTGGAATTAACCAAACAAAATTGCATTTTTCAAATCACAAATAATCAATATTACCCAAATGGGGCTCAATCCCATGACCTACTATATCGGAGAGCTACTTCATGCCGCTAAAAATACCACAAGATCATTTACTGGTTAAAGAGTTCATATCCGACAATTTAAAATTTAAAATGAATTTCATTATTTCAAAATAGTTTTTGTATTAACCAAAGAAAATTGCATTGCTTCAAATAATTAAAAAGTTTACTTCTATCGTTGCCTGAGAGATTCAAACTCTCGCGGGGAAACCCCATGTACTTAGCAGGCACACGCCTTAACCACTCGGCCAAAGCAACATGTGTGTTATTTTATTGTATATGAAAAAAACGGATTACTATCTTTTTAAGAGATTATTTCCAACAACTTACTTTAATACAATGTAATATTTGTTTTTAAGTACTTTCTCAACCTACTGAATCACAAAGACTCTCAAACACATGACATCCCATTTAGGAAAGCCACAACATGCCACTAAAAAGTGCACAAGATCATTTACTGGTTAAAGAGTTAATGTATTTCAATAAAAAGTTTAAAACGAACTTCAATATTTTAAATTAGTTACAAGATTTTATTTTTTATTTTTTGGAATTAACCAAACAAAATTGCATTTTTCAAATCACAAATAATCAATATTTCCCAAATGGGGCTCAATCCCACGACCTCCTATATCGGAGAGCTACTTCATGCCGCTAAAAATACCACAAGATCATTTACTGGTTAAAGAGTTCATATCCTACAATTAAAAATTTAACAAGAATTTCATTATTTCAAAATAGTTTTTGTATTAACCAAAGAAAATTGCTTTATTTCAAATAATTAAAAAATTTACTTTTATCGTTGCATGAGATTTTCGAACTCTCGCGGGGAAACCCCATGTACTTAGTAGGCACACGCCTTAACTACTCAGCCAAAGCAACATGTGTGTTATTTTATTGTATATGAAAAAAACGGATTACTATCTTTTTAAGAGATTATTTCCAACAACTTACTTTGATACAATGTAATATTTGTTTTTAAGTACTTTCTCAACCAACTGAATCACAAAGACTCTCAAACTCATAACGTCCCATTTAGGAGAGCCACTACATGCCACTAAAAAGTGCACAAGATCATTTACTGGTTAAAGAGTTAATGTATTTCAATAAAAAGTTTAAAACGAACTTCAATATTTTAAAATAGTTACAAGATATTATTTTTTATTTTTTGGAATTAACCAAAGAAAATTGCATTTTTCAAATCACAAAGAATCAATATTTCCCAAATGGGGCTCAATCCCATGACATTCTATATCGGAGAGCTACTTCATGCCGCTAAAAAGACCACAAGATCATTTACTGGTTAAAGAGTTCATATCCTACAATTTAAAATTTAAAATGAATTTCAATATTTCAAAATAGTTTTTGTATTAACCAAAGAAAATTGCATTGCTTCAAATAATTAAAAAATTTACTTCTATCGTTGCCTGATAGATTCGAACTCTCGCGGGGAAACCCCATGTACTTAGCAGGCACACGCCTTAACCACTCAACCAAAGAAACATGTGTGTTATTTTATTGTATATGAAAAAAACGGATTACTATCTTTTTAAGAGATTATTTCCAACAACTTACTTTGATACAATGTAATATTTGTTTTTATGTACTTTCTCAACCTACTGAATCACAAAGACTCTCAAACTCATGACGTCCCATTTAGGAGAGCCACTACATGCCACTAAAAAGTGCACAAGATCATTTACTGGTTAAAGAGTTAATGTGCTTCAATAAAAATTTAAAACGAACTTCAATATTTTAAAATAGTTACAAGATTTTATTTTTTATTTTTTTGGAATTAACCAAAGAAAATTGCATTTTTCAAATCACAAATAATCAATATTTCCCAAATGGGGCTCAGTCCCATGACCTCCTATATCGGAGAGCTACTTCATGCCGCTAAAAAGACCACAAGATCATTTACTGGTTAAAGAGTTCATATCCTACAATTTAACATTTAAAATGAATTTCATTATTTCAAAATAGTTTTTGTATTAACCAAAGAAAATTGCATTGCTTCAAATAATTAAAAAGTTTACTTCTATCGTTGCCTGAGAGATTCGAACTCTCACGGGGAAACCCCATGTACTTAGCAGGCACACGCCTTAACCACTCGACCAAAGAAACATGTGTGTTATTTTATTGTATATGAAAAAAACGGATTACTATCTTTTTAAGAGATTATTTCCAATAACTTACTTTGATACAATGTAATATTTGTTTTTATGTACTTTCTCAACCTACTGAATCACAAAGACTCTCAAACTCATGACGTCCCATTTAGGAGAGCCACTACATGCCACTAAAAAGTGCACAAGATCATTTACTGGTTAAAGAGTTAATGTGCTTCAATAAAAATTTAAAACGAACTTCAATATGTTAAAATAGTTACAAGATTTTATTTTTTATTTTTTGGAATTAACCAAAGAAAATTGCATTTTTCAAATAATTTAAAATTTACTTTTGTCGTTGCTTGAGAGATTTGGACTCTCGTTGGGAAAACACATGTACTTAGCAGGCACACGCCCTAACCACTCGGCTAAAAAAACTTGTGTGTTCTTTTATTGTAGAAAAATCGAAACGGATCATTATTTTTTTTTTACTTTTTTTATTCTACAAATTACTCTGTTTAAATGTAATATTTGTTTATAACTACTTCCTCAACCTACTAAATCACAAAGAATCAATATTTCCCAAATGGGGCTCAATCCCATGACCTCCTATATCGGAGAGCTACTTCATGCCGCTAAAAAGACCACAAGATCATTTACTGGTTAAAGAGTTCATATCCTACAATTAAAAATTTAAAACGAATTTCATTATTTCAAAATAGATTTGTATTAACCAAAGAAAATTGCATTGTTTCAAATAATTAAAAATTTTACTTCTATCATTGCCTGAGAGATTTGAACTCTCACGGGGAAACCCCATGTACTTAGCAGGCACACGCCTTAACCACTCGGCCAAAGCAACATGTGTGTTATTTTATTGTATATGAAAAAAACGGATTACTATCTTTTTAAGAGATTTTTTCCAACAACTTACTTTGATACAATGTAATATTTGTTTTTAAGTACTTTCTCAACCTACTGAATCACAAAGACTCTCAAACACATGAAGTCCCATTTAGGAGAGCCACTACATGCCACTAAAAAGTGCACAAGATCATTTACTGCTTAAAGAGTTAATGTATTTCAATAAAAAGTTTAAAACGAACTTCAATATTTTAAAATAGTTACAAGATTTTATTTTTTATTTTTTGGAATTAACCAAACAAAATTGCATTTTTCAAATAATTTAAAATTTACTTTTGTCGTTGCTTGAGAGATTTGGACTCTCGTTGGGAAAACACATGTAATTAGCAGGCACACGCCCTAACCACTCGGCTAAAAAAACTTGTGTGTTCTTTTATTGTAGAAAAATCGAAACGGATCATTATTTTTTTTTTAGTTTTTTTTTTCTACAAATTACTCTGTTTAAATGTAATATTTGTTTATAACTACTTCCTCAACCTACTAAATCACAAAGAATCAATATTTCCCAAATGGGGCTCAATCCCATGACCTCCTATATCGGAGAGCTACTTCATGCCGCTAAAAAGACCACAAGATCATTTTCTGGTTAAAGAGTTCATATCCTACAATAAAAAATTTAAAACGAATTTCATTATTTCAAAATAGATTTGTATTAACCAAAGAAAATTGCATTATTTCAAATAATTAAAAATTTTACGTCTATCGTTGCTTGAGAGATTCGAACTCTCCCGAGGAAACCACAGGTACTTAGCAGGCACACGCCTTAACAACTCGGCCAAAGCAACATGTGTGTTTTTGTATTGTATATGAATAAAATGGATTATTATCTTTTTTAGAGATTTTTTCCAACAACTTACTTTGATACAATGTAATATTTGTTTTTAAGTACTTTCTCAACCTACTGAATCACAAAGACTCTCAAACTCATGACGTCCCATTTAGGAGAGCCACTTGATGCCACTAAAAAGTCCACAAGATCATTAACTGGTTAAAGAGTTAATGTACTTCAATCAAAAGTTTAAAACGAACTTCAATATTTTAAAATAGTTACAATATTTTTTTTATTTTTTGGAATTAACCAAAGAAAATTGCATTTTTCAAATAATTTAAAATTTACTTTTATCGTTGCTTGAGAGATTTGGACTCTCGTTGGGAAAACACATGTACTTAGCAGGCACACGCCTTAACCACTTGGCCAAAGCAACATGTGTGCTATTTTATTGTATATGAAAAAAAACGGATTACTATCTTTTTAAGAGATTATTTCCAACAACTTACTTTGATACAATGCATTATTTGTTTTTAAGTACTTTCTCAACCTACTGAATCACAAAGACTCTCAAACTCATGACGTCCCATTTAGGAGAGCCACTACATGCCACTAAAAAGTGCACAAGATCATTTACTGGTTAAAGAGTTAATGTGCTTCAATAACAATTTAAAACAAACTTCAATATTGTAAAATATTTACAAGATTTTATTTTTTATTTTTTGGAATTAACCAAAGAAAATTGCATTTTTCAAATAATTTAAAATTTACTTTTGTCGTTGCTTGAGAGATTTGGACTCTCGTTGGGAAAACACATGTACTTAGCAGGCACACGCGCTAACCACTCGGCTAAAGCAACATGTGTGTTATTTTATTGTATATGAAAAAAGGGATTACTATCTTTATAAGAGATTTTTTCCAACAACTTACTTTGATACAATGTAATATTTGTTTTTAAGAACTTTCTCAACCTACTGAATCACAAAGACTCTCAAACTCATGACGTCCTATTTAGGAGAGCCACTTCATGCCACTAAAAAGTCCACAAGATCATTTACTGGGTAAAGAGTTAATGTACTTCAATCAAAAGTTTAAAACGAACTTCAATATTTTAAAATAGTTACAATATATATATATATATATATATATATATATATATATATATATATATATATATATATATATATATATATTTGGAATTAACCAAAGAAAATTGCATTTTTTCAAATAATTTAAAATTTACTTTTATCTTTGCTTGAGAGATTTGGACTCTCGTTGGGAAAACGCATGTACTTAGCAGGCACACGCCCTAACCACTCGGCTAAAAAAACTTGTGTGTTCTTTTATGGTAGAAAAATCGAAACGGATCATTATTTTTTTTTAGTTTTTTTTTTTTTTTACAAATTACTATGTTTCAATGTAATATTTGTTTATAACTACTTCCTCAACCTACTAAATCACAAAGAATCAATATTTCCCAAATGGGGCTCAATCCCATGACCTCCTATATCGGAGAGCTACTTCATGCCGCTAAAAAGACCACAAGATCAATTACTGGTTAAAGAGTTCATATCCTACAATTAAAAATTTAACAAGAATTTCATTATTTCAAAATAGTTTTTGTATTAACCAAAGAAAATTGCTTTATTTCAAATAATTAAAAAATTTACTTTTATAGTTGCTTGAGATTTTCGAACTCTCGCGGGGAAACCCCATGTACTTAGTAGGCACACGCCTTAACTACTCAGCCAAAGCAACATGTGTGTTATTTTATTGTATATGAAAAAAACGGATTACTATCTTTTTAATAGATTATTTCCAACAACTTACTTTGATACAATGTAATATTTGTTTTTAAGTACTTTCTCAACCAACTGAATCACAAAGACTTTCAAACTCATAACGTCCCATTTAGGAGAGCCACTACATGCCACTAAAAAGTGCACAAGATCATTTACTGGTTAAAGAGTTAATGTATTTCAATAAAAAGTTTAAAACGAACTTCAATATTTTAAAATAGTTACAAGATTTTATTTTTTATTTTTTGGAATTAACCAAAGAAAATTGCATTTTTCAAATCACAAAGAATCAATATTTCCCAAATGGGGCTCAATCCCATGACATTCTATATCGGAGAGCTACTTCATGCCGCTAAAAAGACCACCAGATCATTTACTGGTTAAAGAGTTCATATCCTACAATTTAAAATTTAAAATGAATTTCAATATTTCAAAATAGTTTTTGTATTAACCAAAGAAAATTGCATTGCTTCAAATAATTAAAAAATTTACTTCTATCGTTGCCTTATAGATTCGAACTCTCGCGGGGAAACCCCATGTACTTAGCAGGCACACGCCTTAGCCACTCGGCCAAAGCAAGATGTGTGTTATTTTATTGTATATGAAAAAAAACGGATTACTATATTTTTAAGAGATTATTTCCAACAACTTACTTTGATACAATGTAATATTTGTTTTTAAGAACTTTCTCAACCTACTGAATCACATAGACTCTCAAACTCATGACGTCCCATTTAGGAGAGCAACTACATGCCACTAAAAAGTGCACAAGATCATTTACTGGTTAAAGAGTTAATGTGCTTCAATAAACATTTAAAACGAACTTCAATATTTTAAAATAGTTACAAGATTTTATTTTTTATTTTTTGGAATTAACCAAAGAAAATTGCATTTTTCAAATAATTTAAAATTTACTTTTGTCGTTGCTTGAGAGATTTGGACTCTCGTTGGGAAAACACATGTACTTAGCAGGCACACGCCCTAACCACTCGGCTAAAAAAACTTGTGTATTCTTATATTGTAGAAAAATCGAAACGGATCATTATTTTTTTTTTTTAGTTTTTTTTCTACAAATTACTCTGTTTCAATGTAATATTTGTTTATAACTACTTCCCCAACCTACTAAATCACAAAGAATCAATATTTCCCAAATGGGGCTCAATCCCATGACCTCCTATATCGGAGAGCTACTTCATGCCGCTAAAAAGACCACAAGATCATTTATTGGTTAAAGAGTTCATATCCTACAATTAAAAATTTAAAACGAATTTCATTATTTCAAAATAGTTTTTGTATTAACCAAAGAAAATTGCATTGTTTCAAATAATTAAAAAAATTTACTTCTATCGTTGCCTGAGAGATTCGAACTCTCGCGGGGAAACCCCATGTACTTAGCAGGCACACGCCTTAACCACTCGGCCAAAGCAACATGTGTGTTATTTTATTGTATATGAAAAAAACGGATTACTATCTTTTTAAGAGATTTTTTCCAACAACTTACTTTGAAAGAATTTAATATTTGTTTTTAAGAACTTTCTCAACCTACTGAATCAAAAAGACTCTCAAACTCATGACGTACTATTTAGGAGAGCCACTTCATGCCACTAAAAAGTCCACAAGATCATTTACTGGTTAAAGAGTTAATGTACTTCAATCAAAAGTTTAAAACGAACTTCAATATCTTAAAATAGTTACAAGATTTTATTTTTTATTTTTTGGAATTAACCAAAGAATTTGCATTTTTCAAATAATTTAAAATTTACTTTTATCGTTGCTTGAGAGATTTGGACTCTCGTTGGGAAAACACATGTACTTAGCAGGCACACGCCCTAACCACTCGGCTAAAAAAACTTGTGTGTTCTTTTATTGTAGAAAAATCGAAACGGATCATTATTTTTTTTTTAGTTTTTTTTTTTTTACAAATTACTCTGTTTCAATGTAATATTTGTTTATAACTACTTCCTCAACCTACTAAATCACATAGAATCAATATTTCCCAAATGGGGCTCAATCCCATGACCTCCTATATCGGAGAGCTACTTCATGTCGCTAAAAAGACCACAAGATCATTTACTGGTTAAAGAGTTCATATCCTACAATTAAAAATTTAAAACGAATTTCATTATTTCAAAATAGTTTTTGTATTAACCAAAGAAAATTGCATTATTTCAAATAATTAAAAAATTTACTTCTATCGTTGCTTGAGATATTCAAACTCTCGTGGGGAAACCCCATGTACTTAGCAGGCAAACGCCTAAACCACTCGGCCAAAGCAACTTGTGTGTTATTTTAATGTATATGAAAAAAACGGATTTCTATCTTTTTAAGAGATTTTTTCCAACAACTTACTTTGATACAATGTAATATTTGTTTTTAAGAACTTTCTCAACCTACTGAATCACATAGACTCTCAAACTCATGAGGTCCTATTTAGGAGAGCCACTTCATGCCACTAAAAAATCCGCAAGATCATTAACTGGTTAAAGAGTTAATGTACTTCAATCAAAAGTTTAAAACGAACTTAAATATTTTAAAATAGTTACAATATTTTTTTTATTTTTTTTTTAAATTAACCAAAGAAAATTGCATTGTTTCAAATAATTTAAAATTTACTTTTATCGTTGCTTGAGAGATTTGGACTCTCGTTGGGAAAACGCATGTACTTAGCAGGCACACGCCCTAACCACTAAGCTAAAAAAACTTGTGTGTTCTTTTAAGGTAGAAAAATCGAGACGGATCATTATTTGTTTTTAGTTTTTTTTTTTCTACAAATTACTTTGTTTCAATGTAATATTTGTTTATAACGACTTCCTCAACCTACTAAATCACAAAGAATCAATATTTCCCAAATGGGGCTCAATCCCATGACCTCCTATATCGGAGAGCTACTTCATGCCGCTAAAAAGACCACAAGATCATTTACTGGTTAAAGAGTTCATATCCTACAATTAAAAATTTAAAACGAATTTCATTATTTCAAAATAGTTTTTGTATTAACCAAAGAAAATTGCATTGTTTCAAATAATTATAACATTTACTTCTATCGTTGCTTGAGAGATTCGAACTCTCGCGGGGAAACCCCATGTACTTAGCAGGCACACGCCTTAACCACTTGGCCAAAGGAACATGTGTGTTATTTTATTGTATATGAAAAAAACGGATTACTATCTTTTTAAGAGATTATTTCCAACAACTTACTTTGATACAATGTAATATTTGTTTTTAAGTACTTTCTCAACCTACTGAATCACAAAGACTCTCAAACTCATGACGTCCCATTTAGGAGAGCCACTACATGCCACTAAAAAGTGCACAAGATCATTTACTGGTAAAAGAGTTAATGTGCTTCAATAAAAATTTAAAACGAACTTCAATATTTTAAAATAGGTACAAGATTTTATTTTTTATTTTTTGGAATTAACCAAAGAAAATTGCATTTTTCAAATAATTTAAAATTTACTTTTATCGTTGCTTGAGAGATTTGGACTCTCGTTGGGAAAACACATGTACTTAGCAGGCACACGCCCTAACCACTCGGATAAAAAAACTTGTGTGTTCTTTTATTGTAGAAAAATCGAAACGGATCATTATTTTTTTTTAGTTCTTTTTTTTCTACAAATTTCTCTGTTTCAATGTAATATTTGTTTATAACTACTTCCTCAACCTTCTAAATCACAAAGAATCAATATTTCCCAAATGGGGCTCAATCCCATGACCTCCTATATCGGAGAGCTACTTCATGCCGCTAAAAAGACCACAAGATCATTTACTGGTTAAAGAGTTCATATCCTACAATTAAAAATTTAAAAGGAATTTAATTATTTCAAAATAGTTTTTGTATTAACCAAAGAAAATTGCATTGTTCAAATAATAAAAAAATTTACTTCTATCATTGCGTGAGAGATTCGAACTCTTGCAGGGAAACCCCAAGTACTTAGCAGGCACACGCCTTAACCACTTGGCCAAAGCAACATGTGTGCAATTTTATTGTATATGAAAAAAAATGGATTACTATCTTTTTAAGAGATTTTTTCCAACATCTTACTTTGATACAATGTAATATTTGTTTTTAAGAACTTTCTCAACCTACTGAATCACAAAGACTCTCAAACTCGTGACGTCCTATTTAGGAGAGCCACTTCATGCCACTAAAAAGTCCGCAAGATCATTAACTGGTTAAAGAGTTAATGTACTTCAATCAATAGTTTAAAACGAACTTCAATATTTTAAAATAGTTACAATATTTTTTTATTTTTTGGAATTAACCAAAGAAAATTGCATTGTTTCAAATAATTTAAAATTTACTTTTATTGTTACTTGATTGATTTGGACTCTCGTTGGGAAAACGCATGTACTTAGCAGGCACACGCCCTAACCACTCGGCTAAAAAAACTTGTGTGTTCTTTTATGATAGAAAAATCGAGACGGATCATTATTTTTTTTTTAGTTTTTTATTTCTACAAATTACTCTGTTTCAATGTAATATTTGTTTATAACTACTTCCTCAACCTACTAAATCACAAAGAATCAATATTTCCCAAATGGGGCTCAATACCATGACCTCCTATATCGGAGAGCTACTTCATGCCGCTAAAAAGACCACAAGATCATTTACTGGTTAAAGAGTTCATATCCTACAATTTAAAATTTAAAATGAATTTCATTATTTCAAAATAGTTTTTGTATTAACCAAAGAAAATTGCATTGCTTCAAATAATTAAAAAATTTACTTATATCGTTGCCTGAGAGATTCGAACTCTCGCGGGGAAACCCCATGTACTTAGCAGGCACACGCCTTAACCACTCGGCCAAACCAACATGTGTGTTATTTTATTGTATATGAAAAAAACGGATTTCTATCTTTTTAAGAGATTTTTTCCAACAACTTACTTTGATACAATGTAATATTTGTTTTTAAGAACTTTCTCAAACTACTGAATCACAAAGACTCTCACACTCATGACGTCCTATTTAGGAGAGCCACTTCTAAAAAGTCCACAAGATCATTTACTGGTTAAAGAGTTAATGTACGGCAATCAAAAGTTTAAAACGAACTTCAATATTTTAAAATAGTTACAATATTTTTTTATTTTTTGGAATTAACCAAAGAAAATTGCATTGTTTCAAATAATTTAAAATTTACTTTTATGGTTGCTTGAGAGATTTGGACTCTCGTTGGGAAAACGCATGTACTTAGCAGGCACACGCCCTAACCACTCGGCTAAAAAAACTTGTGTGTTCTTTTATGGTAGAAAAATCAAGACGGATCATTATTTTTTTTTAGTTTTTTTTTTTCTACAAATTACTCTGTTTCAATGTAATATTTGTTTATAACTACTTCCTCAACCTACTAAATCATAAAGAATCAATATTTCCCAAATGGGGCTCAATCCCATGACCTCCTATATCGGAGAGCTACTTCATGCCGCTAAAAAGACCACAAGAAAATTTACTGGTTAAAGAGTTCATATCCTACAATTAAAAATTTAAAACGAATTTCATTATTTCAAAATAGTTTTTGTATTAACCAAAGAAAATTGCATTGTTTCAAATAATTATAAAATTTACTTCTATCGTTGCTTGAGAGATTCGAACTCTCGCGGGGAAACCCCATGTACTTAGCAGGCACACGCCTTAACCACTTGGCCAAAGCAACATGTGTGTTATTTTATTGTATATGAAAAAAACGGATTACTATCTTTTTAAGAGATTTTTTCCAACAACTTACTTTGATACAATGTAATATTTGTTTTTAAGTACTTTCTCAACCTACTGAATCACAAAGACTCTCAAACTCATGACGTCCCATTTAGGAGAGCCACTACATGCCACTAAAAAGTCCGCAAGATCATTAACTGGTTAAAGAGTTAATGTACTTCAATCAATAGTTTAAAACGAACTTCAATATTTTAAAATAGTTACAATATTTTTTTATTTTTTTATTTTTTGGAATTAACCAAAGAAAATTGCATTGTTTCAAATAATTTAAAATTTACTTTTATGGTTGCTTGAGAGATTTGGACTCTCGTTGGGAAAACGCATGTACTTAGCAGGCACACGCCCTAACCACTCGGCTAAAAAAACTTGTGTGTTCTTTTATGGTAGAAAAATCGAAACATATCATTATTTTTTTTTAGTTTTTTTTTTTTCTACAAATTACTCTGTTTCAATGTAATATTTGTTTATAACTACTTCCTCAACCTACTAAATCACAAAGAATCAATATTTCCCAAATGGGGCTCAATCCCATGACCTCCTATATCGGAGAGCTACTTCATGCCGCTAAAAAGACCACAAGATCATTTACTGGTTAAAGAGTTCATATCCTACAATTAAAAATTTAAAACGAATTTCATTATTTCAAAATAGTTTTTGTATTAACCAAAGAAAATTGCATTGTTTCAAATAATTATAAAATTTACTTCTATCGTTGCTTGAGAGATTCAAACTCTCGCGGGGAAACCCCATGTACTTAGCAGGCACACGCCTTAACCACTTGGCCAAAGGAACATGTGTGTTATTTTATTGTATATGAAAAAAACGGATTACTATCTTTTTAAGAGATTATTTCCAACAACTTACTTTGATACAATGTAATATTTGTTTTTAAGTACTTTCTCAACCTACTGAATCACAAAGACTCTCAAACTCATGACGTCCCATTTAGGAGAGCCACTACATGCCACTAAAAAGTGCACAAGATCATTTACTGGTAAAAGAGTTAATGTGCTTCAATAAAAATTTAAAACGAACTTCAATATTTTAAAATAGGTACAAGATTTTATTTTTTATTTTTTGGAATTAACCAAAGAAAATTGCATTTTTCAAATAATTTAAAATTTACTTTTATCGTTGCTTGAGAGATTTGGACTCTCGTTGGGAAAACACATGTACTTAGCAGGCACACGCCCTAACCACTCGACTAAAAAAACTTGTGTGTTCTTTTATTGTAGAAAAATCGAAACGAATCATTATTTTTTTTTAGTTTTTTTTTTTCTACAAATTACTCTGTTTCAATGTAATATTTGTTTATAACTACTTCCTCAACCTACTAAATCACAAAGAATCAATATTTCCCAAATGGGGCTCAATCCCATGACCTCCTATATCGGAGAGCTACTTCATGCCGCTAAAAAGACCACAAGATCATTTACTGGTTAAAGAGTTCATATCCTACAATTAAAAATTTAAAACGAATTTCATTATTTCAAAATAGTTTTTGTATTAACCAAAGAAAATTGCATTGATTCAAATAATTAAAAAAATTTACTTCTATCGTTGCCTGAGAGATTCGAACTCTCGCGGGGAAACCCCATGTACTTAGCAGGCACACGCCTTAACCACTTGGCCAAAGGAACATGTGTGTTATTTTATTGTATATGAAAAAAACGGATTACTATCTTTTTAAGAGATTATTTCCAACAACTTACTTTGATACAATGTAATATTTGTTTTTAAGTACTTTCTCAACCTACTGAATCACAAAGACTCTCAAACTCATGACGTCCCATTTAGGAGAGCCACTACATGCCACTAAAAAGTGCACAAGATCATTTACTGGTAAAAGAGTTAATGTGCTTCAATAAAAATTTAAAACGAACTTCAATATTTTAAAATAGTTACAAGATTTTATTTTTTATTTTTTGGAATTAACCAAAGAAAATTGCATTTTTCAAATAATTTAAAATTTAGTTTTGTCGTTGCTTGAGAGATTTGGACTCTCGTTGGGAAAACACATGTACTTAGCAGGCACACGCCCTAACCACTCGGCTAAAAAAACTTGTGTGTTCTTATATTGTATAAAAATCGAAACAGATCATTATTTTTTTTTTTGTTTTTTTTTCTACAAATTACTCTGTTTCAATGTAATATTTGTTTATAACTACTTCCTCAACCTACTAAATCACAAAGAATCAATATTTCCCAAATGGGGCTCAATCCCATGACCTCCTATATCGGAGAGCTACTTCATGCCGCTAAAAAGACCACAAGATCATTTATTGGTTAAAGAGTTCATATCCTACAATTAAAAATTTAAAATGAATTTCATTATTTCAAAATAGTTTTTGTATTAACCAAAGAAAATTGCATTGATTCAAATAATTAAAAAAATTTACTTCTATCGTTGCCTGAGAGATTCGAACTCTCGCGGGGAAACCCCATGTACTTAGCAGGCACACGCCTTAACCACTTGGCCAAAGGAACATGTGTGTTATTTTATTGTATATGAAAAAAACGGATTACTATCTTTTTAAGAGATTATTTCCAACAACTTACTTTGATACAATGTAATATTTGTTTTTAAGTACTTTCTCAACCTACTGAATCACAAAGACTCTCAAACTCATGACGTCCCATTTAGGAGAGCCACTACATGCCACTAAAAAGTGCACAAGATCATTTACTGGTAAAAGAGTTAATGTGCTTCAATAAAAATTTAAAACGAACTTCAATATTTTAAAATAGGTACAAGATTTTATTTTTTATTTTTTGGAATTAACCAAAGAAAATTGCATTTTTCAAATAATTTAAAATTTACTTTTATCGTTGCTTGAGAGATTTGGACTCTCGTTGGGAAAACGCATGTACTTAGCAGGCACACGCCCTAACCACTCGGATAAAAAAACTTGTGTGTTCTTTTATTGTAGAAAAATCGAAACGGATCATTATTTTTTTTTAGTTTTTTTTTTCTACAAATTTCTCTGTTTCAATGTAATATTTGTTTATAACTACTTCCTCAACCTTCTAAATCACAAAGAATCAATATTTCCCAAATGGGGCTCAATCCCATGACCTCCTATATCGGAGAGCTACTTCATGCCGCTAAAAAGACCACAAGATCATTTACTGGTTAAAGAGTTCATATCCTACAATTAAAAATTTAAAAGGAATTTAATTATTTCAAAATAGTTTTTGTATTAACCAAAGAAAATTGCATTTTTCAAATAATTAAAAAATTTACTTCTATCATTGCATGAGAGATTCGAACTCTTGCAGGGAAACCCCACGTACTTAGCAGGCACACGCCTTAACCACTTGGCCAAAGCTACATGTGTGTTATGTTATTGTATATGAAAAAAAATGGATTACTATCTTTTTAAGAGATTTTTTCCACCATCTTACTTTGATACAATGTAATATTTGTTTTTAAGAACTTTCTCAACCTTCTGAATCACAAAGACTCTCAAACTCGTGACGTCCTATTTAGGAGAGCCACTTCATGCCCCTAAAAAGTCCGCAAGATCATTAACTGGTTAAAGAGTTAATGTACTTCAATCAATAGTTTAAAACGAACTTCAATATTTTAAAATAGTTACAATATTTTTTTATTTTTTTATTTTTTGGAATTAACCAAAGAAAATTGCATTGTTTCAAATAATTTAAAATTTACTTTTATTGTTACTTGATAGATTTGGACTCTCGTTGGGAAAACGCATGTACTTAGCAGGCACACGCCCTAACCACTCGGCTAAAAAAACTTGTGTGTTCTTTTATGGTAGAAAAATCGAGACGGATCATTATTTTTTTTTTAGTTTTTTTTTTCTACAAATTACTCTGTTTCAATGTAATATTTGTTTATAACTACTTCCTCAACCTACTAAATCACAAAGAATCAATATTTCCCAAATGGGGCTCAATCCCATGACCTCCTATATCGGAGAGCTACTTCATGCCGCTAAAAAGACCACAAGATCATTTACTGGTTAAAGAGTTCATATCCTACAATTTAAAATTTAAAATGAATTTCATTATTTCAAAATAGTTTTTGTATTAACCAAAGAAAATTGCATTGCTTCAAATAATTAAAAAATTTACTTATATCGTTGCCTGAGAGATTTGAACTCTCGCGGGGAAACCCCATGTACTTAGCAGGCACACGCCTTAACCACTCGGCCAAACCAACATGTGTGTTATTTTATTGTATATGAAAAAAACGGATTACTATCTTTTTAAGAGATTTTTTCCAACTTACTTTGATACAATGTAATATTTGTTTTTAAGAACTTTCTCAAACTACTGAATCACAAAGACTCTCACACTCATGACGTCCTATTTAGGAGAGCCACTTCTAAAAAGTCCACAAGATCATTTACTGGTTAAAGAGTTAATGTACGGCAATCAAAAGTTTAAAACGAACTTCAATATTTTAAAATAGTTACAATATTTTTTTATTTTTTTATTTTTTGGAATTAACCAAAGAAAATTGCATTGTTTCAAATAATTTAAAATTTACTTTTATGGTTGCTTGAGAGATTTGGACTCTCGTTGGGAAAACGCATGTACTTAGCAGGCACACGCCCTAACCACTCGGCTAAAAAAACTTGTGTGTTCTTTTATGGTAGAAAAATCAAGACGGATCATTATTTTTTTTTAGTTTTTTTTTTCTACAAATTACTCTGTTTCAATGTAATATTTGTTTATAACTACTTCCTCAACCTACTAAATCATAAAGAATCAATATTTCCCAAATGGGGCTCAATCCCATGACCTCCTATATCGGAGAGCTACTTCATGCCGCTAAAAAGACCACAAGATCATTTACTGGTTAAAGAGTTCATATCCTACAATTAAAAATTTAAAACGAATTTCATTATTTCAAAATAGTTTTTGTATTAACCAAAGAAAATTGCATTGTTTCAAATAATTATAAAATTTACTTCTATCGTTGCTTGAGAGATTCGAACTCTCGCGGGGAAACCCCATGTACTTAGCAGGCACACGCCTTAACCACTTGGCCAAAGGAACATGTGTGTTATTTTATTGTATATGAAAAAAACGGATTACTATCTTTTTAAGAGATTTTTTCCAACAACATACTTTGATACAATGTAATATTTGTTTTTAAGTACTTTCTCAACCTACTGAATCACAAAGACTCTCAAACTCATGACGTCCCATTTAGGAGAGCCACTACATGCCACTAAAAAGTGCACAAGATCATTTACTGGTAAAAGAGTTAATGTGCTTCAATAAAAATTTAAAACGAACTTCAATATTTTAAAATATGTACAAGATTTTATTTTTTATTTTTTGGAATTAACCAAAGAAAATTGCATTTTTCAAATAATTTAAAATTTACTTTTATCGTTGCTTGAGAGATTTGGACTCTCGTTGGGAAAACACATGTACTTAGCAGGCACACGCCCTAACCACTCGGATAAAAAAACTTGTGTGTTCTTTTATTGTAGAAAAATCGAAACGGATCATTATTTTTTTTTTAGTTTTTTTTTTTCTACAAATTTCTCTGTTTCAATGTAATATTTGTTTATAACTACTTCCTCAACCTTCTAAATCACAAAGAATCAATATTTCCCAAATGGGGCTCAATCCCATGACCTCCTATATCGGAGAGCTACTTTATGCCGCTAAAAAGACCACAAGATCATTTACTGGTTAAAGAGTTCATATCCTACAATTAAAAATTTAAAAGGAATTTAATTATTTCAAAATAGTTTTTGTATTAACCAAAGAAAATTGCATTGTTTCAAATAATTAAAAAATTTACTTCTATCATTGCATGAGAGATTTGAACTCTTGCAGGGAAACCCCACGTACTTAGCAGGCACACGCCTTAACCACTTGGCCACAGCAACATGTGTGCTATTTTATTGTATATGAAAAAAAACGGATTACTATCTTTTTAAGAGATTTTTTCCAACATCTTACTTTGATACAATGTAATATTTGTTTTTAAGAACTTTCTCAACCTACTGAATCACAAAGACTCTCAAACTCGTGACGTCCTATTTAGGAGAGCCACTTCATGCCACTAAAAAGTCCGCAAGATCATTAACTGGTTAAAGAGTTAATGTACTTCAATCAATAGTTTAAAACGAACTTCAATATTTTAAAATAGTTACAATATTTTTTTATTTTTTTATTTTTTGGAATTAACCAAAGAAAATTGCATTGTTTCAAATAATTTAAAATTTACTTTTATGGTTGCTTGAGAGATTTGGACTCTCGTTGGGAAAACGCATGTACTTAGCAGGCACACGCCCTAACCACTCGGCTAAAAAAACTTGTGTGTTCTTTTATGGTAGAAAAATCGAAACGTATCATTATTTTTTTTTAGTTTTTTTTTTCTACAAATTACTCTGTTTCAATGTAATATTTGTTTATAACTACTTCCTCAACCTACTAAATCACAAAGAATCAATATTTCCCAAATTGGGCTCAATCCCATGACCTCCTATATCGGAGAGCTACTTCATGCCGCTAAAAAGACCACAAGATCATTTACTGGTTAAAGAGTTCATATCCTACAATTAAAAATTTAAAACGAATTTCATTATTTCAAAATAGTTTTTGTATTAACCAAAGAAAATTGCATTGTTTCAAATAATTATAAAATTTACTTCTATCGTTGCTTGAGAGATTCGAACTCTCGCGGGGAAACCCCATGTACTTAGCAGGCACACGCCTTAACCACTTGGCCAAAGGAACATGTGTGTTATTTTATTGTATATGAAAAAAATGGATTACTATCTTTTTAAGAGATTATTTCCAACAACTTACTTTGATACAATGTAATATTTGTTTTTAAGTACTTTCTCAACCTACTGAATCACAAAGACTCTCAAACTCATGACGTCCCATTTAGGAGAGCCACTACATGCCACTAAAAAGTGCACAAGATCATTTACTGGTAAAAGAGTTAATGTGCTTCAATAAAAATTTAAAACGAACTTCAATATTTTAAAATAGGTACAAGATTTTATTTTTTATTTTTTGGAATTAAACAAAGAAAATTGCATTTTTCAAATAATTTAAAATTTACTTTTATCGTTGCTTGAGAGATTTGGACTCTCGTTGGGAAAACACATGTACTTAGCAGGCACACGCCCTAACCACTCGGCTAAAAAAACTTGTGTGTTCTTTTATTGTAGAAAAATCGAATCGAATCATTATTTTTTTTTAGTTTTTTTTTTTTCTACAAATTACTCTGTTTCAATGTAATATTTGTTTATAACTACTTCCTCAACCTACTAAATCACAAAGAATCAATATTTCCCAAATGGGGCTCAATCCCATGACCTCCTATATCGGAGAGCTACTTCATGCCGCTAAAAAGACCACAAGATCATTTACTGGTTAAAGAGTTCATATCCTACAATTAAAAATTTAAAACGAATTTCATTATTTCAAAATAGTTTTTGTATTAACCAAAGAAAATTGCATTGTTTCAAATAATTATAAAATTTACTTCTATCGTTGCTTGAGAGATTCGAACTCTCGCGGGGAAACCCCATGTACTTAGCAGGCACACGCCTTAACCACTTGGCCAAAGGAACATGTGTGTTATTTTATTGTATATGAAAAAAACGGATTACTATCTTTTTAAGAGATTATTTCCAACAACTTACTTTGATACAATGTAATATTTGTTTTTAAGTACTTTCTCAACCTACTGAATCACAAAGACTCTCAAACTCATGACGTCCCATTTAGGAGAGCCACTACATGCCACTAAAAAGTGCACAAGATCATTTACTGGTAAAAGAGTTAATGTGCTTCAATAAAAATTTCAAACGAACTTCAATATTTTAAAATAGGTACAAGATTTTATTTTTTATTTTTTGGAATTAACCAAAGAAAATTGCATTTTTCAAATAATTTAAAATTTACTTTTATCGTTGCTTGAGAGATTTGGACTCTCGTTGGGAAAACACATGTACTTAGCAGGCACACGCCCTAACCGCTCGGCTAAAAAAACTTGTGTGTTCTTTTATTGTAGAAAAATCGAAACGGATCATTATTTTTTTTTTAGTTTTTTTTTTCTACAAATTTCTCTGTTTCAATGTAATATTTGTTTGTAACTACTTCCTCAACCTTCGAAATCACAAAGAATCAATATTTCCCTAATGGGGCTCAATCCCATGACCTCCTATATCAGAGAGCTACTTCATGCCGCTAAAAAGACCACAAGATCATTTACTGGTTATAGAGTTCATATCCTACAATTAAAAATTTAAAAGGAATTTAATTATTTCAAAATAGTTTTTGTATTAACCAAAGAAAATTGCATTGTTTCAAATAATTAAAAAATTTACTTCTATCATTGCGTGAGAGATTCGAACTCTTGCAGGGAAACCCCACGTACTTAACAGGCACACGCCTTAACCACTTGGCCAAAGCAACATGTGTGCTTTTTTATTATATATGAAAAAAAACGGATTACTATCTTTTTAAGAGATTTTTTCCAACATCTTACTTTGATACAATGTAATATTTGTTTTTAAGAACTTTCTTAACCTACTGAATCACAAAGACTCTCAAACTCGTGACGTCCTATTTAGGAGAGCCACTTCATGCCACTAAAAAGTCCGCAAGATCATTAACTGGTTAAAGAGTTAATGTACTTCAATCAATAGTTTAAAACGAACTTCAATATTTTAAAATAGTTACAATATTTTTTTATTTTTTTATTTTTTGGAATTAACCAAAGAAAATTGCATTGTTTCAAATAATTTAAAATTTACTTTTATGGTTGCTTGAGAGATTTGGACTCTCGTTGGGAAAACGCATGTACTTAGCAGGCACACGCCCTAACCACTCGGCTTAAAAAACTTGTGTGTTCTTTTATGGTAGAAAAATCGAAACGTATCATTATTTTTTTTTAGTTTTTTTTTTTTCTACAAATTACTCTGTTTCAATGTAATATTTGTTTATAACTACTTCCTCAACCTACTAAATCACAAAGAATCAATATTTCCCAAATGGGGCTCAATCCCATGACCTCCTATATCGGAGAGCTACTTCATGCCGCTAAAAAGACCACAAGATCATTTACTGGTTAAAGAGTTCATATCCTACAATTAAAAATTTAAAACGAATTTCATTATTTCAAAATAGTTTTTGTATTAACCAAAGAAAATTGCATTGTTTCAAATAATTATAAAATTTACTTCTATCGTTGCTTGAGAGATTCGAACTCTCGCGGGGAAACCCCATGTACTTAGCAGGCACACGCCTTAACCACTTGGCCAAAGGAACATGTGTGTTATTTTATTGTATATGAAAAAAACGGATTACTATCTTTTTAAGAGATTATTTCCAACAACTTACTTTGATACAATGTAATATTTGTTTTTAAGTACTTTCTCAACCTACTGAATCACAAAGACTCTCAAACTCATGACGTCCCATTTAGGAGAGCCACTACATGCCACTAAAAAGTGCACAAGATCATTTACTGGTAAAAGAGTTAATGTGCTTCAATAAAAATTTAAAACGAACTTCAATATTTTAAAATAGGTACAAGATTTTATTTTTTATTTTTTGGAATTAACCAAAGAAAATTGCATTTTTCAAATAATTTAAAATTTACTTTTATCGTTGCTTGAGAGATTTGGACTCTCGTTGGGAAAACACATGTACTTAGCAGGCACACGCCCTAACCACTCGGCTAAAAAAACTTGTGTGTTCTTTTATTGTAGAAAATTAGAAACGGATCAATATTTTTTTTTTAGTTTTTTTTTAATACAAATTTCTCTGTTTCAATGTAATATTTGTTTATAACTACTTCCTCAACCTTCTAAATCACAAAGAATCAATATTTCCCAAATGGGGCTCAATCCCATGACCTCCTATATCGGAGAGCTACTTCATGCCGCTAAAAAGACCACAAGATCATTTACTGGTTAAAGAGTTCATATCCTACAATTAAAAATTTAAAAGGAATTTAATTATTTCAAAATAGTTTTTGTATTAACCAAAGAAAATTGCATTGTTTCAAATAATTAAAAAATTTACTTCTATCATTGCGTGAGAGATTCAAACTCTTGCAGGGAAACCCCACGTACTTAGCAGGCACACGCCTTAACCACTTGGCCAAAGCAACATGTGTGCTATTTTATTGTATATGAAAAAAAACGGATTACTATGTTTTTAAGAGATTTTTTCCAACATCTTACTTTGATACAATGTAATATTTGTTTTTAAGAACTTTCTCAACCTACTGAATCACAAAGACTCTCAAACTCATGACGTCCCATTTAGGAGAGCCACTACATGCCACTAAAAAGTGCACAAGATCATTTACTGGTAAAAGAGTTAATGTGCTTCAATAAAAATTTAAAACGAACTTAAATATTTTAAAATAGGTACATGATTTTATTTTTTATTTTTTGGAATTAAACAAAGAAAATTGCATTTTTCAAATAATTTAAAATTTACTTTTATCGTTGCTTGAGAGATTTGGACTCTCGTTGGGAAAACACATGTACTTAGCAGGCACACGCCCTAACCTCTCGGCTAAAAAAACTTGTGTGTTCTTTTATTGTAGAAAAATCGAAACGAATCATTATTTTTTTTAGTTTTTTTTTTTCTACAAATTACTCTGTTTCAATGTAATATTTGTTTATAACTACTTCCTCAACCTACTAAATCACAAAGAATCAATATTTCCCAAATGGGGCTCAATCCCATGACCTCCTATATCGGAGAGCTACTTCATGCCGCTAAAAAGACCACAAGATCATTTACTGGTTAAAGAGTTCATATCCTACAATTAAAAATTTAAAACGAATTTCATTATTTCAAAATAGTGTTTGTATTAACCAAAGAAAATTGCATTGTTTCAAATAATTATAAAATTTACTTCTATCGTTGCTTGAGAGATTCGAACTCTCGCAGGGAAACCCCATGTACTTAGCAGGCACACGCCTTAACCACTTAGCCAAAGGAACATGTGTGTTATTTTATTGTATATGAAAAAAACGAATTATTATCTTTTTAAGAGATTATTTCCAACAACTTACTTTGATACAATGTAATATTTGTTTTTAAGTACTTTCTCAACCTACTGAATCACAAAGACTCTCAAACTCATGACGTCCCATTTAGGAGAGCCACTACATGCCACTAAAAAGTGCACAAGATCATTTACTGGTAAAAGAGTTAATGTGCTTCAATAAAAATTTAAAACGAACTTCAATATTTTAAAATAGGTACAAGATTTTATTTTTTATTTTTTGGAATTAACCAAAGAAAATTGCATTTTTCAAATAATTTAAAATTTACTTTTATCGTTGCTTGAGAGATTTGGACTCTCGTTGGGAAAACACATGTACTTAGCAGGCACACGCCCTAACCACTCGGCTAAAAAAACTTGTGTGTTCTTTTATTGTAGAAAAATAGAAACGGATCAATATTTTTTTTTAGTTTTTTTTTTCTACAAATTTCTCTGTTTCAATGTAATATTTGTTTATAACTACTTCCTCAACCTTCTAAATCACAAAGAATCAATATTTCCCAAATGGGGCTCAATCCCATGACCTCCTATATCGGAGAGCTACTTCATGCCGCTAAAAAGACCACAAGATCATTTACTGGTTAAAGAGTTCATATCCTACAATTAAAAATTTAAAAGGAATTTAATTATTTCAAAATAGTTTTTGTATTAACCAAAGAAAATTGCATTGTTTCAAATAATTAAAAAATTTACTTCTATCATTGCGTGAGAGATTCAAACTCTTGCAGGGAAACCCCACGTACTTAGCAGGCACACGCCTTAACCACTTGGCCAAAGCAACATGTGTGCTATTTTATTGTATATGAAAAAAAACGGATTACTATGTTTTTAAGAGATTTTTTCCAACATCTTACTTTGATACAATGTAATATTTGTTTTTAAGAACTTTCTCAACCTACTGAATCACAAAGACTCTCAAACTCGTGACGTCCTATTTAGGAGAGCCACTTCATGCCACTAAAAAGTCCGCAAGATCATTAACTGGTTAAAGAGTTAATGTACTTCAATCAATAGTTTAAACCGAACTTCAATATTTTAAAATAGTTACAATATTTTTTTATTTTTTTATTTTTTGGAATTAACCAAAGAAAATTGCATTGTTTCAAATAATTTAAAATTTACTTTTATGGTTGCTTGAGAGATTTGGACTCTCGTTGGGAAAACGCATGTACTTAGCAGGCACACGCCCTAACCACTCGGCTAAAAAAACTTGTGTGTTCTTTTATGGTAGAAAAATCGAAACGTATTATTATTTTTTTTAGTTTTTTTTTTTTCTACAAATTACTCTGTTTCAATGTAATATTTGTTTATAACTACTTCCTCAACCTACTAAATCACAAAGAATCAATATTTCCCAAATGGGGCTCAATCCCATGACCTCCTATATCGGAGAGCTACTTCATGCCGCTAAAAAGACCACAAGATCATTTACTGGTTAAAGAGTTCATATCCTACAATTAAAAATTTAAAACGAATTTCATTATTTCAAAATAGTTTTTGTATTAACCAAAGAAAATTGCATTGTTTCAAATAATTATAAAATTTACTTCTATCGTTGCTTGAGAGATTCGAACTCTCGCGGGGAAACCCCATGTACTTAGCAGGCACACTCCTTAACCACTTGGCCAAAGGAACATGTGTGTTATTTTATTGTATATGAAAAAAACGGATTACTATATTTTTAAGAGATTATTTCCAACAACTTACTTTGATACAATGTAATATTTGTTTTTAAGTACTTTCTCAACCTACTGAATCACAAAGACTCTCAAACTCATGACGTCCCATTTAGGAGAGCCACTACATGCCACTAAAAAGTGCACAAGATCATTTACTGGTAAAAGAGTTAATGTGCTTCAATAAAAATTTAAAACGAACTTAAATATTTTAAAATAGGTACATGATTTTATTTTTTATTTTTTGGAATTAAACAAAGAAAATTGCATTTTTCAAATAATTTAAAATTTACTTTTATCGTTGCTTGAGAGATTTGGACTCTCGTTGGGAAAACACATGTACTTAGCAGGCACACGCCCTAACCTCTCGGCTAAAAAAACTTGTGTGTTCTTTTATTGTAGAAAAATCGAAACGAATCATTATTTTTTTTTAGTTTTTTTTTTTTCTACAAATTACTCTGTTTCAATGTAATATTTGTTTATAACTACTTCCTCAACCTACTAAATCACAAAGAATCAATATTTCCCAAATGGGGCTCAATCCCATGACCTCCTATATCGGAGAGCTACTTCATGCCGCTAAAAAGACCACAAGATCATTTACTAGTTAAAGAGTTCATATCCTACAATTAAAAATTTAAAAGGAATTTCATTATTTCAAAATAGTTTTTGTATTAACCAAAGAAAATTGCATTGTTTCAAATAATTAAAAAATTTACTTCTATCGTTGCCTGAGAGATTCGAACTCTCGCGGGGAAACCCCATGTACTTAGCAGGCACTCGCCTTAACCACTCGGCCAAAGCAACATGTGTTTTATTTTATTGTATATGAAAAAAACGGATTACTATCTTTTTAAGAGATTATTTCCAACATCTTACTTTGATACAATGTAATATTTGTTTTTAAGAACTTTCTCAACCTACTGAATCACAAAGACTCTCAAACTCGTGACGTCCTATTTAGGAGAGCCACTTCATGCCACTAAAAAGTCCGCAAGATCATTAACTGGTTAAAGAGTTAATGTACTTCAATCAATAGTTTAAAACGAACTTCAATATTTTAAAATAGTTACAATATTTTTTTATTTTTTTATTTTTTGGAATTAACCAAAGAAAATTGCATTGTTTCAAATAATTTAAAATTTACTTTTATGGTTGCTTGAGAGATTTGGACTCTCGTTGGGAAAACGCATGTACTTAGCAGGCACACGCCCTAACCACTCGGCTAAAAAAACTTGTGTGTTCTTTTATGGTAGAAAAATCGAAACGTATCATTATTTTTTTTAGTTTTTTTTTTTCTACAAATTACTCTGTTTCAATGTAATATTTGTTTATAACTACTTCCTCAACGTACTAAATCACAAAGAATCAATATTTCCCAAATGGGGCTCAATCCCATGACCTCCTATATCGGAGAGCTACTTCATGCCGCTAAAAAGACCACAAGATCATTTACTGGTTAAAGAGTTCATATCCTACAATTAAAAATTTAAAACGAATTTCATTATTTCAAAATAGTTTTTGTATTAACCAAAGAAAATTGCATTGTTTCAAATAATTAAAAAATTTACTTCTATCGTTGCCTGAGAGATTTGAACTCTCGCGCGGAAACCCCATGTACTTAGCAAGCACACGCCTTAACCACTCGGCCAAAGCAACATGTGTTTTATTTTATTGTATATGAAAAAAAAACGGATTATTATCTTTTTAAGAGATTATTTCCAACAACTTTCTTTGATACAATGTGATAGGAATATTTTTTTGTAAGTTTTGATGAAGCCAAATGTACTTTAGATCCGCTTAGTTTTTAGGTCTTTGAGTACAAGCATCATAAATCAGAATAGCGAGTCAAAAGGAATCTACCATAGGAAGAACAAAATTAATTTGAGAAATTAATTTTGGTCCTACGAGTATTCATCCGAGAATGAAGCATAAAGGTATGGCGTTGCGAAGAATGATTAGATGAGCTAACGGTGTAATGGTAGAAGTCCTTAATCAAAATGATTACACCTGAGATCGATTCCCCCCTAAGGACTTAAATTTTACAAATCAAGTTTTTGGACAAGCACAATGCTACCAAAAGAGCACGATGCTATCAAAAGGAGCACGATGTGTGCTAAGGAGCACAATGTATCAAAAGGAGCACAATGTTCTACAGGAAGTCAAAGGAGCACAATGTGGCAAAGAAGCAAGATGATCAGAAATTGGACAAACTCGAAGGAATTTATTCTAAGTCTACCCACATGCCACAAGAAGCCAAAATTGCCTGAAAGACATTTGATCAGAACGGAAAAATACCTATGAAGAAATGAATATAAAAACTCATCCTAGAAATAAATTCTATCAGATGAATTTATTTCAAATATACGTTGGATATTCAATATGACAACAAAATAATATTTTGAACAAATCAATTGGAGATAAGATATTATCTTGTCAGGCAAGTTGACAATCAAATCAAAATTGAAGACTTGAACGGATATATTTGATTGCCTATAAAAAGCCATGAAGACTTGAAGACAGAAGCAAAGGTGTACAAGATAGACACGAGATAGAAGTGCAATACACACGAAAATTTAAAAGTGCAAGTGCTCAAATATTCTTAGAGACTTGGTCTGAATAGTCTCAAAAATCTAGTTGGAGAGAGATACAATTACCTTTGTATTTGTAATTGTAAAAAGAGTATAGCTGTGTGCAAAATACTCTAGTGAGTGTAGCTGTGTGCAAAACACTCGTAGTTGCTAAGTGTAGTTGTGTGCAAGACACTTGGTTGGCGTTGAGTATAGCTGTGTGCGAAATACTCGGAGTTAAGTGTAGCTGTGTGCGAGACACTTGGAGTTGGGTGTAGCTGTGTGCAAAACATCCGGAAGAAGTGCTTGTGTAGCACTTATTCACTATTGTAATTGTGTGTGAAAAATAGTGAATTTCTCCTAGACGCGAAAGGAGAAAAGTGGACTAGGAAGATTACGCCACTTCCGAACCACTATAAATTGCCTCTCTCATTTACATACCGCACTTACATAATTTGCTCTATCTATCTATCTTATCCGACTAACCTGTTTACTATTCAAATCAATCTAAATCGTTCGGGTTCAGTGTGTTTTCATGTATGCATGTGACTCAAACTTCTCGAGCTTAAATATTGAATTATTCTAAGCAAGTTTGACGTGTTGCATGTAACATTCGTTACACGGTCGACGTGATACGATATTTATTTACAATATTGAATATTGTTATTATATATTGAGTGAACTATCTCCTTTATATATTCAAGATACCTCTGTTACTTTATTCTATCTTACATGCGTATTTAATTCTTTAATTGGGCATAACTCTTTACATTCTCTTATTCCGCTGTGCAGTTTAAACTTACTCTATTTACTTGATATTTAGAGTTGAAGTTACCAAAGAGTTATTTATTTTGAAAAAGCTTGAAAGTCTATTCACCCCCCCCCCCTAGACTTTCACCACCCTATCGGGACCAACAATTGGTATCAGAGCGGTTGTCTATTTGAGTCAACTTTGACTGCTAGACAGATCTCGAAAAATCAAGATGATGAAAAGAGATATGGCTCTTGCCCAAAACTTATTGTTTTCCTTAGAGAAATTTGATGATTGGAAAATTCGCATGCAGGTACATTTATCCGCGTTACATGATGAAATGTGGGAAGTAGTTACGAGTGGTCCTATTGAGATTTTGCAAGTCAACACCTCATCCGTACAAACAAGTGACACTCCACAATACATTCCAAAACCGAAAGCGGAATGGTCTCGTGAAGATAGAACAAGAAATGACTTGGACAATATTGCCAAGGATATTTTGTTTAAATCTATCGATAACACGATATTTCCAAAAGTTCGAAAGTGTCAATCCGCGAAGGAAGTACAAAATGTTGAATTATTGACTAACGATCAATTTGCTCTCTTTGTCAAGAAATTTAGGAAATTCATGAAGAGAAGCAACTACATGAAAAATCCACAAGGGAAATCGTGGAACGCAACAAAGAATTCGAAGAAAGAAATTGTTGAGGAAGATTCGAATTTATGCTACAATTGTAGAAAGCCTGGACACTTTGCAGCAAGTTGTCCACATCCTAAGGTAAGTAAAAGTCAATATACAAATGTTTCTAACTCTCAACAGGAAGAATTCAAGCCCAAAGATAAAAGGTTCACAAAGGAGAGAAGAAAAGCACTTATTAGTGACCCACATTAAATAAGTGAGTCAGAAGAATCTTCAAGTGATGAAAGTGACACCTCAAAGGATGACAATGCAATGTTTTGCATGAGCATCTCCAACAACTCAACTTACGAGGACATGTGTCTTATGGCAAATGGAAATGAAGAAAATGAGGTAACATCTCACTCTTATGATTCTGTCAATTCTTCATTTTCTAGAGAGTCCTTATTTCACTTAATGGAAGAATGTCAAACCGTAATGGACACTCACTCTCAACTCAAAGAGCGCAATTGTCTTTTGATTCTCGAAAAAGATCAAATAAATGAGAAATTGCAAAATGCTCTACTTGAAGTGAAAGACTTGAAAGATAAAATTATTTGTCTTCAAGAAGAGTGTAAATCAAGGGAAGTGAGAGAACACAACCTTAGAGAGGTTATAGCAACATTTACACATTCATCCAAAATAATGGATAAAATGGTAAATATGCAAAAACCCTCAAGTGATAAAACCGGACTCGGTTATGATCCATCGTGTTCTCAAGCCTCCAAGAACTTGGCCAATTCTACTACTACTTTAAGTAATAAAGTCCAAGTAGTAAAATTTGTAAAAGGTCAAGAAAGCACAGTGAGACAAGGAATTGGTTACCAAACGAATGTCAAAATTAATACTGTTAGGCCGAAGCCCCAAAGAAACATTATTTCGCCTAAACAGTATACAAAAAGGCAAAAGTTTGTTCCTAAATAGAAGCACACCAATGAGTCTAGTGCACAAAGCCCTCATAGGAAAATGGGAAGGAATCCAAGAATTGAGGCAGGGAGATTTTATCCCTCAAAACAAGGTTGGGTTGGTTATATTAAACCATGGACTAAGTCCAGATTTAATGCCTATCCTAGGCCCAAACAATCTTCTTCCCATGTGCCAAAGAATCGAGTAAATTTTCAAAAACCGGCACAAAAATTATTTTCAAAAATTAAATATGATTATAATGTTTTTAATGGTTACCAATCACCTAAACTTAGATCAGTGAGTACAAGGTGGATTTGGGTGCCAAAAATGACTAACACCCAAGGACCCAAATCAAGTTGGGTACTTAAAAATGTGTAATTTATTTGCAGGAAGTTTGGTACTTCGATAGTGGATGCTCTAGACACATGACTGGAGATAAATCTAGTCTTGTGAATCTTAAAAATAACGAAGGACCAAAAGTCGTATTCGGTGGAAATGAACGATACGGCATAACAAAAGGAATTGGTACAATTTTTCGAAATGGTTTGAAAATCGAAGATGTATCCTTTGTTGAAGGTCTAAAATTCAACTTTTTGAGTACAAGTCAATTTTGTGACAAAGGATATCTAGTTGAGTTCTTCAAAGACAAGTGCCAAGTGAAGAATAATTCCTCAGGAGAAGTTGTGCTCGAAGGAATAAGGAAGAAAAATATGTATGTTGTGGATTGGAACACAACAAAAGAATCAGTGTGTCTACTAGCAAACAACTCACACGCAACAAGTTGGGAATGACACAAGAAGTTGAATCATCTAAACTTCAAGACAATCAACAAGCTAGCAAGAAACAAACTCGTTGAAGGTTTACCCGACATTGTCTACAAGAAAGATCAAATATGTGATGCTTGCCAAAGAGGAAAGCAAATCAAGTCATCTTTCAAATCCAAAGCCCAAGAATCTACAACAAGACCTCTAAGTCTACTACACATGGATCTATTCGGTCCAGTAGACCCAGTACGTCTAAGTGGTAAGAAATATACACTAGTTGTTGTTGATGATTTTTCCAGGTATACATGGACGATATTTCTCAAAAAGAAAAGTGAAGTAGAGCAAAAGCTGCCAGAACTACTCAAGCTACTACAAAACGAGAAAGACTTGAAAATTGCAAAAATCCGAACTGATCGAGGAACAAAGTTCGTGAATCAAGTAATTAAAGCCTACTGCAATTCTCAAGGAATTCTACATCAATTATCTGCCGCACGTACACCGCAACAAAATGGTGTAGCCGAAAGAAGAAATAGAACGCTAAAACAAGCCGCACGAGTGATGATTACGTCAGCCGAGCTACCTAAAAGATGTTGGGCTGAAGCAATCAACACCGCTTGCTATACGCAAAATCGAAGCTTGATACACAAGTCTTACAATAAGACTCCGTACGAATTATGGAAAGGGAGAAAACCTAAACTTAATTATTTTCATACTTTTGGCATCAAATGTTTTATTCTTAATAATGGTAAAACATATCTAAAGACTTTTGATGAGCGTGCAGATGAAGGAATATTTTTCGGGTATTCATCTACCAGCAAAGCATTCAGAGTATTGAACAAGAAATCAATGGTGGTAGAAGAATCAATTCATGTTACATTTGATGAAGCTCATAAGAAGAAAACCTAGAGCAACAAAAATGATCAGGAAAGTTGTCAAGTTGAAAAGTCATTTAATGATACTGACATATCTTTCAAAGATCAAATTATACAGGGTATGGAGCAATTGGACATTGATTGCAATAGTGAAGGACACGTGGAAGTCAATGAAGATCCCCACGTGGAAAGTCAAAATTCTCAAGTTGAAACACAAGTTGGAGATCAATCTGATGAGCAAAATGTGTCTACCTCCAACTTATCTACTGAGCAAGGAAACGTGGAAAGCCCATGCAACCTACAACCTGACTTGAGATGGCTCAAAAATCACCCTCCAGAGCTAGTGATTGGAGATTCACGAGAATGAGTAAAAACAAGTTCCTCAAATATACATACTTTATTTTCTTGTTTTCTTTCTCAGGTGGTGCCCACAAGCATTGAAGAAGCTCTAAGTGATCCAGATTGGATTAATACAATGCAAGAAGAGCTCGATCAATTTAAAAGAAGTGACGTATGGGAATTAGTTCCAAGACCTGAAAATTACAATGTAATTGGAAAAAAATGGGTCTTTCGGAATAAAGCAAATAAGGATGGAATTGTCATACGAAATAAAGCACGTTTAGTGGCAAAAGGATATTCACAAGAAGAAGGCATAGATTTCGATGAAACGTTTGCACCCGTTGCAAGACTGGAAGCCATCAGAATATTTCTAGCATATGCCGCGTACAAGAATTTCACTGTCTATCAAATGGACGTGAAAAGTGCATTTTTGAACGGCTTACTTGAAGAAGAAGTCTACGTTGAGCAACCTCCCGGTTTCGAGGTAAAAGGTGATATTAATAAGGTCTACAGATTAAAGAAGGCGTTATATGGGTTAAAACAAGCACCGAGAGCTTGGTATGACACTCTATCAACGTTCCTAATAACTGTGGTTTTACAAAAGGCCTTGTTGATAAAACCTTGTTTAGAATTCAAGAAAATGATCACATTTTATTGGTACAAATTTATGTCGATGATATTATATTTGGTAGTACTAATAAAACTTTATGTGAGAAATTTTCCAAGCTAATGCAGAATAAGTTTGAGATGAGCATGATGGGAGAGTTGAACTACTTTCTTGGATTACAAGTAAAGCAACTCAATGAAGGAATATTCATCAATCAGGCCAAATACACGAATATCTTATAAAGAAATTCGGTCAAGATGGAAAATCCTCAATCAAGATCCCGATGAGCACATCTTTAAGATTGGATAAAGATGATGAAGGCAAGGACATTGACGAAACAAAATATCGAGGAATGATTGGATCATTACTATACCTCACTGCAAGCCGATCAGATATATCTTATTCAGTGGGAGTATGTGCCAGGTTCCAGTCAAAGCCAAAAGAAAGTCATTTTCTTGCTACCAAGAAAATCATCCGATACCTAAAAGGAACAGTAAATGTGGGATTATGGTATCCCAAAGAAGGTAATTTTACACTAACTGGTTTCTCAGATGCAGATTTTGCAGGATGTAAAATCGATCGAAAAAGTACCTCAAGGACATGCCAGTTCTTAGGGGGAAGATTGGTATCATGGTTTAGCAAAAAGAGTACAGCCGAAGCTGAATATATAGCTGCTGGGAGTTGTTGCGCGCAAATTCTTTGGATGAAACAACAGCTGAAAGATTATGGCGTGAATTGTGAAAATGTCAACATAATGTGTGACAATACAAGTGCCATAGCTATAACACACAATCCCGTGTTACATTCAAGAACAAAACACATTGATGTGAGACATCATTTTATCCGGGATCATGTTGAAAAGAAGGAATTATCAATCGAATACATCCCGACCGAGAATCAATTAGCTGATATTCTTGTTAGAAATAATTATTTCCTAACAATGATTTATATAATAAAGGTTGTAATTCCATAAGGTACTCACGTTGATGATTAGTGATGTGTAAAGGCGGAATTACTGGGTGAAATTCCCTCCCTCTCATTCTGTTAAAATTTAAGTTTATAAGGGTTAAAAGATGTATAATGGATAAGGTTATGGGTTTCACAATCCTAAAGGGATTTCTATTCCTAAAAGGAGGTCACATTCCTAAAGGGATTTATATTCCTAAAGGAGGTTCCCCATTCCTCTTGAAGGAGGGTTTCTCATCACATCTATAAATACCCAGGAAAACTCTAGGGATCTTAACAGTTTCAAATCTCTAAGTTTTCTAGTCTCCATATCATCAGGAGGTGAATAAGGTATACGGATCAGAGAGGTGAAGCATTATATTCTTGATTCATTCAATTTAGAGATTACATCTTCAATGGAACCAAGTAAGTTCTATCTTTTCCATTTAATTAAAATCCATGATCATGAACATTGTTTAGTTGATTGATTTGATTTACATGCGATCATTGTTAATTCTGCTTCCGCATTCAAGTTATAGCGCATAAAGGATTTATTTAACATTTGGTATCAGAGCCTGCTTGTAAATTGATTAATCACTAAAATTAGGGTTCATGATATTTGGGGATTTTTTAATTATAAGGTTTAATTAATTATGGGTTTGATTATTCATGACGAATGTTTTTGTTCGAATATGATGTACGTTAAGAATTGTAAATATTTAATGTACTGTGCATATTCGAGTTGATTGCTACGGTCGAAATTTTAAAAAATCAATATGCATTGTGATCAGACAAACTATCAAACATATATGTCAATTGTTATATGTTATGTCCGTACCTACTGTTTATATGCATAAATGATTTGCATGTATTTTGTTTTCTATTAACATCATCATATATGTTGCGTATGTTCGTACTGTACAGTATTTGTATATATGTGTATACTTATATATACTTGTGTAACAAACATATATGGTTGGTATGTATATACTGTAATGTATATATGTTTTTGGAATTGAATCATATGGAATCAAGAAACATATATATGTTAGTTGTACTGTGTTCATACGGTATATGATTCTTATGTTATATGGTTTGTCTTTATCAAATCATGAATTATATGTTATAAGAGAACGACATATAAATTAAGGTTTATTTTGTTTGGACAATTAAATTGAGTCTATTTGGGTTTATTTAAAGTATTATGGACTCACTTTAAATTTTAGACTCATTTAATTTGTGTTTATATTTGAGTCTATTTGGGTTATTTAAAGTATTATGGATTTGCTTTAAATTCTAGGCTCATTTAATTTGGGTTTATATTTGAGCTGTTTGGTTTATTTAAGGCATTAAGGACTTGCTTTAAATTATAGGCTCATTTGGGATCAATTATGGTTGGAGGTTATATCCACTATTGATATATATGTTTATAAATGAATTATTAGCATAAAGTGAGTGCGTTAGTCGCCAAAGCGGCCCCACTCATGGTAATAGCTAAATAATCATTTATGTTTATGTTTACAACATATATATAAATTAAGGTTTACTTACATAAATGAGTTATTAGCATAAGGCGAGTGCGTTAGTCGCCAAAGCGGCCCACTCATGGTAATAGCTAAATGATCATTTATGTTTATGTTTGCAACATAAATTAAAGTTTATTTACATAAATAAATTATTAGCATAAGGCGAGTGCGTTAGTCACCAAAGTGGCCCACTCAAGGAAATAGCTAAATAATTATTTATGTTTACAAATGTTTATCGTACACAGGTTTTTTGCATCATTGAATGACACTAAAGGATTGATAAACATTTGTGATCATTAACACATGGTTCTAGCGGTTGCCCAAAGGTAGATCAGACATGTGATTAATGACAATTTAGGAGATTATGATTCTTGTTTTGTTAATATGTAGTGCATGTCCAAAGATGGCCTACTTATTAAATTGAAACTTGATGAATAGTCTCATTCAAGTATGTGTGAATGATGCATGTCGGTAAATTGACATTGTATTTAAATTTGACCCAAAGGCGGATTTAAATGCAAACTTAAGGTCTATAAATTATAGTCTGAATAAAGGTTTGTTACTCAAAGCAATTGATAAATGTGAGATAAATGTTTGCAGTGAACACTATCGTATCACGATATAAGGTGACAGTTTTAATAGCAGCAAATCTAAAAGTAGTAAAGAAGGGCAAGCATCCTATGAAGGTGCAAGGTGATGTTCAGAAAGTGCAGAAATGCTATTCTGTAACAAACCTGGGCACAAGAAGGCTGAATGCCTGAAGAGGAAAACTTGGATGGAAATAAAAGTATACATTCAGTTTCAGTATGCTTTGAATCCAATCTTGTTAAGGATCCTTCTAATACTTGGTGGTTAGACACTGGTGCTACAACACATGTTTATAACATTAAGGAAGATTTTTTGATGTTTTAACCTCACATGGAAAATGAAAAGTGTTTTTCATGGGAAACATGATGAAAGCTAGAATTGAAGGTATTGGAACTTACAGAATTAAGCTGGATACAGGTTTTTGCCTTGATCTTGAGAATTGTCTGTATGTTCCAAATTGTTCTAGAAATCTTGTTTCAACAGCTAGGTTGGAAACATTGAGTTTTTACTTTAAGATTGGAAACAAATGTTTGTATCAACAAAAACCTTTATGGTTCTGGTGTTTTGTTGGATACACTATACTGTTTCAATCTTAATGATGACTTTGTTAATTCCTTGTTTAATGTGATGTTTGTGTTAAAAGGAGTGCGCCAAAAAGAATCTTCAGCTGACTTGTGGCATAAAAGGCTTTGTCATATATCCAAATAAAGGATATTGAGACTTATTAAAGTTGGAATTTTGTCTCAATTGGATTTTAATGACTGGAATGATGCATGTGTCGATTGCATAAAGGTAAAGCAAGTCAGACATGTATCAGTACACTCAGCCACAAGAAGCTCATGATTACTTGATTTAATACATACAGATATCTGTGGTCTCTTTTGATGATCCATCTTGGAGCGGTGATGAATAATTTATTACCTTTATTGATGATCATTCTGGGTACTGTTACATCTATTTACTGCATGAAAGATCTCAGTCTGTGGATGTCCCAGAGACATTCATATTTGAAGTTGAGAGTCAGTTAAATAGAAAGGTAAAGACAACTAGATCATATGAAGGTGATGAGTATTATGGGAAAACATCAAAAGGTGGACAAATTCTCGGCCCATTTAAAGAAATTCCTCGAATCTAAGGGCATTTGTGCATTATACACAATGCTAGGCACACCACATCAAAAATGGTGTGGAAGAAAGGTGAAATCGTACTATAAGGGAAATGGTTAGGAGTAAGGTCAATAACTGTACATTGATTGTTTCATTGTGGATATTTGCATTAAAGACAACAGCATATTTACTCAATAGGGTTCCAAGTAAGGTTGTTTTTTAAAACACCTTATGAACTGTGGACAAGAAGGAAACCTAGTTTGAGGCATCTTCACATTTGGGGCTGTCAAGCTGGAGTGAGGATATATAATCCACATGAAAATAAATTGGAATCCAGAACCATTAGTGGTTATTTCATTGGATATCCAGAAAGGTCTAAAGGGTACGTGTTTATTGTCCTAATCATAAGTACGAGGATTGTTGAGTCTGGTGATGCTCGCTTCATTTAAAATGGCAAAGTCAGTGGGAGTGTGGGAGCTCGTAATGTTGAGATTAAGGAGTCATTGATGGTTACAGATTCATCAAGTGATCCTTTTTCATGTTATTGTTCCTATTGCTGCAGTGTAGTGTAGCCTTATGGAAATACTTTGGAACAACAGCAACTAGATGCTCAAATTCCACATGAGGAAGCTATTGTAAATGAAGATGAGGTTGAAACTCAAGATGATGATCAAGTGAAATCTCAGCAGGAAGTGGCATTAAGGAGATCTACTAGATAGAAAAGATCAGCCATTCCTGATGACTATATTGTTTATGCACTTGAGCATGAAAGTGACTTGAGCATTGATAATTATCCAGTCTCATTTAACCAAGCCATGCAGGATAATAATTCTCCTTGAGAATTATTTTGGTTTTGGTGGCTCATTCTGTTCTTGAGCTCCACCAAATGGTTGTTAAAATCGCCTTTCTGAATGGTAAATTAAAAGAGGAAGTATACATGGATTAGCCGCAAGGCTTCATGGCCACAGGAAAGGAAAATCTGATATGTAGATTGAAGATGTCGATCTATGGATTAAAACATGCTTCTAGACAATGATACTTGAAATTGTCATTTGGTTTTGATCACTGTTGATCAGTGTATCTACATAAAGGTTTAATGGAAGCAAGTTTGTAATCCTAGTATTACATGTTGACGACATTCTTCTTGCTGCTAATAATAAAGAGATGTTGCGTGATATTAAGGAATATCTTTCTAAGAACTTTGAAATGAAGGATATGAGTGAGACTTCATATGTGATTGGAATAAGAAATATTCTGTGATAGATCACATGGGATTTTAGGTTCATCCTAGAAGACTCACATTAACAAAGTTTTCGAATGATATAAACTGGAAATCTGCAAAGAGGGTCCTATGATACTTACAAGGCACTAAGGACCACATGCTCACCTATAAAAGGAACGAATAACCTGGAGGTTATAGGTTATTCGGACTCAGACTATGCCGGATGTTTGGATACCCGAAAATCCACATTCGGATATATTTTCCTACTTGCTGATGGAGCAGTATCTTGGAAAAGTGTGAAGGAGTCTGTCATTGCTACTTCCACTATGGAGGCAGAATTTGTAGCATGCTTTGAGGCTACAATTCAATCATCATGGCTGCGTAATTTCATTTCTGGTTTGAGCATTGTCGACACTATAGCCAAACCATTGAGGATTCATTGTGATAATACGACAGCTGTGTTCTTCTCAAAGAACGACAGATATTCTAGAGGTGCCAAACACATGGATTTGAAATTTCTGTCTGTTAAGGAGGAGGTACAAAATCAAAGAGTATCAATAGTGCATATTGGCACCGATCTTATGATCGCTGATTCGTTGACTAAGGGATTGGCGCCCAAGACCTTCATTGGCCATGTTGGAAGGATGGGCATACTGGTAAAGTCCTTGTATAATGGTTAACTCTGCCATACATGTATGGATTTATGTTTGATAGCACATCAGGTTGATGATACTCTTAGATATCTATTCAGGTTTTGATTTTGTTATGGTTGATGTTGATCACTTATTTATGCATAATTCAGAAGTGATAACAATGGTCTTGTTTAAGACATAAGGAATAAGGTACTTTCGGATTTTACCTTATTATTATGGTTCGAATTCTTATTAACTGTGATACATGGAAGGGAGCGGGACGCTATGTCAGGCCTGTAACCGCCATGATTCGGTTAATAAAGTTCGATAAGGTGGTGACTTTTACATTTTCATATTAAGTGAGCTCAAATTAAGGATTGAAAATTGTAAAGTCACGCATATATGAATCAAGTGGGAGATTGTTAGAAATAATTTATTCCTAACGTTGATTCATATAATTAAGGTGTCATGCTCATATGAATCAGTGGGAGACTGTTAGAAATAATTATTTCCTAACAATGATTTATATAATAAAGGTTGTAATTCCATAAGGTACTCACGTTGATGATTAGTGATGTGTAAAGGCGGAATTACTGGGTGAAATTCCCTCCCTCTCATTCTGTTAAAATTTAAGTTTATAAGGGTTAAAAGATGTATAATGGATAAGGTTATGGGTTTCACAATCCTAAAGGGATTTCTATTCCTAAAAGGAGGTCACATTCCTAAAGGGATTTATATTCCTAAAGGAGGTTCCCCATTCCTCTTGAAAGAGGGTTTCTCATCACATCTATAAATACCCAGGAAAACTCTAGGGATCTTAACAGTTTCAAATCTCTAAGTTTTCTAGTCTCCATATCATCAGGAGGTGAATAAGGTATACGGATCAGAGAGGTGAAGCATTATATTCTTGATTCATTCAATTTAGAGATTACATCTTCAATGGAACCAAGTAAGTTCTATCTTTTCCATTTAATTAAAAATCCATGATCATGAACATTGTTTAGTTGATTGATTTGATTTACATGCGATCATTGTTAATTCTGCTTCCGCATTCAAGTTATAGCGCATAAAGGATTTATTTAACAATTCTCACAAAGCCTCTATGTGAATCAAGATTTTCGAAATTAAGACACGAGATGGGCATGATTGAATTGAGCTAAGTTTCTAAACTCTATTTAAATTATAAGCTCAATTTTTCATCTGAAATTTCATTACTTCATCTGATAGATTATTTTCGTGCCTATGTGTCACACATGCAAAAGTTGTCACATCTTTATATTTAAGTCTATCTATCTCAATTAAATGTGATAAAGCACATAATGCTTGCATGTCTCTTCTATCGTGTATCAATATTTTTATATACACATATATACACAAATAAATTTAGATCTACACAATCTTACCATTTAAGAGTGACAAGATTGTATGATGATGGTTTCTATCTTAAATGAGGACACCTTTTTATGGTAGTTGTATATAATAAATTGTCTAGAAAGAATCAATCTTCTTTTTCTTTCTCCAAACTACATAAAAACGTGTAGATATGCATATATTGTTTTTGGAACAGATTTAGTGCTCTATGAATTTTATTTCAGGTAAAATCAGTCCGAGTATCTAAATTTTTGGCGCCACATCAGCAGACAAATTGGATGGAGAATAAATAACCTAAACTAACTATTAGTTAGGTCAAAGGTTGGAAGCTATTGGAATATCAAAAATACCCCTCACTTACTTAAAAGTCAACATTTAATTGTGAGGATATTTGTGTAAAGACACCTTCCTTCCACCCAACCGGTTGGAAGAGCCACCATTACACTCAAAACTCTCAAAATCCTTTCATCTTCCATAGCCGAAACACTCAATCTTCATCTCTTTCAAAATCTTCAATCCCTCAATCTCTAAAAATACCAAGCACATTATGGCTACCATTGGAGATTCAAGCTCTCAACCGAATGAAGAACACTCTACACAACTCAACCTCACGAAGCTAGCAGTTGGAATCAAGGCCGGAGGAAGTTTTGATCCTCAAGGATTTCTCAAAGAAGCCGAGAACTCTCATCTTGCACAAAGAATCATCCATGCACTTCAACAAAGTAATCTCATGAGGTTATGTTCTTATCCATACTCAGGATTTTATGATGAAGATGTAGCAGATTTTTATGTGAATGCCAAGGTTGTTGGATGGACCATTGAGTCCACCGTGAATGGAACTCTCATCACCATTGATGAACAAGAGTTGCACACAACCTTTGGACTGCCTATATCTAGTCCAGAACAACCACTGTTGGACTTAGATGTTCACACATATGATCACACGGAAATTTGGACAGAAATTCGGAATGAGAATGCTTCTCTCGAACCAAATCTTTCCGGTCAAAAATCTGATTTGAAGTTTGAGTATGAGATTCTAGTTAAAATCCTCTATAAATGTGTATTGTGCAAATTGAATAGTATGGAGGATATATCACCCGTGAGAATTGGATATTTGCATGCTGTGATGAATGGTGTTAGGGGTGACTGGAGTAAGCTTATCTTGAGCCGGATTGCACATTTTGTGAAAGGTGCGAAAATTAGGAATGACAAGTTCAACCGCATTCTAGGGTTCGGGTTGCTTATTGGAGAAATTATAAAAATGAAAGGGTTACCAATGAGATCAAGAAAGCCTTTTGGAAGTAACCGAATTTTGTTTAAGGATCATGAAGTATCAACTGATTTGACCTCCAAGAGAAAAAGGAAACTAAGAGGCATTCCTGCTAGGAAAAGGCCAGTTGTAGAAATTCTTGGTTTATCTTCTCAACCCTCAACTAAATCCCATGAAAACCCTACCTCAAGCCAAAATCCAAACACAAGCCAAAATCCAAACATAAGTCACAATCCCAATACAAGCCAAAGTTTATTGAATCCTTTTTCCCAAATTGCCGAAATAGAGTCAATGATGAATGAGGAGATTTATCAAGTTGATGGACTTGATTTGGTATTAGTGAATGAATACCGAAGAGTCCTAAATTGGAGAAAATGGAGACTTGGTTCTTATCAAGATTTGATGACAAAGGGACCGAGTATGCAAGAAGAAGAATTATTTTCCTTGAATTGGATTGGCAATTTTGATGTTGGCCATGCAACTTTGATGTCTACGGTGAATGGGACATTTGTGAATAAATTGAAAGCTAAGTTGGCCGAGACTACTCTTGATGGCACAGTCCAAGGAGATATGCCTACCCAAGATGATTTCCTAGTTGATATTGATGAATTTGTCACAAGGAATGTAGAAGAAGTAAATGTCACATGTGGTGCACATTTAATGGACAGTGGCTTATATGATGTGAGTGTTTTGAATTTCACTGAAATAAGTCAAGATCAAAATGCCATGCAAGCTAGCCAACACACGGAGGAAATTCAATCCATTCATGCAGAAAGTACACAAGGTGACACGCACGTGTTACACACACCAGAAAGAGAAGGATATCAAGTGGAAAATCAAGCACAATCTCACATGCTTGAAGTCAGTTCTTCTCAAGAAGGAGCAAGGTGTGTTCCCACAACCCGAGAAGAGCAAGACATTGATGGCACAACCTCAAAGGAAAAATTGGAAAATCTGGAGAAAGTTGTACTAATTTAAGCCTTGTTGACTGAATGGAAAGCATGTTTCAAGGCATCTACACTCATGTGGATCATGTTGTCAATACTCAAGGTGGAAAATTTGAAACATCTTTTGATGAAAATCGGAGGAGTCAACAACATTTGATCGACACCTACCAAGCAATTGAGAGACAAGTTGGAGGATTGAATGCAAATGTCAAGGAGCAACTCAATGAGTTCTACATCCAACTCTCTCAAATCCTCAAGAATTCTGGAAAGGCAAATGAAGCAATTGCCATGAACCAAAGCCAAGGAATTCTCAATGTTGTTCATCAACATGAGAAGCAGATTAGTGATGTCCACACAGATCTCATCTCTGTCAACACCAAAGTGGGCTGTCTTCGAGGATCATATGAAAATATTTCCAAATCCATTTCATCTCTTCGTGAATCGGTTCATACACTCCTTGATTACGCCAAAAAGGGGGAAGAGGGATTCAGTCATTTGGAAGGCATGCTTGAGATGATGATGACTGCCATGGCTACCCGAAATGTTGGTACAAGCAGTAGTAGAGGTGGAGGAGGCAGATCTGCTGGCAGAAATGTTGCTAGAAGAGGAGGATTAGAATATTGGTTCGGTGGTGGTGAGGCTGGCAGTCCAGGAGGATCAAGCAGCGCAAATACCACTAACCGTTCTTTTCGTGACATTGTTTGTGCAGGTGGAAATGTTGAGCAAATTAATTGGTATACCCGTGCAGCTCTCTATTTGGAATCCACACCAAGAGATGGTAGAGTTGAAATGCCAAAATTGGTGACTTTAAATGATCTACCAAAGGGAATGAAGAAGAGTGGTCCAAGTGATCAAAATTTATGGGTTTCGAATGAGAATTTCAGGAGAATCCAAAGCTATGCTAGAGCTTTGATGATCATGGTTCTAAAGGACTATATCAAGGTCAATGATGCCGAGCTACAAAATGGAAGAAGTCTAGAAGAGTGCATCATATGGTATGAAGAAAGTATACTGCCCGGAAGCAACATCATTGAAGCATTCAACTACTATTCAGTTGGGCAGGTATGCAACAATTATGCCATTAGTGACAATTTCATTGATGTTCAAAATCATATAAATCATGTGCTTAAAGAGAGGAGAAACAAAGTAATTAGATGATTTGTATGATTGTCACATTTGTTTTTGTATGGTCCACGAGAACATGAACCCATGAACAATTTGGAACAATTTGGAATGATTCGAATTATCTGTTTATGATGCTACTAGTTTTCCTTGTTATTTATTGATATTTTATTTGTCTTGAAAGGTAACATTTTTAGCTTAGTTTGTATCAAATCGCATAAATTGGAAAAATGCAAAAATTCATTATTATTAAAGTCCAAAAATGCGAATAGGAATTTTAGTTGCTAAAAATACCTTTCTTAGAGTCAAAATCAAATGTTAAACTCGTCTTGGCTATGTCTAAGTTAATAAAATCTTTTGAAAAATAATTATTTTTAAAAGACAAGCCAAATGACTGAGTATAGGTTTTGGCGTCATCAAAAAGGGGGAAAATTGATAGGAATATTTTTTTGTAAGTTTTGATGAAGCCAAATGTACTTTAGATCCCCTTAGTTTTTAGGTCTTTGAGTACAAGCATCATAAATCAGAATAGCGAGTCAAAAGGAATCTACCATAGGAAGAACAAAATTAATTTGAGAAATTAATTTTGGTCCTACGAGTATTCATCCGAGAAAGAAGCATAAAGGAATGTCGTTGCAAAGAATAACCAGATGAGCTTAACGGTGAAATGGTAGAAGTCCTTAATCAAAACAATCACACCCGAGATCGATTCCCCCTTAAGGACTTAATTTTAACAAATCAAGTTTTCGGACAAGCAAAATGCTACCAAAAGAGCACAATGCTATCAAAAGGAGCAGAATGTTCTACAGCACAATGTGAACAAGCACGATGTGTCCAAAGGAGCACAATGTGACCAAATCAGAAAAGCACAATGTTCAAGTCAAGGAGCACAATGTGGCAAAGAAGCAAGATGATCAGAAATTGGACAAACTCGAAGGAATTTATTCTAAGTCTACCCACATGCCACAAGAAGCCAAAATTGCCTGAAAGACATTTGATCAGAACGGAAAAATACCTATGAAGAAATGAATATAAAAACTCATCCTAGAAATAAATTCTATCAGATGAATTTATTTCAAATATACGTTGGATATTCAATATGACAACAAAATAATATTTTGAACAAATCAATTGGAGATAAGATATTATCTTGTCAGGCAAGTTGACAATCAAATCAAAATTGAAGACCTACTATTGTCAACAATATCAGGCTATGAAGATTCAAATTTCAAATATCAAATTATCCCACTCCAACGGATATATTTGATTGCCTATAAAAAGCCATGAAGACTTGAAGACAGAAGCAGAGGTGTACAAGATAGACACGAGATAGAAGTGCAATACACACGAAAATTTAAAAGTGCAAGTGCTCAAATATTCTTAGAGACTTGGTCTGAATAGTCTCAAAAATCTAGTTGGAGAGAGATACAATTACCTTTGTATTTGTAATTGTAAAAAGAGTATAGCTGTGTGCAAAATACTCTAGTGAGTGTAGCTGTGTGCAAAACACTCGTAGTTGCTAAGTGTAGCTGTGTGCAAGACACTTGGTTGGCGTTGAGTATAGCTGTGTGCGAAATACTCGGAGTTAAGTGTAGCTGTGTGCGAGACACTTGGAGTTGGGTGTAGCTGTGTGCAAAACATCCGGAAGAAGTGCTTGTGTAGCACTTATTCACTATTGTAACTGTGTGTGAAAAATAGTGAATTTCTCCTAGACGCGAAAGGAGAAAAGTGGACTAGGAAGATTACGCGACTTCCGAACCACTATAAATTGTCTCTCTCATTTACATACCGCACTTACATAATTTGCTCTATCTATCTATCTTATCCGACTAACCTGTTTACTATTCACAATCAATCTAAATCGTTCGGGTTCAGTGTGTTTTCACGTATGCATGTGACTCAAACTTCTCGAGCTTAAATATTGAATTATTCTAAGCAAGTTTGACGTGTTGCATGTAACATTCGTTACACGATCGACGTGATACGATATTTATTTACAATCTTGAATATTGTTATTATATATTGAGTGAACCATCTCCTTTATATATTCAAGATACCTCTGTAACTTTATTCTATCTTACATGCGTATTTAATTCTTTAATTGCGCATAACTCTTTACATTCTACTATTCCGCTGTGCAGTTTAAACTTACTCTATTTACTTGATATTTAGAGTTGAAGTTACCAAAGAGTTATTTATTTTGAAAAAGCTTGAAAGTCTATTCACCCCCCCCCCCCCTCTAGACTTTCACCACCCTATCGGGACCAACACAATGTAATATTTGTTTTTAAATACTTTCTCAACCTACTGAATCACAAAGACTCTCAAACTCATGACGTCCCATTTAGGAGAGCCACTACATGCCACTAAAAAGTGCACAAGATCATTTACTGGTTAAAGAGTTAATGTACTTCAATAAAAAGTTTAAAACGAACTTCAATATTTTAAAATAGTTACAAGATTTTATTTTTAATTTTTTGGAATTAACCAAAGAAAATTGCATTTTTCAAATAATTTAAAATTTACTTTTATCGTTGCTTGAGAGATTTGGACTCTCGTTGGGAAAAGACATGTACTTAGCAGGCACACGCCCTAACCACTCGGCTAAAAAAACTTGTGTGTTCTTTTATGGTAGAAAAATCGAAACGGATCATTATTTTTTTTTTAGTTTTTTTTTTCTACAAATTAATCTGTTTCAATGTAATATTTGTTTATAACTACTTCCTCAACCTACTAAATCACAAAGAATCAATATTTCCAAAATGGGGCTCAATCCCATGACCTCCTATATAGGAGAGCTACTTCATGCCGCTAAAAAGACCACAAGATCATTTACTGGTTAAAGAGTTCATATCCTACAATTAAAAATTTAAAACGAATTTCGTTATTTCAAAATAGTTTTTGTATTAACCAAAGAAAATTGCATTGTTTCAAATAATTAAAAAATTTACTTCTGTCGTTGCCTGAGAGATTCTAACTCTCACGGGGAAGCCCCATGTACTTAGCAGGCACACGCCTTAACCACTCGGCCAAAGCAACATGTGTGTTATTTTATTGTATACGAAAAAAACTGATTACTATCTATTTAAGAGATTTTTTCCAACAACTTACTTTGATACAATGTAATATTTGTTTTTAAGTACTTTCTCAACCTACTGAATCACAAAGCCTCTCAAACTCACGACGTCCCATTTAGGAGAGCCACTACATGCCACTAAAAAGTGCACAAGATCATTTACTGGTTAAAGAGTTAATGTACTTCAATAAAAAGTTTAAAACGAACGTCAATATTTTAAAATAGTTACAAGATTTTATTTTTTATTTTTTGGAATTAACCAAAGAAAATTGCATTTTTCAAATAATTTAAAATTTACTTTTATCGTTGTTTGAGAGATTTGGACTCTCGTTGGGAAAACACATACACTTAGCAGGCACACGCCCTAACCACTCGGCTAAAAAAACTTGTGTGTTCTTTTATGGTAGAAAAATCGAAACGGATCATTATTTTTTTTTTAGTTTTTTTTTCTACAAATTAATCTGTTTCAATGTAATATTTGTTTATAACTACTTCCTCAACCTACTAAATCACAAAGAATCAATATTTCCAAAATGGGGCTCAATCCCATGACCTCCTATATAGGAGAGCTACTTCATGCCGCTAAAAAGACCACAAGATCATTTACTGGTTAAAGAGTTCATATCCTACAATTAAAAATTTAAAACGAATTTCGTTATTTCAAAATAGTTTTTGTATTAACCAAAGAAAATTGCATTGTTTCAAATAATTAAAAAATTTACTTCTGTCGTTGCCTGAGAGATTCTAACTCTCACGGGGAAACCCCATGTACTTAGCAGGCACACGCCTTAACCACTCGGCCAAAGCAACATGTGTGTTATTTTATTGTATACGAAAAAAACTGATTACTATCTATTTAAGAGATTTTTTCCAACAACTTACTTTGATACAATGTAATATTTGTTTTTAAGTACTTTCTCAACCTACTGAATCACAAAGCCTCTCAAACTCACGACGTCCCATTTAGGAGAGCCACTACATGCCACTAAAAAGTGCACAAGATCATTTACTGGTTAAAGAGTTAATGTACTTCAATAAAAAGTTTAAAACGAACGTCAATATTTTAAAATAGTTACAAGATTTTATTTTTTATTTTTTGGAATTAACCAAAGAAAATTGCATTTTTCAAATAATTTAAAATTTACTTTTATCGTTGTTTGAGAGATTTGGACTCTCGTTGGGAAAACACATGCACTTAGCAGGCACACGCCCTAACCACTCGGCTAAAAAAACTTGTGTGTTCTTTTATGGTTGAAAAATCGAAACGGATCATTATTTTTTTTTTAGTTTTTTTTCTACAAATTACTCTGTTTCAATGTAATATTTGTTTATAACAACTTCCTCAACCTACTAAATCACAAAGAATCAATATTTCCCAAATGGGGCTCAATCCCATGACCTCCTATATCGGAAAGCTACTTCATGCCGCTAAAAAGACCACAAGATCATTTACTGGTTAAGGAGTTCATATCCTACAATTAAAAATTTAAAACGAATTTCATTATTTCAAAATAGTTTTTGTATTAACCAAAGAAAATTGCATTGTTTCAAATAATAAAAAATTTACTTCTATCGTTGCCTGAGAGATTCAAACTATCGCGGGAAAACCCCATGTACTTAGCAGGCACACGCCTTAACCACTAGGCCAAAGCAACATGTGTGTTATTTTATTGTATATGAAAAAAACGGATTAATATCTATTTAAGAGATTTTTTCCAACAACTTACTTTGATACAATGTAATATTTGTTTTTAAGTACTTTCTCAACCTACTGAATCACAAAGCCTCTCAAACTCACGACGTCCCATTTAGGAGAGCCACTACATGCCACTAAAAAGTGCACAAGATCATTTACTGGTTAAAGAGTTAATGTACTTCAATAAAAAGTTTAAAACGAACGTCAATATTTTAAAATAGTTACAAGATTATATTTTTTATTTTTTGGAATTAACCAAAGAAAATTGCATTTTTCAAATAATTTAAAATTTAATTTTATCGTTGCTTGAGAGATTTGGACTCTCGTTGGGAAAACACATGCACTTAGCAGGCACACGCCCTAACCACTCGGCTAAAAAACTTGTGTGTTCTTTTATGGTTGAAAAATCGAAACGGATCATTATTTTTTTTTTAGTTTTTTTTGTACGAATTACTCTGTTTCAATGTAATATTTGTTTATAACAACTTCCTCAACCTACTAAATCACAAAGAATCAATATTTCCCAAATGTCCCATGACCTCCTATATCGGAAAGCTACTTCATGCCGCTAAAAAGACCACAAGATCATTTACTGGTTAAGGAGTTCATATCCTACAATTAAAAATTTAAAACGAATTTCATTATTTCAAAATAGTTTTTGTATTAACCAAAGAAAATTGCATTGTTTCAAATAATAAAAAATTTAATTCTATCGTTGCCTGAGAGATTCGAACTATCGTGAGAAAACCCCACGTACTTAGCAGGCACACGCCTTAACCACTCGGCCAAAGCAACATGTGTGTTATTTTATTGTATATGAAAAAAACGGATTAATATCTATTTAAGAGATTTTTTCCAACAACTTACTTTGATACAATATAATATTTGTTTTTAAGTACTTTCTCAACCTACTGAATCACAAAGACTCTCAAACTCATGACGTCCCATTTAGGAGAGCCACTACATGCCACTAAAAAGTGCACAAGATCATTTACTGGTTAAAGAGTTAATGTACTTCAATAAAAAGTTTAAAACGAACTTCAATATTTAAAAATAGTTGCAAGATTTTATTTTTTATGTTTGGAATTAACCAAAGAAAATTGCATTGTTTCAAATAATTTAAAATTTACTTTTATCGTTGCTTGAGAGATTTGGACTATCGTTGGGAAAACGCATGTACTTAGCAGCCACACGCCCTAACCACTCGGCTAAAAAAACTTGTGTGTTCTTTTATGGTAGAAAAATCGAAACGGATCATTATTTTTTTTTTTAGTTTTTTTTTTCTACAAATTACTCTGTTTCAATGTAATATTTGTTTATAACTACTTCCTCAACCTACTAAATCACAAAGAATCAATATTTCCCAAATGGGGCTCAATCCCATGACCTCCTATATCGGAAAGCTACTTCATGCCGCTAAAAAGACCACAAGATCATTTACTGGTTAAAGAGTTCATATCCTACAATAAAAAATTTAAAACGAATTTCATTATTTCAAAATAGTTTTTGTATTAACCAAAGAAAATTGCATTGTTTCAAATAATAAAAAATTTACTTCTATCGTTGCCTGAGAGATTCGAACTATCGCGGGAAAACCCCATGTACTTAGCAGGCACACGCCTTAACCACTCGGCCAAAGCAACATGTGTGTTATTTTATTGTATATGAAAAAAATGGATTAATATCTATTTAAGTAATTTTTTCCAACAACTTACTTTGATACAATGTAATATTTGTTTTTAAATACTTTCTCAACCTACTGAATCACAAAGACTCTCAAACTCATGACGTCCCATTTAGGAGAGCCACTACATGCCACTAAAAAGTGCACAAGATCATTTACTGGTTAAAGAGTTAATGTACTTCAATAAAAAGTTTAAAACGAACTTCAATATTTTAAAATAGTTACAAGATTTTATTTTTTATTTTTTGGAATTAACCAAAGAAAATTGCATTGTTTCAAATAATTTAAAATTTACTTTTTTCGTTGCTTGAGAGATTTGGACTCTCGTTGGGAAAACGCCTGTACTTAGCAGGCACACACCCTAACCACTCGGCTAAAAAAACTTGTGTGTTCTTTTATGGTAGAAAAATCGAAACGGATCATTATTTTTTTTTTTTAGTTTTTTTTTCTACTAATTACTCTGTTTCAATGTAATATTTATTTATAACTACTTCCTCAACCTACTAAATCACGAAGAATCAATATTTCCCAAATGGGGCTCAATCCCATGAGCTCCTATATCGGAGAGCTACTTCATGCCGCTAAAAAGACCGCAAGATCATTTACTGGTTAAAGAGTTCAGATCCTACAATTAAAAATTTAAAACGAATTTCATTATTTCAAAATAGTTTTTGTATTAACCAAAGAAAATTGCATTGTTTCAAATAATTAAAATATTTACTTCTATCGTTGCCTGAGAGATTCAAACTCTCGCGGAGAAACCCCATATACTTAGCAGGCACACGCCTTAACCACTCGGCCAAAGCAACATGTGTGTTATTTTATTGTATATGAAAAAAACGGATTACTATCTTTTTAAGAGATTTTTTCCAACAACTTACTTTGATACAATGTAATATTTGTTTTTAAGTACTTTCTCAACCTACTGAATCACAAAGACTCTCAAACTCATGAAATCCCATTTAGGAGAGCCACTACATGCCACTAAAAAGTGCACAAGATCATTTACTGGTTAAAGAGTTAATGTACTTCAATAAAAAGTTTAAAACGAACTTCAATATTTTAAAATAGTTACAAGATTTATTTTTTATGTTTGGAATTAACCAAAGAAAATTGCATTGTTTCAAATAATTTAAAATTTACTTTTATCGTTGCTTGAGAGATTTGGACTCTCGTTGGGAAAACGCATGTACTTAGCAGGCACACGCCCTAACCACTCGGCTAAAAAAAACTTGTGTGTTCTTTTATGGTAGAAAAATCGAAACGGATCATTATTTTTTTTTTTAGTTTTTTTTTTCTACAAATTACTCTTTTTCAATGTAATATTTGTTTATAACTACTTCCTCAACCTACTAAATCACAAAGAATCAATATTTCCCAAATGGGGCCCAATCCCATGACCTCCTATATCGGAGAGCTACTTCATGCCGCTAAAAAGACCACAAGATCATTTACTGGTTAAAGAGTTCATATCCTACAATTAAAAATTTAAAACGAATTTCAAAATAGTTTTTGTATTAACCAAAGAAAATTGCATTGTTTCAAATAATTAAAATATTTACTTCTATCGTTGCCTGAGAGATTCAAACTATCGCGGGAAAACCCCATGTACTTAGCAGGCACACGCCTTAACCACTCGGCCAAAGCAACATGTGTGTTATTTTATTGTATATGAAAAAAACGGATTAATATCTATTTAAGAGATTTTTTCCAACAACTTACTTTGATACAATGTAATATTTGTTTTTAAGTACTTTCTCAACCTACTGATTCACAAAGACTCTCAAACTCATGACGTCCCATTTAGGAGAGCCACTACATGCCACTAAAAAGTGTACAAGATCATTTACTGGTTAAAGAGTTAATGTACTTCAATAAAAAGTTTAAAACGAACTTCAATATTTTAAAATAGTTACAAGATTTTATTTTTTATTTTTTGGAATTAACCAAAGAAAATTGCATTTTTTTCAATAATTTAAAATTTACTTTTATCGCTGCTTGAGAGATTTGGACTCTCGTTGGGAAAACACATGTACTTAGCAGGCACACGCCCAAACCACTCGGCTAAAAAAACTTGTGTGTTCTTTTATGGTAGAAAAATCGAAACGGATCATTATTTTTTTTTTTTAGTTTTTTTTTCTACAAATTACTCTGTTTCAATGTAATATTTGTTTATAACTACTTCCTCAACCTACTAAATCACAATATTTCCCAAATGGGGCTCAATCCCATGACCTCCTATATCGGAGAGCTACTTCATGCCGCTAAAAAGACCACAAGATCATTTACTGGTTAAAGAGTTCATATCCTACAATTAAAAATTTAAAACGAATTTCATTATTTCAAAATAGTTTTTGTATTAACCAAAGAAAATTGCATTGTTTCAAATAATAAAAATTTTACTTCTATCGTTGCTTGAGAGATTCGAACTCTCGTGGGGAAACCCCCATGTACTTAGCAGGCACACGCCTTAACCACTCGGCCAAAGCAACATGTGTGTTATTTTATTGTATATGAAAAAAACGGATTAATATCTATTTAAGAGATTTTTTCCAACAACTTACTTTGATACCATGGAATATTTGTTTTTAAGTACTCTCTCAACCTACTGAATCACAAAGACTCTCAAACTCATGACGTCCCATTTGGGAGAGTCACTACATGCCACTAAAATGTGCACAAGATAATTTACTGGTTAAAGAGTTAATGTACTTCAATAAAAAGTTTAAAACGAACTTCAATATTTTAAAATAGTTACAAGATTTTATTTTTTATTTTTTTAGAATTAACCAAAGAAAATTGCATTGTTTCAAATAATTTAAAATTTACTTTTATCGTTGCTTGAGAGATTTGGACTCTCGTTGGGAAAACGCCTGTACTTAGCAGGCACACGCCCTAACCACTCGGCTAAAAAAACTAGTGTGTTCTTTTATGGTAGAAAAATCGAAACGGATCATTATTTTTTTTTTAGTTTTTTTTTTCTACAAACTACTCTGTTTCAATGTAATATTTGTTTATAACTACTTCCTCAACCTACTAAATCACAAAGAATCAATATTTCCCAAATGGGGCTCAATCCCATGACCTCCTATATCGGAAAGCTACTTCATGCCGCTAAAAAGACCACAAGATTATTTACTGGTTAAAGAGTTCATATCCTACAATTAAAATTTTTAAACGAATTTCATTATTTCAAAATAGTTTTTTTATTAACCAAAGAAAATTGCATTTTTTCAAATAATCAAAAATTTACTTCTATCGTTGCCTGAGAGAATCGAACTCTCGCAGGGAAACACCATGTACTTAGCAGGCACACGCCTTAACCACTCGACCAAAGCAACATGTGTCTTATTTTATTGTATATGAAAAAAACGGATTAATATCTATTTAAGAGATTTTTTCCAACAACTTACTTTGATACCATGTAATATTTGTTTTTAAGTACTTTCTCAACCTACTGAATCACAAAGACTCTCAAACTCATGACGTCCCATTTAGGAGAGCCACTACATGCCACTAAAAAGTGCACAAGATCATTTACTGGTTAAAGAGTTAATGTACTTCAATAAAAAGTTTAAAACGAACTTCAATACTTTAAAATAGTTACAAGATTTTATTTTTTAGTTTTTGGAATTAACCAAAGAAAATTGTATTTTTTTCAATAATTTAAAATTTACTTTTATCGCAGCTTGAGAGATTTGGACTCTCGTTGGGAAAACACATGTATTAGCATGCACACGCCCTAACCACTCGGCTATAAAAACTTGTGTGTTCTTTTATGGTAGAAAAATCGATACGGATCATTATTTTTTTTTTTTCAGTTTTTTTTTTCTACAAATTACTCTGTTTCGATGTAATATTTGTTTATAACTACTTCCTCATCCTACTAAATCACAAAGAATCAATATTTCCCAAATGGGGCTCAATCCCATGACCTCCTATATCGGAGAGCTACTTCATGCCGCTAAAAAGACCACAAGATCATTTACTGGTTAAAGAGTTCATATCCTACAATTAAAAATTTAAAACGAATTTCATTATTTCGAAATAGTTTTTGTATTAACCACAGAAAATTGCATTGTTTCAAATAATAAAAATTTTACTTCTATCGTTGCTTGAGAGATTCGAACTCTCATGAGGAAACCCCATGTACTTAGCAAGCACACGCCTTAACCACTCAGCCAAAGCAACATGTTTGTTATTTTATTGTATACGAAAAAAATGGATTAATATCTATTTAAGAGATATTTTCCAACAACTTACTTTGATACCATGTAATATTTGTTTTTAAGTACTTTCTCAACCTACTAAATCACAAAGACTCTCAAACTCATGACGTCCCATTTAGGAGAGCCACTACATGCCACTAAAAAGTGCACAAGATCATTTACTGGTTAAAGAGTTAATGTACTTCAATAAAAAGTTTAAAACGAACTTCAATATTTTAAAATAGTTACAAGATTTTATTTTTTAGTTTTGGAATTAACCAAAGAAAATTGTATTTTTTTCAATAATTTAAAATTTACTTTTATCGCAGCTTGAGAGATTTGGACTCTCGTTGGGAAAACACATGTATTAGCATGCACACGCCCTAACCACTCGGCTATAAAAACTTGTGTGTTCTTTTATGGTAGAAAAATCGATACGGATCATTATTTTTTTTTTTTCAGTTTTTTTTTTCTACAAATTACTCTGTTTCGATGTAATATTTGTTTATAACTACTTCCTCATCCTACTAAATCACAAAGAATCAATATTTCCCAAATGGGGCTCAATCCATGACCTCCTATATCGGAGAGCTACTTCATGCCGCTAAAAAGACCACAAGATCATTTACTGGTTAAAGAGTTCATATCCTACAATTAAAAATTTAAAATGAATTTCATTATTTCGAAATAGTTTTTGTATTAACCACAGAAAATTGCATTGTTTCAAATAATAAAAATTTTACTTCTATCGTTGCTTGAGAGATTCGAACTCTCATGAGGAAACCCCATGTACTTAGCAAGCACACGCCTTAACCACTCAGCCAAAGCAACATGTTTGTTATTTTATTGTATACGAAAAAAATGGATTAATATCTATTTAAGAGATATTTTCCAACAACTTACTTTGATACCATGTAATATTTGTTTTTAAGTACTTTCTCAACCTACTAAATCACAAAGACTCTCAAACTCATGACGTCCCATTTAGGAGAGCCACTACATGCCACTAAAAAGTGCACAAGATCATTTACTGGTTAAAGAGTTAATGTAATTCAATAAAAAGTTTAAAACGAACTTCAATATTTTAAAATAGTTACAAGATTTTATTTTTTATTTTTTGGAATTAACCAAAGAAAATTGCATATTTCAAATAATTTAAAATTTACTTTAATCGCTGTTTGAGAGATTTGGACTCTCGTTGGGAAAACACATGTACTTAGCAGGCACATGCCCTAACCACTCGGCTAAAAAAACTTGTGTGTTCTTTTATGGTAGAAAAATAGAAACGGATCATTATTTTTTTTTTTTAGTTTTTTTTTTCTACAAACTACTCTGTTTCAATGTAATATTTGTTTATAACTATTTCCTCAACCTACTAAATCACAAAGAATCAATATTTCCCAAATGGGGCTCAATCCCATGACCTCCTATATCGGAGAGCTACTTCATGCCGCTAAAAAGACCGCAAGATCATTTACTGGTTAAAGTGTTCATATCCTTCAATTAAAAATTTAAAACGAATTTCATTATTTCAAAATAGTTTTTGTATTAACCAAAGAAAATTGCATTGTTTCAAATAATTAAAATATTTACTTCTATCGTTGCCTGAGAGATTCAAACTCTCGCGGGGAAACCCCATATACTTAGTAGGGACACGCCTTAACCACTCAGCCAAAGCAACATGTGTGTTATTTTATTGTATATGAAAAAAACGGATTACTATCTTTTTAAGAGATTTTTTCCAACAACTTACTTTGATAAAATGTAATATTTGTTTTTTAGTACTTTCTCAACCTACTGAATCACAAAGACTCTCAAACTCATGACGTCCTATTTAGGAGAGCCACTTCATGCCACTAAAAAGTCCACAAGATCATTTACTGGTTAAAGAGTTAATGTACTTCAATAAAAAGTTTAAAACGAACTTCAATATTTTAAAATAGTTTCAAGATTTTTTTTTTTTTTTTTTTTTAGAATTAACCAAAGAAAATTGCATTTTTCAAATAATTTAAAATTTACTTTTATCGTTGCTTGAGAGATTTGGACTATCGTTGGGAAAACGCATGTACTTAGCAGGCACACGCCCTAACACTCGGCTAAAAAAACTTGTGTGTTCTTTTATGGTAGAAAAATCGAAACGGATCATTATTTTTTTTTTTTTAGTTTTTTTTTCTACAAATTACTCTGTTTCAATGTAATATTTGTTTATAACTACTTCCTCAACCTACTAAATCACAAAGAATCAATATTTCCCAAATGGGGCTCAATCCCATGACCTCCTATATTGGAGAGCTACTTCGTGCCGCTAAAAAGACCACAAGATCATTTACTGGTTAAAGAATTCATATCCTACAATTAAAAATTTAAAACGAATTTCGTTATTTCAAAATAGTTTTTGTATTAACCAAAGAAAATTGCATTGTTTCAAATAATTAAAAAATTTACTTCTATCGTTGCCTGAGAGATTCTAACTCTCGCGAGGAAACCCCATGTACTTAGCAGGCACACGCCTTAACCACTCAGCCAAAGCAACAATGTGTGTTATTTTATTGTATATGAAAAAACGGATTACTCTCTTTTTTAGATATTTTTTCCAATAACTTACTTTGATGCAATGTAATATTTGTTTTTAAGTACTTTCTCAGCCTACTGAATCACAAAGACTCTCAAACTCATGACGTCTCATTTAGGAGAGCCACTACATGCACTAAAAAGTGCACAAGATCATTTACTGGTTAAAGAGTTAATGTACTTCAATAAAAAGTTTAAAACGAACTTCAATATTTTAAAATAGTTACAAGATTTTATTTTTTATGTTTTGGAATTAACCTACTTCATGCCGCTAAAAAGACCACAAGATCATTTACTGGTTAAAGAGTTCATATCCTACAATTAAAAATTTAAAACGAATTTCATTATTTCGAAATAGTTTTTGTATTAACCACAGAAAATTGCATTGTTTCAAATAATAAAAATTTTACTTCTATCGTTGCTTGAGAGATTCGAACTCTCATGGGAAACCCCATGTACTTAGCAGGCACACGCCTTAACCACTCGGCCAAAGCAACATGTGGTTATTTTATTGTATATGAAAAAAATGGATTAATATCTATTTAAGAGATTTTTCCAACAACTTACTTTGATACCATGTAATATTTGTTTTTAAGTACTTTCTCAACCTACTAAATCACAAAGACTCTCAAACTCATGACGTCCCATTTAGGAGAGCCACTACATGCCACTAAAAAGTGCACAAGATCATTTACTGGTTAAAGAGTTAATGTACTTCAATAAAAAGTTTAAAACGAACTTCAATATTTTAAAATAGTTACAAGATTTTATTTTTTATTTTTTGGAATTAACCAAAGAAAATTGCATTTTTTCAATAATTTAAAATTTACTTTTATCGCAGCTTGAGAGATTTGGACTCTCGTTGGGAAAACACATGTATTAGCAGGCACACGCCCTAACCACTCGGCTAAAAAAACTTGTGTGTTCTTTTATGGTAGAAAAATCGAAACGGATCATTATTTTTTTTAGTTTTTTTTTTCTACAAATTACTCTGTTTCAATGTAATATTTGTTTATAACTACTTCCTCAACCTACTAAATCACAAAGAATCAATATTTCCCAAATGGGGCTCAATCCCATGACCTCCTATATCGGAGAGCTACTTCATGCCGCTAAAAAGACCACAAGATCATTTACTGGTTAAAGAGTTCATATCCTACAATTAAAAATTTAAAACGAATTTCATTATTTCGAAATAGTTTTTGTATTAACCACAGAAAATTGCATTGTTTCAAATAATAAAAATTTACTTCTATCGTTGCTGAGAGATTCGAACTCTCATGAGGAAACCCCATGTACTTAGCAAGCACACGCCTTAACCACTCAGCCAAAGCAACATGTTTGTTATTTTATTGTATACGAAAAAAATGGATTAATATCTATTTAAGAGATATTTTCCAACAACTTACTTTGATACCATGTAATATTTGTTTTTAAGTACTTTCTCAACCTACTAAATCACAAAGACTCTCAAACTCATGACGTCCCATTTAGGAGAGCCACTACATGCCACTAAAAAGTGCACAAGATCATTTACTGGTTAAAGAGTTAATGTACTTCAATAAAAAGTTTAAAACGAACTTCAATATTTTAAAATAGTTACAAGATTTTATTTTTTATTTTTTGGAATTAACCAAAGAAAATTGCATTTTTCAAATAATTTAAAATTTACTTTTATCGCTGCTTGAGAGATTTGGACTCTCGTTGGGAAAACACATGTACTTAGCAGGCACACGCCCTAACCACTCGGCTAAAAAAACTTGTGTGTTCTTTTATGGTAGAAAAATCGAAACGGATCATTATTTTTTTTTTTAGTTTTTTTTTTCTACAAATTACTCTGTTTCAATGTAATATTTGTTTATAACTACTTCCTCAACCTACTAAATCACAAAGAATCAATATTTCCCAAATGGGGCTCAATCCCATGACCTCCTATATCGGAGAGCTACTTCATGCCGCTAAAAAGACCACAAGATCATTTACTGGTTAAAGAGTTCATATCCTACAATTAAAAATTTAAAACGAATTTCATTATTTCAAAATAGTTTTTGTATTAACCAAAGAAAATTGCATTGTTTCAAATAATTAAAAATTTTACTTCTATCGTTGCCTGAGAGATTCTCTCTCGCGGGAAACCCCATGTACTTAGCAGGCACACGCCTTAACCACTCAGCCAAAGCAACATGTGTGTTATTTTATTGTATATGAAAAAACGGATTACTATCTTTTTAAGAGATTTTTTCCAACAACTTACTTTGATACAATGTAATATTTGTTTTTAAGTACTTTCTCAACCTACTGAATCACAAAGACTCTCAAACTCATGACGTCCCATTTAGGAGAGCCACTACATGCCACTAAAAAGTGCACAAGATCATTTACTGGTTAAAGAGTTAATGTACTTCAATAAAAAGTTTAAAACGAACTTCAATATTTTAAAATAGTTACAAGATTTTATTTTTTATTTTTTGGAATTAACCAAAGAAAATTGCATCAAGACTGACTCAAACACATGTACTTAGCAGGCACACACTAACCACTCGGCTAAAAAAACTTGTGTGTTACGGATGTTTTTTTTTTCTACAAATTACTCTGTTTCAATGTAATATTTGTTTATAACTACTTCCTCAACCTACTAAATCACAAAGAATCAATATTTCCCAAATGGGGCAATCAATCCCCATTGCACCTTAAAATTCGCTACTTCATGCCGCTAAAAAGACCACAAGATCATTTACTGGTTAAAGAGTTCATATCCTACAATTAAAAATTTAAAACGAATTTCATTATTTCAAAATAGTTTTTGTATTAACCAAAGAAAATTGCATTGTTTCAAATAATTAAAAATTTTACTTCTATCGTTGCCTGAGAGATTCAACTCTCGCGGGAAACCCCATGTACTTAGCAGGCACACGCCTTAACCACTCAGCCAAAGCAACATGTGTGTTATTTTATTGTATATGAAAAAAACGGATTACTATCTTTTTAAGAGATTTTTTCCAACAACTTACTTTGCAATGTAATATTTGTTTTTAAGTACTTTCTCAACCTACTGAATCACAAAGACTCTCAAACTCATGACGTCCATTTAGGAGAGCCACTACATGCCACTAAAAAGTCCACAAGATCATTTACTGGTTAAAGAGTTAATGTACTTCAATAAAAAGTTTAAAACGAACTTCAATATTTTAAAATAGTTACAAGATTTTAGGAATTAACCAAAGAAAATTGCATTTTTCAAATAATTTAAAATTTACTTTTATCGTTGCTTGAGAGATTTGGACTCTCGTTGGGAAAACGCATGTACTTAGCAGGCACACGCCCTAACCACTCGGCTAAAAAAACTTGTGTGTTCTTTTATGGTTCGAAACGGATCATTATTTTTTTTAGTTTTTTTTTCTACAAATTACTCTGTTTCAATGTAATATTTGTTTATAACTACTTCCTCAACCTACTAAATCACAAAGAATCAATATTTCCCAAATGGGGCTCAATCCATGACCTCCTATATCGGAGAGCTACTTCATGCCGCTAAAAAGACCACAAGATCATTTACTGGTTAAAGAGTTCATATCCTACAATTAAAAATTTAAAACGAATTTCATTATTTCAAAATAGTTTTTGTATTAACCAAAGAAAATTGCATTGTTTCAAATAATTAAAAAATTTACTTCTATCGTTGCCTGAGAGATTCTCTCAGTATGTACTTAGCACACGCCTTAACCACTCGGCCAAAGCAACATGTGTGTTATTTTATTGTATATGAAAAAACGGATTACTATCTTTTTAAGAGATTTTTTCCAACAACTTACTTTGATACAATGTAATATTTGTTTTTAAGTACTTTCTCAACCTACTGAATCACAAAGACTCTCAAACTCATGACGTCTCATTTAGGAGAGCCACTACATGCCACTAAAAAGTGCACAAGATCATTTACTGGTTAAAGAGTTAATGTACTTCAATAAAAAGTTTAAAACGAACTTCAATATTTTAAAATAGTTACAAGATTTTATTTTTTATTTTTGGAATTAACCAAAGAAAATTGCATTGTTTCAAATAATTTAAAATTTACTTTTATCGTTGCTTGAGAGATTTGGACTCTCGTTGGGAAAACGCATGTACTTAGCAGGCACACGCCCTAACCACTCGGCTAAAAAAACTTGTGTGTTCTTTTATGGTAGAAAAATCGAAACGGATCATTATTTTTTTTAGTTTTTTTTTCTACAAATTACTCTGTTTCAATGTAATATTTGTTTATAACTACTTCCTCAACCTACTAAATCACAAAGAATCAATATTTCCCAAATGGGGCTCAATCCCATGACCTCCTATATCGGAGAGCTACTTCATGCCGCTAAAAAGACCACAAGATCATTTACTGGTTAAAGAGTTCATATCCTACAATTAAAAATTTAAAACGAATTTCATTATTTCAAAATAGTTTTTGTATTAACCAAAGAAAATTGCATTGTTTCAAATAATAAAAAATTTACTTCTATCGTTGCTTAGAGATTCGAACTCTCACGGGGAAACCCATGTACTTAGCAGGCACACACCTTAACCACTCGGCCAAAGCAACATGTGTGTTATTTTATTGTATATGAAAAAAACGGATTAATATCTATTTAAGAGATTTTTTCCAACAACTTACTTTGATACAATGTAATATTTGTTTTTAAGTACTTTCTCAACCTACTGAATCACAAAGACTCTCAAACTCATGACGTCCCATTTAGGAGAGCCACTACATGCCACTAAAAAGTGCACAAGATCATTTACTGGTTAAAGAGTTAATGTACTTCAATAAAAAGTTTAAAACGAACTTCAATATTTTAAAATAGTTACAAGATTTTATTTTTTATTTTTTGGAATTAACCAAAGAAAATTGCATTTTTCAAATAATTTAAAATTTACTTTTATCGTTGCTTGAGAGATTTGGACTCTCGTTGGGAAAACACATGTACTTAGCAGGCACACGCCCTAACCACTCGGCTAAAAAAACTTGTGTGTTCTTTTATGGTAGAAAAATCGAAACGGATCATTATTTTTTTTTTTAGTTTTTTTTTCTACAAATTACTCTGTTTCAATGTAATATTTGTTTATAACTACTTCCTCAACCTACTAAATCACAAAGAATCAATATTTCCCAAATGGGGTCAATCCCATGACCTCCTATATCGGAAGCTACTTCATGCCGCTAAAAAGACCACAAGATCATTTACTGGTTAAAGAGTTCATATCCTACAATTAAAAATTTAAAAGAATTTCATTATTTCAAAATAGTTTTTGTATTAACCAAAGAAAATTGCATTGTTTCAAATAATAAAAATTTACTTCTATCGTTGCCGAGAGATTCGAACTCTCGCGGGAAACCCCATGTACTTAGAGGCACACGCCTTAACCACTCGGCCAAAGCAACATTGTACGGATGAGATTAAAACTTACTTTGATACAATGTAATCTTTCTCAACCTACTGAATCACAAAGACTCTCAAACTCATGATTAGGAAAATTTACAAGATCGGTTAAAGAGTTAATCAATTTTATTCAATTTTTAAAATAGTTATTTTGTATTGCAAAAAGAAAATAAATTGATTGGCTATCGTTGCTTGAGAGACTTCGGCACACTCTCGGCGGCCCCATGTACAATTAGCAGGAATCACAGCTTAACCACTCGGCCAAAGCAACATGTGTGTTATTTTATTTATTTATGAAAAATAACGGATTAATATTGATTTAAGAGATTTTTGTACCAACAACTTACTTCAATGTAATACTTTGTTTTTAAGTACTTTCTCAACCTACTAAATCACAAAGACTCTCAAACTCATGACGTCCCATTCAGGAGAGCCACTACATGCCACTAAAAAGTGCACAAGATCATTTACTGGTTAAAGAGTTAATGTACTTCAATAAAAAGTTTAAAACGAACTTCAATATTTTAAAATAGTTACAAGATTTTATTTCCAAAGGCATTTTTCAAATAATTTAAAATTTACTTTTATCGCATGCTAAGATTTGGACTCTCGTTGGGAAATTCTTAGCAGGCGCCCTATCCACTCGGCTAAAAACTTGTGTGTTCTTTTGAGAAAAATCATGATTATTTTTTTTTTTCTACAAATTACTCTGTTTCAATGTAATATTTGTTTATAACTACTTCCTCAACCTACTAAATCACAAAGAATCACCCAAATGGGGCTTCAATCCCATGACCTCCTATATCGGAGGCTACTTCATGCCGCTAAAAAGACCACAAGATCATTTACTGGTTAAAGAGTTCATATCCTACAATTAAAAATTTAAAAGAATTTCATTATTTCAAAATAGTTTGTATTAACCAAAGAAAATTGCATTGTTTCAAATAATAAAAATTTACTTCTATCGTTGCTGAGAGATTCGAACTCTTGTACTTTTAACCACTTTGCGGATTGAGATTTTAACAACTTACTTTGATACAATGTAATATTTGTTTTTAAGTACTTTCTCAACCTACTGAATCACAAAGACTCTCAAACTCATGACGTTTTTAATGTAAAAAGGACAAGATCATTTACTGGTTAAAGAGTTAATGTCTTGAACTTCAATTTTTAAAATAGTTACAAGGGAATTAACTTGCATTTTTCAAATAATTTAAAATTTACTTTTATAGAGATTTGGACTCTCGTTGGGAAAACACATGTACTTATAGCCTTGTGTGTTCTTTTATCGAAACGGATGTTTCAATGTAATTTTGTTTATAACTACTTCCTCAGAATCAATATTAAAAATCTGACCTGGAGAGCTACTTCAAAAAATTCATTTACTGCGAATTTCATGTTTTTGATTAAAAAAAAAATTCAAATGTTAGAGATTCAACTCAAACCCCTATGTTCAGCCAAAAGCCGTCTGATTATACATTACTGGTTAATCCGAACTTCTATCCTTGCAGAAGAGGATTTTTACTCATTCTGCGAGGTTTTGGACGAAGTGTACTTTTAACCACTTGTCTTAGCTTATTTGATACAATGTAATATTTGTTTTTTGTTTCTCAGAATTGAGTGATTTAGGAAGCTGCCACTAAAAAGTCACAAGATCATTTTGGTTAAAGAGTTAATGTACTTCAATAAAAATTTATTCAATATTTTAAAATAACATTTTTTTTTTTATTAAAGTTTTCCTTTTATCGTTGCTTGTAATGTACTTTTCATATATTCATTATTTTCTACAAATTACTAATGTAATATTTGTTTATAACTACTTCCTCAACCTACTAAATCATAATATATAATATGACCTATATAGAGCTACTTCATATCATTTACTGGTTTTCGGTAAACTTTCCGAGGCACTACTGTAGGTGGTGTTTTGGAAATAAATTAATAAGTAATAATAAAGGACTGACGGGCCACCCCACTGTACAAGGGTTAAAGAGTTAATGTACTTGGTTACAACCAAAGAAAATTGCATTTTTCAAATAATTTAAAATTTACTTTTATCGTTGCTTGAGAGATTTGGAAAAACGCATGTACTTAGCAGGCACACGGGCTAAAAAAACTTGTGTGTTCTTTTATGGTAGAAAAATCGAAACGGATCATTATTTTTTTTAGTTTTTTTTCTACAAATTACTCTGTTTCAATGTAATATTTGTTTATAACTACTTCCTCAACCTACTAAATCACAAAGAATCAATATTTCCCAAATGAATCCCATGACCTCCTATATCGGAGAGCTACTTCATGCCGCTAAAAAGACCACAAGATCATTTACTGGTTAAAGAGTTCATATCCTACAATTAAAAATTTAAAACGAATTTCATTATTTCAAAATAGTTTTTGTATTAACCAAAGAAAATTGCATTGTTTCAAATAATTAAAAATTTACTTCTATCGTTGCTGAGAGATTCGAACTCTCGCGGGAAACCCCATGTACTTAGCAGGCACACGCCTTAACCACTCGGCCAAAGCAACATGTGTGTTATTTTATTGTATATGAAAAAAACGGATTATATCTTTTTAAGAGATTTTTTCCAACAACTTACTTTGATACAATGTAATATTTGTTTTTAAGTACTTTCTCAACCTACTAATCACAAAGACTCTCAAACTCATGACGTCCCATTTAGGAGAGCCACTACATGCCACTAAAAAGTCACAAGATCATTTACTGGTTAAAGAGTTAATGTACTTCAATAAAAAGTTTAAAACGAACTTCAATATTTTAAAATAGTTACAAGATTTTTTTTTATTTTTTGGAATTAACCAAAGAAAATTGCATTTTTCAAATAATTTAAAATTTACTTTTATCGAGAGATTTGGACTCTCGTTTGTACTTAGCAGGCACACGCCCTCCACTCGGCTAAAAAAACTTGTGTGTTCTTTTATGGTAGAAAAATCGAAACGGATCATTATTTTTTTTAGTTTTTTTTCTACAAATTACTCTGTTTCAATGTAATATTTGTTTATAACTACTTCCTCAACCTACTAAATCACAAAGAATCAATATTTCCCAAATGGGAATCCCATGACCTCCTATATCGGAAGCTACTTCATGCCGCTTCATTTACTGGTTAAAGAGTTCAGGCCACATTGTTTCGTTGCCCGAACTCAAACGTACCCTAACCACTCGGCTGTGTGTGTATCGTTTGTGGCCTCATGGGATGTGTTTTTTTCAGGTTCATTTTGTTTCCACTAAAGATCAGCTGGCGGATATCTTCACCAAACCGCTTCCGGCATCTCGGTTTGGGACTTTGCGCACCAAGCTCAATGTGGTGTCCCACTCACCTTGTGCTTGAGGGGGAGTGTTAGACATATATTTAATATCTCTTTTATTATATAGTTTTGTATAATGTTGTTTATGACTTACTGAGAGATCTAGTCTTTAGCCTAGTTATTAGCTCTCTCTCTTAAGTCTATATTTGTATTCTTCGATCTGTTATCAATTGAATTAACTGTTCCACTCTCATCGTACTTAGAAGGCACACGGCTTAACCACTCGGCCAAAGCAACATGTGTGTTATTTTATTGTATATGAAAAAAACGGATTAATATCTATTTAAGAGATTTTTTCCAACAACTTACTTTGATACAATGTAATATTTGTTTTTAAGTACTTTCTCAACCTACTGAATCACAAAGACTCTCAAACTCATGACGTCCCATTTAGGAGAGCCACTACATGCCACAAAAAAGTGCACAAGATCATTTAGTGGTTAAAGAGTTAATGTACTTCAATAAAAAGTTTAAAACAAACTTCAATATTTAAAAATAGTTACAAGATTTTATTTTTTATTTTTTGGAATTAACCAAAGAAAATTGCATTTTTTAAATAATTTAAAATTTACTTTTATCGCTGCTTGAGAGATTTGGACTCTCGTTGGGAAAACACATGTACTTAGCAGGCACACGCCCTAACCACTCGGCTAAAAAAACTTGTGTGTTCTTTTATGGTAGAAAAATCAAAACGGATCATTATTTTTTTTTTTTAGTTTTTTTTTTCTACAAATTACTCTGTTTCAATGTAATATTTGTTTATAACTACTTCCTCAACCTACTAAATCACAAAGAATCAATATTTTCCAAATGGGGCTCAATCCCATGACCTCCTATATCGGAGAGCTACTTCATGCCGCTAAAAAACGTCATTTAAAAGACAATTTTATGTTTTTTTCCAAAGAAAATTGCATTTTTCAAATAATTTAAAATTTACTTTTATCGTTGCTTGAGAGATTTGGACTCTCGTTGGGAAAACACATGTACTTAGCAGGCACACGCCCTAACCACTCGGCTAAAAAAACTTGTGTGTTCTTTTATGGTAGAAAAATCGAAACGGATCATTTTTTTTTTAGTTTTTTTTTTCTACAAATTACTCTGTTTCAATGTAATATTTGTTTATAACTACTTCCTCAACCTACTAAATCACAAAGAATCAATATTTCCCAAATGGGGCTCAATCCATGACCTCCTATATCGGAGAGCTACTTCATGCCGCTAAAAAGACCACAAGATCATTTACTGGTTAAAGAGTTCATATCCTACAATTAAAAATTTAAAACGAATTTCATTATTTCAAAATAGTTTTTGTATTAACCAAAGAAAATTGCATTGTTTCAAATAATTAAAATATTTACTTCTATCGTTGCCTGAGAATTCAAACTCTCGCGGGGAAACCCCATGTACTTAGCAGGCACACGCCTTAACCACTCGGCCAAAGCAACATGTGTGTTATTTTATTGTATATGCAAAAACGGATTACTATCTTTTTAAGAGATTTTTTCCAATAACTTACTTTGATACAATGTAATATTTGTTTTTTGTACTTTCTCAACCTACTGAATCACAAAGACTCTCAAACTCATGACGTCCTATTTAGGTGAGCCACTTCATTCCAATAAAAAGTCCACAAGATCATTAACTGGTTAAAGAGTTAATGTACTTCAATCAAAAGTTTAAAACGAACTTCAATATTTTAAAATAGTTACAATATATATATATTTTTTTTGGAATTAACCAAAGAAAATTGCATTGTTTCAAATAATTTTAAATTTACTTTTATCGTTTGCTTTGAGAGATTTGGACTCTCGTTGGGAAAAACGCATGTACTTAGCAGGCACACGCCCATAACCACTCGGCTAAAAAAACTTGTGTGTTCTTTTATGGTAGAAAAATCGAAACGGATCATTATTTTTTTTTAGTTTTTTTTTTCTTCTACAAATTACTATTTTTCAATGTAATAATTTGTTTATAACTACTTCCTCAACCCTACTAAATCACAAAGAATCAATATTTCACAAATGGGGGCCAATCCCATGACCTCCTATATCGGAGAGCTACTTCATGCCGCTAAAAAGACCACAAGATCATTTACTGGTTAAAGAGTTCATATCCAACAATTAAAAATTTAAAACGAATTTCAATTATTTCAAAATAGTTTTTGTATTAACCAAAGAAAATTGCATTGTTTCAAATAATTAAAATTTACTTCTATCGTCGCATGAAGATTCAAACGCTCGCGGGGAAACACCATGTACTAAGCAGGCACACGCCTTAACCACTCGGCCAAAGCAACATGTGTGTTTTTGTATTGTATATGAATAAAACGGATTATTATCTTTTTAGAGATTTTTTCCAACAACTTACTTTGATACAATGTAATATTTGTTTTTAAGTACTTTCTCAACCTACTGAATCACAAAGACTCTCATACTCATGACGTCCTATTTAGGAGAGCCACTACATGCCACTATAAAGTCCACAAGATCATTTACTGGTTAAAAGAGTTAATGTACTTCAATAAAAAGTTTAAAACGAACTTCTAATATTTTAAAATAGTTACAAGATTTTATTTTTTATTTTTTGGAATTAACCAAAGAAAATTGCATTTTTCAAATAATTTAAAATTTACTTTTATCGTTGCTTGAGAGATTTGGACTATCGTTAGGAAAAACGCATGAACTTAGCAGGCACACACGCCCTAACCACTCGGCTAAAAAAACTTGTGTGTTCTTTTATGGTAGAAAAATCGAAACAGATCATTATTTTTTTTTAGTTTTTTTTTTTTCTACAAATTACTCTGTTTCAATGTAATATTTGTTTATAACTACTTCCTCAACTTACTAAATCACAAATAATTAATATTCCCAAATGGGGCTCAATCCCATGACCTCCTATATCAGGAGAGCTACTTCATGCCGCTAAAAAGACCACAAGATCATTTACTGGTTAAAGAGTTCATATCCTACAATTAAAAATTTAAAACGAATTTCGTTATTTCAAAATAGGTTTTTGTATTAACCAAAGAAAATTGCATTGTTTCAAATAATTAAAATATTTACTTCTATCGTTGCCTGAGAGATTCGAAACTCTCGCGGGAACCGGAAACCCCATGCACTTAGCAGGCCACACGCCTTAACCACTCGGCCAAAGCAACATGTGTGTTATTTTATTGTATATTCAAAAAACGGATTACTATCTTTTTAAGAGATTTTTTCCCAATAAACTTACTTTGATACAATGTAATATTTGTTTTTTAGTACTTTCTCAACCTACTGAATCACAAAGACTCTCAAACTCATGACGTCCTATTTAGGTGAGCCACTTCATTCCAATAAAAAGTCCACAAGATCATTAACTGGTTAAAGAGTTAATGTACTTCAATCAAAAGTTTAAAACGAACTTCAATATTTTTAAAATAGTTACAATATATATATATATATTTTTTTTTTGGAATTAACCAAAGAAAATTGCATTGTTTCAAATAATTTAAAATTTACTTTTATCGTTGCTTGAGAGATTTGGACTCTCGTTGGGAAAACGCATGTACTTAGCAGGCACACGCCCAAACCACTCGGCTAAAAAAACTTGTGTGTTCTTTTATGGTAGAAAAATCGAAACGGATCATTATTTTTTTTTGTTTTTTTTTCAACAAATTACTATTTTTCAATGTAATATTTGTTTATAACTACTTCCTCAACCAACTAAATCACAAAGAATCAATATTTCCCAAATGGGGCCCAATCCCATGACCTCCTATATCGGAGAGCTACTTCATGCCGCTAAAAAGACCACAAGATCATTTACTGGTTAAAGAGTTTATATCCAACAATTAAAATTTAAAACGAATTTCATTATGTCAAAATAGTTTAACCAAAGAAAATTGCATTGTTTCAAATAATTAAAAATTTACTTCTATCGTCGCATGATAGATTCGAACGCTCGCGGGGAAACACCATGTACTAAGCAGGCCACACGCCTTAACCACTCGGCAAAAGCAACATGTGTGTTTTTGTATTGTATATGAATAAAACGGATTATTATCTTTTTTAGAGAATTTTTTCCAACAACTTATTTTGATACAATGTAATATTTGTTTTTAAGTACTTTCTCAACCTACTAAATCACAAAGACTCTCAAACTCATGACGTCCTATTTAGGAGAGCCACTACATGCCACTATAAAGTCCACAAGATCATTTACTGGTTAAAGAGTTAATGTACTTCAATAAAAAGTTTTAAAACGAACTTCAATATTTTAAAATAGTTACAAGATTTTATTTTTTATTTTTTGGAATTAACCAAAGAAAATTGCATTTTTCAAATAATTTAAAATTTACTTTTATCGTTGCTTGAGAGATTTGGACTCTCGTTGGGAAAACGCATGTACTTAGCAGGCACACGCCCAAACCACTCTGCTAAAAAAACTTGTGTGTTCTTTTATGGTAGAAAAATCGAAACGGATCATTATTTTTTTTAGTTTTTTTTTTCTACAAATTACTATTTTTCAATGTAATATTTGTTTATAACTACTTCCTCAACCTACTAAATCACAAAGAATCAATATTTCCCAAATGGGGCTCAATCCCATGACCTCCTATATCGGAGAGCTACTTCATGCCGCTAAAAAGACCACAAGATCATTTACTGGTTAAAGAGTTCATATCCTACAATTAAAAATTTAAAACGAATTTCATTATTTCAAAATAGTTTTTTGTATTAACCAAAGAAAATTTCATTGTTTCAAATAATTAAAATATTTACTTCTATCGTTGCCTGAGAGATTCGAACTCACGCGGGGAAACCCCATGCACTTAGCAGGCACACGCCTTAACCACTCGGCCAAAGCAACATGTGTGTTATTTTATTGTATATTCAAAAAACGGATTACTATCTTTTTAAGAGATTTTTTCCAATAACATACTTTGATACAATGTAATATTTGTTTTTTAGTACTTTCTCAACCTACTGAATCACAAAGACTCTCAAACTCATGACGTCCTATTTAGGTGAGCCACTTCATTCCAATAAAAAGTCCACAAGATCATTAACTGGTTAAAGAGTTAATGTACTTCAATCAAAAGTTTAAAACGAACTTCAATATTTTAAAATAGTTACAATATATATATATATATATATATATATATATATATATATATATATATATATATATATTGGAATTAACCAAAGAAAATTGCATTGTTTCAAATAATTTAAAATTTACTTTTATCGTTGCTTGAGAGATTTGGACTCTCGTTGGGAAAACGCATGTACTTAGCAGGCACACGCCCAAACCACTCGGCTAAAAAAACTTGTGTGTTCTTTTATGGTAGAAAAATCGAAACGGATCATTATTTTTTTTTAGTTTTTTTTTTCAACAAATTACTATTTTTCAATGTAATATTTGTTTATAACTACTTCCTCAACCTACTAAATCACAAAGAATCAATATTTCCCAAATGGGGCCCAATCCCATGACCTCCTATATCGGAGAGCTACTTCATGCCGCTAAAAAGACCACAAGATCATTTACTGGTTCAAGAGTTCATATCCAACAATTAAAAATTTAAAACGAATTTCATTATTTCAAAATAGTTTAACCAAAGAAAATTGCATTGTTTCAAATAATTAAAAATTTACTTCTATCGTCGCATGATAGATTCGAACGCTCGCGGGGAAACACCACGTACTAAGCAGGCACACGCCTTAACCACTCGGCAAAAGCAAAATGTGTGTTTTTGTACTGTATATGAATAAAACGGATTATTATCTTTTTTAGAGATTTTTTCCAACAACTTATTTTGATACAATGTAATATTTGTTTTTAAGTACTTTCTCAACCTACTGAATCACAAAGACTCTCAAACTCATGACGTCCTATTTAGGAGAGCCACTACATGCCACTATAAAGTCCACAAGATCATTTACAGGTTAAAGAGTTAATGTACTTCAATAAAAAGTTTAAAATGAACTTCAATATTTTAAAATAGTTACAAGATTTTATTTTTTATTTTTTGGAATTAACCAAAGAAAATTGCATTTTTCAAATAATTTAAAATTTACTTTTATCGTTGCTTGAGAGATTTGGACTCTCGTTGGGAAAACGCATGTACTTTGCAGGCACACGCCCAAACCACTCGGCTAAAAAAACTTGTGTGTTCTTTTATGGTAGAAAAATCGAAACGGATCATTATTTTTTTTTAGTTTTTTTTTTTCTACAAATTACTATTTTTCATTGAAATATTTGTTTATAACTACTTCCTCAACCTACTAAATCACAAACAATCAATATTTCCCAAATGGGGCCCAATCCCATGACCTCCTATATCGGAGAGCTACTTCATGCCGCTAAAAAGACCACAAGATCATTTACTGGTTAAAGAGTTCATATCCAACAATTAAAAATTTAAAACGAATTTCATTATTTCAAAATAGTTTTTGTATTAACCAAAGAAAATTGCATTGTTTCAAATAATTAAAACTTTACTTCTATCGTCGCATGATAGATTCGAACCCTCACGGGGAAACACCATGTACTAAGCAGGCACACGCCTTAACCACTCGGCCAAAGCAACATGTGTGTTTTTGTATTGTATATGAATAAAATGGATTATTATCTTTTTTAGAGATTTTTTCCAACAACTTACTTTGATACAATGTAACATTTGTTTTTAAGTACTTTCTCAACCTACTGAATCACAAAGACTCTCAAACTCATGACGTCCTATTTAGGAGAGCCACTACATGCCACTATAAAGTCCACAAGATCATTTATTGGTTAAAGAGTTAATGTACTTCAATCAAAAGTTTAAAACGAACTTCAATATTTTAAAATAGTTACAAGATTTTATTTTTTATTTTTTGGAATTAACCAAAGAAAATTGCATTTTTCAAATAATTTAAAATTTACTTTTATCGTTGCTTGAGAGATTTGGACTATCGTTGGGAAAACGCATGTACTTAGCAGGCACACGCCCTAACCACTCGGCTAAAAAAACTTGTGTGTTCTTTTATGGCAGAAAAATCGAAACGGATCATTATTTTTTTTTTAGTTTTTTTTTTCTACAAATTACTCTGTTTCAATGTAATATTTGTTTATAACTACTTCCTTAACTTACTAAATCACAAAGAATCATTATTTCCCAAATGGGGCTCAATCCCATGACCTCCTATATAGGAGAGCTACTCCATGCCGCTAAGAAGACCACAAGATCATTTACTGGTTAAAGAGTTCATATCCTACAATTAAAAATTTAAAATGAATTTCGTTATTTCAAAATAGTTTTTGTATTAACCAAAGAAAATTGCATTGTTTCAAATAATTAAAAAATTTACTTCTATCGTTGCGTGAGATATTCAAACTGGCGCGGGGAAACCCCATGTACTTAGCAGGCACACGCCTTAACCACTCGGCCAAAGCAACATGTGTGTTATTTTATTGTATATGAAAAAAATGGATTAGTATCTTTTTAAGAGATTTTTTCCAACAACTTACTTTGATACAATGTAATATTTGTTTTTAAGTACTTTCTCAACCTACGGAATCACAAAGACTCTCAAACTCATGACGTCCCATTTAGGAGAGCCACTACATGCCTCTAAAAAGTGCACAAGATCATTTACTGGTTTAAGAGTTAATGTACTTCTATAAAAAGTTTATAACGAATTTCAATATTTTAAAATAGTTACAAGATTTTATTTTTTATTTTTTGGAATTAACCAAAGAAAATTGCATTTTTCAAATAATTTAAAATTTACTTTTATCGTTGCTTGAGAGATTTGGACTATCGTTGGGAAAACACATGTACTTAGCAGGCACACGCCCTAACCACTCGGCTAAAAAAACTTGTGTGTTCTTTTATGGTAAAAAAATCGAAACGGATCATTATTTTTTTTTTTGTTTTTTTTTTCTACAAATTACTCTGTTGCAATGTAATATTTGTTTATAACTACTTCGTCAACCTACTAAATCACAAAGAATCAATATTTCCCAAATGGGGCTCAATCCCATGACCTCCTATATAGGAGAGCTACTTCATGCCGCTAAAAAGATCACAAGATCATTTATTGGTTAAAGAGTTCATATCCTACAATTAAATGTTTAAAACGAATTTCATTATTTCAAAATAGTTTTTGTATTAACCAAAGAAAATTGCATTGTTACAAATAATTAATAATTTACTTCTATTGTTGCCTGAGAGATTCAAACTCTCGTGGGGAAACACCATGTACTAAGCTGGCACACGCCTTAACCACTCGGCCAAAGCAACTTGTATGTTTTTGTATTGTATATGAAAAAACAGATTATTATCTTTTTTTGAGATTTTTTCCAACAACTTACTTTGATACACTGTAATATTTGTTTTTAAGTACTTTCTCAACCTACTGAATCACAAAGACTCTCAAACTGTAAGATATATTAAATATAATATATTTAATATAATATATATTAAATATAATATAATATATCTATAATATATATATAATATATATTTGAGAAGAGAGAGAGAGAAGGAGAATTGAATTCACTTGATTGATTTAGAATGCTTGAATACAAGGACTATTTATACTAATGATAATTAACTCAAATGCTAAAATTAAGGAGTTAATGCTCCATGTAAAGCTAACATCATGGACATGTTAACCAACTAACTCATCTTACTTGGTTTAATATAATAATAATATTATTATAACACAAACTCATGACGTCCTATTTAGGAGAGCCACTTCATGCCACTAAAAAGTCCGCAAGATCATTAACTGGTTAAAGAGTTAATGTGCTTCAATCAAAAGTTTAAAACGAACTTCAATATTTTAAAATAGTTACAATATTTTTTTTATTTTTTTTTTGGAATTAACCAAAGAAAATTGCATTGTTTCAAATAATTTAAAATTTACTTTTATGGTTGCTTGAGAGATTTGGACTCTCGTTGGGAAAACGCATGTACTTAGCAGGCACACGCCTTAACCACTCGGCCAAAGCAACATGTGTGTTATTTTATTGTATATGAAAAAAAACAGATTACTATCTTTTTAAGAGATTTTTTCCAACAACTTACTTTGATACAATGTAATATTTGTTTTTTAGTACTTTCTCAACCTACTGAATCACAAAGACTCTCAAACTTATGACGTCCTATTTAGGAGAGCCACTTCATGCCACTAAAAAGTCCACAAGATCATTAACTGGTTAAAGAGTTAATGTACTTCAATCAAAAGTTTAAAACGAACTTCAATATTTTAAAATAGTTACAAGTTTTTATTTTTTATTTTTTGGAATTAACCAAAGAAAATTGCAATTTTCAAATAATTTAAAATTTACTTTTATCGTTGCTTGAGAGATTTGGACTATTGTTGGGAAAACGCATGTACTTAGCAGGCACACGCCCTAACCACTCGGCTAAAAAAACTTGTGTGTTCTTTTATGGTAGAAAAATCGAAACGGATCATTATTTTTTTTTAGTTTTTTTTTTTCTACAAATTTCTCTGTTTCAATGTAATATTTGTTTATAACTACTTCCTCAACATACTAAATCACAAAGAATTAATATTTCCCAAATGGGGCTCAATCCCATGACCTCCTATATAGGAGAGCTACTTCATGCCGCTAAAAAGACCACAAGATCATTTACTGGTTAAAGAGTTCATATCCTACAATTAAAAATTTAAAATGAATTTCGTTATTTCAAAATAGTTTTTGTATTAACCAAAGAAAATTGCATTGTTTCAAATAATTAAAAACTTTACTTCTATCGTTGCCTGAGAGATTCGAACTCTCGCGAAGAAACACCATGTACTAAGCAAGCACACGCCTTAACCACTCGGCCAAAGCAACATGTATGTTTTTGTATTGTATATGAATAAAACGGTTTATTATCTTTTTTAGAGATTTTTTCCAACAACTTAATTTGATACAATATAATATTTGTTTTTAAGTACTTTCTCAACCAACTGAATCACAAAGACTCTCAAACTCATGACGTCCTATTTAGGAGAGCCACTACATGCCACTATAAAGTCCACAAGATTATTTACTGGTTAAAGAGTTAATGTACTTCAATAATAAGTTTAAAACGAACTTCAATATTTTAAAATAGTTACAAGATTTTATTTTTTATTTTTTGGAATTAACCAAAGAAAATTGCATTTTTCAAATAATTTAAAATTTACTTTTATCGTTGCTTGAGAGATTTGGACTATCGTTGGGAAAACGCATGTACTTAGCAGGCACACGCCCTAACCACTCGGCTAAAAAAACTTGTGTGTTCTTTTATGGTAGAAAAATCGAAACGGATCATTATTTTTTTTTAGTTTTTTTTATTTCTACAAATTACTCTGTTTCAATGTAATATTTGTTTATAACTACTTCCTCAACATACTAAATCACAAAGAATCAATATTTCCCAAATGGGGCTCAATCCCATGACCTCCTATATAGGAGAGCTACTTCATGCCGCTAAAAAGACCACAAGATCATTTACTGGTTAAAGAGTTCATATCCTACAATTAAAATTTTAAAACGAATTTCGTTATTTCAAAATAGTTTTTGTATTAACCAAAGAAAATTGCATTGTTTCAAATAATTAAAAAATTTACTTCTATCGTTGCCTGAGAGATTCGAACTCTCGTGGGGAAGTCCCATGTACATAGCAGGCACACGCCTTAACCACTCGGCCAAAGCAACATGTTTGTTATTTTATTGTATATGAAGAAAATGGATTATTATCTTTTTAAGAGATTTTTTCTAATAACTTACTTTGATACAATGTAATATTTGTTTTTTAGTACTTTCTCAACCTACTGAATCACAAAGACTCTCAAACTCATGACGTCCTATTTAGGTGAGCCACTTCATTCCAATAAAAAGTCCACAAGATCATTAACTGGTTAAAGAGTTAATGTACTTCAATCAAAAGTTTAAAACGAACTTCAATATTTTAAAATAGTTACAAGTTTTTATTTTTTATTTTTTGGAATTAACCAAAGAAAATTGCATTTTTCAAATAATTTAAAATTTACTTTTATCGTTGCTTGAGAGATTTGGACTATCGTTGGGAAAACGCATGTACTTAGCAGGCACACGCCCTAACCACTCGGCTAAAAAAACTTGTGTGTTCTTTTATGGTAGAAAAATCGAAACGGATCATTATTTTTTTTTAGTTTTTTTTATTTCTACAAATTACTCTGTTTCAATGTAATATTTGTTTATAACTACTTCCTCAACATACTAAATCACAAAGAATCAATATTTCCCAAATGGGGCTCAATCCCATGACCTCCTATATAGGAGAGCTACTTCATGCCGCTAAAAAGACCACAAGATCATTTACTGGTTAAAGAGTTCATATCCTACAATTAAAATTTTAAAACGAATGTCGTTATTTCAAAATAGTTTTTGTATTAACCAAAGAAAATTGCATTGTTTCAAATAATTAAAAAATTTACTTCTATCGTTGCCTGAGAGATTTGAACTCTCGTGGGGAAATCCCATGTACATAGCAGGCACACGCCTTAACCACTCGGCCAAAGCAACATGTTTGTTATTTTATTGTATATGTAAAAAATGGATTATTATCTTTTTAACAGATTTTTTCTAATAACTTACTTTGATACAATGTAATATTTGTTTTTTAGTACTTTCTCAACCTACTGAATCACAAAGACTCTCAAACTCATGACGTCCTATTTAGGTGAGCCACTTCATTCCAATAAAAAGTCCACAAGATCATTAACTGGTTAAAGAGTTATTTTTTTTTTAGTTTTTTTTTTTCTACAAATTACTCTGTTTCAATGTAATATTTGTTTATAACTACTTCCTCAACTTACTAAATCACAAAGAATCATTATTTCCCAAATGGGGCTCAATCCCATGACCTCCTATATAGGAGAGCTACTTCATGCCGCTAAAAAGACCACAAGATCATTTACTGGTTAAAGAGTTCTTATCCTACAATTAAAAATTTAAAACGAATTTCGTTATTTCAAAATAGTTTTTGTATTAACCAAAGAAAATTGCATTGTTTCAAATAATTAAAAAATTTACTTCTATCGTTGCCTGAGAGATTCAAACTGGCGCGGGGAAACCCCATGTACTTAGCAGGCACACGCCTTAACCACTCGGCCAAAGCAACATGTGTGTTATTTTATTTTATATGAAAAAAACGGATTAGTATCTTTTTAAGAGATTTTTTCCAACAACTTACTTTGATACAATGTAATATTTGTTTTTAAGTACTTTCTCAACCTACGGAATCACAAAGACTCTCAAACTCATGACGTCCCATTTAGGAGAGCCACTACATGCCTCTAAAAAGTGCACAAGATCATTTACTGGTTTAAGAGTTAATGTACTTCTATAAAAAGTTTAAAACGAATTTCAATATTTTAAAATAGTTACAAGATTTTATTTTTTATTTTTTGGAATTAACCAAAGAAAATTGCATTTTTCAAATAATTTAAAATTTACTTTTATCGTTGCTTGAGAGATTTGGACTATCGTTGGGAAAACACATGTACTTAGCAGGCACACGCCCTAACCACTCGGCTAAAAAAACTTGTGTGTTCTTTTATGGTAAAAAAATCGAAACGGATCATTATTTTTTTTTTAGTTTTTTTTTTCTACAAATTACTCTGTTGCAATGTAATATTTGTTTATAACTACTTCGTCAACCTACTAAATCACAAAGAATCAATATTTCCCAAATGGGGCTCAATCCCATGACCTCCTATATAGGAGAGCTACTTCATGCCGCTAAAAAGACCACAAGATCATTTATTGGTTAAAGAGTTCATATCCTACAATTAAATGTTTAAAACGAATTTCATTATTTCAAAATAGTTTTTGTATTAACCAAAGAAAATTGCATTGTTACAAATAATTAATAATTTACTTCTATTGTTGCTTGAGAGATTCAAACTCTCGCGGGGAAACACCATGTACTAAGCTGGCACACGCCTTAACCACTCGGCCAAAGCAACTTGTATGTTTTTGTATTGTATATGAAAAAACAGATTATTATCTTTTTTTGAGATTTTTTCCAACAACTTACTTTGATACACTGTAATATTTGTTTTTAAGTACTTTCTCAACCTACTGAATCACAAAGACTCTCAAACTGTAAGATATATTAAATATAATATATTTAATATAATATATATTAAATATAATATAATATATCTATAATATATATATAATATATATTTGAGAAGAGAGAGAGAGAAGGAGAATTGAATTCACTTGATTGATTTAGAATGCTTGAATACAAGGACTATTTATACTAATGATAATTAACTCAAATGCTAAAATTAAGGAGTTAATGCTCCATGTAAAGCTAACATCATGGACATGTACTGCACCTATAATTACTCCCATTATTTTTAACCAACTAACTCATCTTACTTGGTTTAATATAATAATAATATTATTATAACACAAACTCATGACGTCCTATTTAGGAGAGCCACTTCATGCCACTAAAAAGTCCGCAAGATCATTAACTGGTTAAAGAGTTAATGTGCTTCAATCAAAAGTTTAAAACGAACTTCAATATTTTAAAATAGTTACAATATTTTTTTTATTTTTTTTTTGGAATTAACCAAAGAAAATTGCATTGTTTCAAATAATTTAAAATTTACTTTTATGGTTGCTTGAGAGATTTGGACTCTCGTTGGGAAAACGCATGTACTTAGCAGGCACACGCCTTAACCACTCGGCCAAAGCAACATGTGTGTTATTTTATTGTATATGAAAAAAACAGATTACTATCTTTTTAAGAGATTTTTTCCAACAACTTACTTTGATACAATGTAATATTTGTTTTTTAGTACTTTCTCAACCTACTGAATCACAAAGACTCTCAAACTTATGACGTCCTATTTAGGAGAGCCACTTCATGCCACTAAAAAGTCCACAAGATCATTTACTGGTTAAAGAGTTAATGTACTTCAATCAAAAGTTTAAAACGAACTTCAATATTTTAAAATAGTTAAAAGTTTTTATTTTTTATTTTTTGGAATTAACCAAAGAAAATTGCATTTTTCAAATAATTTAAAATTTACTTTTATCGTTGCTTGAGAGATTTGGACTATTGTTGGGAAAACGCATGTACTTAGCAGGCACACGCCCTAACCACTCGGCTAAAAAAACTTGTGTGTTCTTTTATGGTAGAAAAATCGAAACGGATCATTATTTTTTTTTAGTTTTTTTTTTTTCTACAAATTTCTCTGTTTCAATGTAATATTTGTTTATAACTACTTCCTCAACATACTAAATCACAAAGAATTAATATTTCCCAAATGGGGCTCAATCCCATGACCTCCTATATAGGAGAGCTACTTCATGCCGCTAAAAAGACCACAAGATCATTTACTGGTTAAAGAGTTCATATCCTACAATTAAAAATTTAAAATGAATTTCGTTATTTCAAAATAGTTTTTGTATTAACCAAAGAAAATTGCATTGCTTCAAATAATTAAAAAATTTACTTCTATCGTTGCCTGAGAGATTCGAACTCTAGCGAAGAAACACCATGTACTAAGCAGGCACACGTCTTAACCACTCGGCCAAAGCAACATGTATGTTTTTGTATTGTATATGAATAAAACGGTTTATTATCTTTTTTAGAGATTTTTTCCAACAACTTAATTTGATACAATATAATATTTGTTTTTAAGTACTTTCTCAACCAACTGAATCACAAAGACTCTCAAACTCATGACGTCCTATTTAGGAGAGCCACTACATGCCACTATAAAGTCCACAAGATTATTTACTGGTTAAAGAGTTAATGTACTTCAATAATAAGTTTAAAACGAACTTCAATATTTTAAAATAGTTACAAGATTTTATTTTTTATTTTTTGGAATTAACCAAAGAAAATTGCATTTTTCAAATAATTTAAAATTTACTTTTATCGTTGCTTGAGAGATTTGGACTATCGTTGGGAAAACGCATGTACTTAGCAGGCACATGCCCTAACCACTCGGCTAAAAAAACTTGTGTGTTCTTTTATGGTAGAAAAATCGAAACGGATCATTATTTTTTTTTAGTTTTTTTTATTTCTACAAATTACTCTGTTTCAATGTAATATTTGTTTATAACTACTTCCTCAACATACTAAATCACAAAGAATCAATATTTCCCAAATGGGGCTCAATCCCATGACCTCCTATATAGGAGAGCTACTTCATGCCGCTAAAAAGACCACAAGATCATTTACTGGTTAAAGAGTTCATATCCTACAATTAAAATTTTAAAACGAATTTCGTTATTTCAAAATAGTTTTTGTATTAACCAAAGAAAATTGCATTGTTTCAAATAATTAAAAAATTTACTTCTACCGTTGCCTGAGAGATTCGAACTCTCGTGGGGAAATCCCATGTACATAGCAGGCACACGCCTTAACCACTCGACCAAAGCAACATGTTTGTTATTTTATTGTATATGAAAAAAATGGATTATTATATTTTTTAAGAGATTTTTTCTAATAACTTACTTTGATACAATGTAATATTTGTTTTTTAGTACTTTCTCAACCTACTGAATCACAAAGACTCTCAAACTCATGACGTCCTATTTAGGTGAGCCACTTCATTCCAATAAAAAGTCCACAAGATCATTAACTGGTTAAAGAGTTAATGTACTTCAATCAAAAGTTTAAAACGAACTTCAATATTTTAAAATAGTTACAAGTTTTTATTTTTTATTTTTTGGAATTAACCAAAGAAAATTGCATTTTTCAAATAATTTAAAATTTACTTTTATCGTTGCTTAGGGATTTGGACTATCGTTGGGAAAACGCATGTACTTAGCAGGCACACGCCCTAACCACTCGGCTAAAAAAACTTGTGTGTTCTTTTATGGTAGAAAAATCGAAATGGATCATTAATTTTTTTTAGTTTTTTTTTTTTGCTACAAATTTCTCTGTTTCAATGTAATATTTGTTTATAACTACTTCCTCAACATACTAAATCACAAAGAATCAATATTTCCCAAATGGGGCTCAATCCCATGACCTCCTATATAGGAGAGCTACTTCATGCCGCTAAAAAGACCACAAGATCATTTACTGGTTAAAGAGTTCATATCCTACAATTAAAAATTTAAAATGAATTTCGTTATTTCAAAATAGTTTTTGTATTAACCAAAGAAAATTGCATTGTTTCAAATAATTAAAAAATTTACTTCTATCGTTGCCTGAGAGATTCGAACTCTCGCGGAGAAACACCATGTACTAAGCAGGCACACGCCTTAATCACTCGGCCAAAGCAACATGTGTGTTTTTGAATTGTATATGAATAAAACGGTTTATTATCTTTTTTAGAGATTTTTTCCAACAACTTAATTTGATACAATATAATATTTGTTTTTAAGTACTTTCTCAACCAACTGAATCACAAAGACTCTCAAACTCATGACGTCCTATTTAGGAGAGCCACTACATGCCACTATAAAGTCCACAAGATTATTTACTGGTTAAAGAGTTAATGTACTTCAATAATAAGTTTAAAACGAACTTCAATATTTTAAAATAGTTACAAGATTTTATTTTTTATTTTTTGGAATTAACCAAAGAAAATTGCATTTTTCAAATAATTTAAAATTTACTTTTATCGTTGCTTGAGAGATTAGGACTATCGTTGGGAAAACGCATGTACTTAGCAGGCACACGCCCTAACCACTCGGCTAAAAAAACTTTTGTGTTCTTTTATGGTAGAAAAATCGAAACGGATCATTATTTTTTTTTAGTTTTTTTTTTCTACAAATTACTCTGTTTCAATGTAATATTTGTTTATAACTACTTCCTCAACCTACTAAATCACAAAGAATCAATATTTCCCAAATGGGGCACAATCCCATGACCTCCTATATAGGAGAGCTACTTCATGCCGCAAAAAAGACCACAAGATCATTTACTGGTTAAAGAGTTCATATCCTACAATTAAAATTTTAAAACGAATTTCGTTATTTCAAAATAGTTTTTGTATTAACCAAAGAAAATTGCATTGTTTCATATAATAAAAAATTTACTTCTATCGTCGCATGATAGATTCGAACGCTCACGGGGAAACACCATGTACTAAGCAGGCACACGCCTTAACCACTCGGGCAAAGCAACATGTGTGTTTTTGTATTGTATATGAATAAAACGGATTATTAACTTTTATAGAGATTTTTTCCAACAACTTACTTTGATACAATGTAATATTTTTTTTTAAGTACTTTCTCAACCTACTGAATCACAGACTCTCAAACTCATGACGCCCTATTTAGGAGAGCCACTACATGCCACTATAAAGTCCACAAGATCATTTACTGGTTAAAGAGTTAATGTACTTCAATAAAAAGTTTAAAACGAACTTCAATATTTTAAAATAGTTACAAGATTTTATTTTTTATTTTTTGGAATTAACCAAAGAAAATTGCATTTTTCAAATAAATTAAAATTTACTTTTATCGCTGCTTGAGAGATTTGGACTCTCGTTGGGAAAACACATGTACTTAGCAGGCACACGCCCTAACCACTCGGCTAAAAAAACTTGTGTGTTCTTTTATGGTAGAAAAATCGAAACGGATCATTTTTTTTTTAGTTTTTTTTTTTTCTACAAATTACTCTGTTTCATTGTAATGTTTGTTTATAACTAATTCCTCAACCTACTAAATCACATAGAATCAATATTTCCCAAATGGGGCTCAATCTCATGACCACCTATATCGGAGAGCTACTTCATGCCGCTAAAAAGACCACAAGATCATTTACTGGTTAAAGAGTTCATATCCTACAATTAAAAATTTAAAACGAATTTCATTATTTCAAAATAGTTTTTGTATTAACCAAAGAAAATTGCATTGTTTCAAATAATTAAAATATTTACTTCTATCGTTGCATGAGAAATTCAAACTCTCGCGGGGAAACCCCATGTACTTAGCAGGCACACGCCTTAACCACTCGGCCAAAGCAACATGTGTGTTATTTTATTGTATATGCAAAGAACGGATTACAATCTTTTTAAGAAATTTTTTCCAATAACTTACTTTGATACAATGTAATATTTGTTTTTTAGTACTTTCTCAACCTACTGAATCACAAAGACTCTCAAACTCATGACGTCCTATTTAGGTGAGCCACTTCATTCCAATAAAAAGTCCACAAGATCATTAACTGGTTAAAGAGTTAATGTACTTCAATCAAAAGTTTAAAACGAACTTCAATATTTTAAAATAGTTACAAGTTTTTATTTTTTATTTTTTGGAATTAACCAAAGAAAATTGCATTTTTCAAATAATTTAAAATTTACTTTTATCGTTGCTTAGGGATTTGGACTATCGTTGGGAAAACGCATGTACTTAGCAGGCACACGCCCTAACCACTCGGCTAAAAAAACTTGTGTGTTCTTTTATGGTAGAAAAATCGAAATGGATCATTAATTTTTTTTAGTTTTTTTTTTTGCTACAAATTTCTCTGTTTCAATGTAATATTTGTTTATAACTACTTCCTCAACATACTAAATCACAAAGAATCAATATTTCCCAAATGGGGCTCAGTCCCATGACCTCCTATATCGGAGAGCTACTTCATGCCGCTAAAAAGACCACAAGATCATTTACTGGTTAAAGAGTTCATATCCTACAATTAAAAATTTAAAATGAATTTCGTTATTTCAAAATAGTTTTTGTATTAACCAAAGAAAATTGCATTGTTTCAAATAATTAAAAAATTTACTTCTATCGTTGCCTGAGAGATTCGAACTCTCGCGGAGAAACACCATGTACTAAGCAGGCACACGCCTTAACCACTCGGCCAAAGCAACATGTGTGTTTTTGAATTGTATATGAATAAAACGGTTTATTATCTTTTTTAGAGATTTTTTCCAACAACTTAATTTGATACAATATAATATTTGTTTTTAAGTACTTTCTCAACCAACTGAATCACAAAGACTCTCAAACTCATGACGTCCTATTTAGGAGAGCCACTACATGCCACTATAAAGTCCACAAGATTATTTACTGGTTAAAGAGTTAATGTACTTCAATAATAAGTTTAAAACGAACTTCAATATTTTAAAATAGTTACAAGATTTTATTTTTTATTTTTTGGAATTAACCAAAGAAAATTGCATTTTTCAAATAATTTAAAATTTACTTTTATCGTTGCTTGAGAGATTAGGACTATCGTTGGGAAAACGCATGTACTTAGCAGGCACACGCCCTAACCACTCGGCTAAAAAAACTTTTGTGTTCTTTTATGGTAGAAAAATCGAAACGGATCATTATTTTTTTTTAGTTTTTTTTTTCTACAAATTACTCTGTTTCAATGTAATATTTGTTTATAACTACTTCCTCAACCTACTAAATCACAAAGAATCAATATTTCCCAAATGGGGCCCAATCCCATGACCTCCTATATAGGAGAGCTACTTCATGCCGCAAAAAAGACCACAAGATCATTTACTGGTTAAAGAGTTCATATCCTACAATTAAAATTTTAAAACGAATTTCGTTATTTCAAAATAGTTTTTGTATTAACCAAAGAAAATTGCATTGTTTCATATAATAAAAAATTTACTTCTATCGTCGCATGATAGATTCGAACGCTCACGGGGAAACACCATGTACTAAGCAGGCACACGCCTTAACCACTCGGGCAAAGCAACATGTGTGTTTTTGTATTGTATATGAATAAAACGGATTATTAACTTTTATAGAGATTTTTTCCAACAACTTACTTTGATACAATGTAATATTTTTTTTTAAGTACTTTCTCAACCTACTGAATCACAGACTCTCAAACTCATGACGCCCTATTTAGGAGAGCCACTACATGCCACTATAAAGTCCACAAGATCATTTACTGGTTAAAGAGTTAATGTACTTCAATAAAAAGTTTAAAACGAACTTCAATATTTTAAAATAGTTACAAGATTTTATTTTTTATTTTTTGGAATTAACCAAAGAAAATTGCATTTTTCAAATAATTTAAAATTTACTTTTATCGCTGCTTGAGAGATTTGGACTCTCGTTGGGAAAACACATGTACTTAGCAGGCACACGCCCTAACCACTCGGCTAAAAAAACTTGTGTGTTCTTTTATGGTAGAAAAATCGAAACGGATCATTTTTTTTTTAGTTTTTTTTTTTCTACAAATTACTCTGTTTCATTGTAATGTTTGTTTATAACTAATTCCTCAACCTACTAAATCACAAAGAATCAATATTTCCCAAATGGGGCTCAATCTCATGACCACCTATATCGGAGAGCTACTTCATGCCGCTAAAAAGACCACAAGATCATTTACTGGTTAAAGAGTTCATATCCTACAATTAAAAATTTAAAACGAATTTCATTATTTCAAAATAGTTTTTGTATTAACCAAAGAAAATTGCATTGTTTCAAATAATTAAAATATTTACTTCTATCGTTGCCTGAGAAATTCAAACTCTCGCGGGGAAACCCCATGTACTTAGCAGGCACACGCCTTAACCACTCGGCCAAAGCAACATGTGTGTTATTTTATTGTATATGCAAAGAACGGATTACAATCTTTTTAAGAAATTTTTTCCAATAACTTACTTTGATACAATGTAATATTTGTTTTTTAGTACTTTCTCAACCTACTGAATCACAAAGACTCTCAAACTCATGACGTCCTATTTAGGTGAGCCACTTCATTCCAATAAAAAGTCCACAAGATCATTAACTGGTTAAAGAGTTAATGTACTTCAATCAAAAGTTTAAAACGAACTTCAATATTTTAAAATAGTTACAAGTTTTTATTTTTTATTTTTTGGAATTAACCAAAGAAAATTGCATTTTTCAAATAATTTAAAATTTACTTTTATCGTTGCTTAGGGATTTGGACTATCGTTGGGAAAACGCATGTACTTAGCAGGCACACGCCCTAACCACTCGGCTAAAAAAACTTGTGTGTTCTTTTATGGTAGAAAAATCGAAATGGATCATTATTTTTTTTTAGTTTTTTTTTTTGCTACAAATTTCTCTGTTTCAATGTAATATTTGTTTATAACTACTTCCTCAACATACTAAATCACAAAGAATCAATATTTCCCAAATGGGGCTCAATCCCATGACCTCCTATATAGGAGAGCTACTTCATGCCGCTAAAAAGACCACAAGATCATTTACTGGTTAAAGAGTTCATATCCTACAATTAAAAATTTAAAATGAATTTCGTTATTTCAAAATAGTTTTTGTATTAACCAAAGAAAATTGCATTGTTTCAAATAATTAAAAAATTTACTTCGATCGTTGCCTGAGAGATTCGAACTCTCGCGGAGAAACACCATGTACTAAGCAGGCGCACGCCTTAACCACTCGGCCAAAGCAACATGTGTGTTTTTGAATTGTATATGAATAAAACGGTTTATTATCTTTTTTAGAGATTTTTTCCAACAACTTAATTTGATACAATATAATATTTGTTTTTAATTACTTTCTCAACCAACTGAATCACAAAGACTCTCAAACTCATGACGTCCTATTTAGGTGAGCCACTTCATTCCAATAAAAAGTCCACAAGATCATTAACTGGTTAAAGAGTTAATGTACTTCAATCAAAAGTTTAAAACGAACTTCAAAATATTAAAATAGTTACAATATATATATATATATATTTTTTGGAATTAACCAAAGAAAATTGCATTGTTTCAAATAATTTAAAATTTACTTTTATCGTTGCTTGAGAGATTTGGACTCTCGTTGGGAAAACGCATGTACTTAGCAGGCACACGCCCAAACCACTCGGCTAAAAAAACTTGTGTGTTCTTTTATGGTAGAAAAATCGAAATGGATCATTATTTTTTTTTGGTTTTTTTTTCTACAAATTACTATTTTTCAATGTAATATTTGTTTATAACTACTTCCTCAACCTACTAAATCACAAAGAATCAATATTTCCCAAATGGGGCCCAATCCCATGACCTCCTATATCGGAGAGCTACTTCATGCCGCTAAAAAGACCACAACATCATTTACTGGTTAAAGAGTTCATATCCAACAATTAAAAATTTAAAACGAATTTCATTATTTCAAAATAGTTTTTGTATTAACCAAAGAAAATTGCATTGTTTCAAATAATTAAAAATTTACTTCTATCGTCGCATGATAGATTCGAACGCTCGCGGGGAAACACCATGTACTAAGCTGACACACGCCTTAACCACTCGGCCAAAGCAACATGTGTGTTTTTGTATTGTATATGAATAAAACGGATTATTATCTTTTTTAGAGATTTTTTACAACAACTTACTTTGATACAATGTAATATTTGTTTTTAAGTACTTTCTCAACCTACTGACTCCCAAAGACTCTCAAACTCATGACGTCCTATTTAGGAGAGCCACTACATGCCACTATAAAGTCCACAAGATCATTTACTGGTTAAAGAGTTAATGTACTTCAATAAAAAGTTTAAAACGAACTTCAATATTTTAAAATAGTTACAAGATTTTATTTTTTATTTTTTGGAATTAACCAAAGAAAATTGCATTTTTCAAATAATTTAAAATTTACTTTTATCGTTGCTTGAGAGATTTAGACTCTCGTTGGGAAAACGCATGTACTTAGCAGCCACACGCCCAAACCACTCGGCTAAAAAAACTTGTGTGTTCTTTTATGGTAGAAAAATCGAAACGGATCATTATTTTTTTTTAGTTTTTTTTTTCTACAAATTACTCTGTTTCAATGTAATATTTGTTTATAACTACTTCCTCAACCTACTAAATCACAAAGAATCAATATTTCCCAAATGGGGCCCAATCCCATGACCTCCTATATAGGAGAGCTACTTCATGCCGCAAAAAAGACCACAAGATCATTTACTGGTTAAAGAGTTCATATCCTACAATTAAAATTTTAAAACGAATTTCGTTATTTCAAAATAGTTTTTGTATTAACCAAAGAAAATTGCATTGTTTCATATAATAAAAAATTTACTTCTATCGTCGCATGATAGATTCGAACGCTCACGGGGAAACACCATGTACTAAGCAAGCACACGCCTTAACCACTCGGGCAAAGCAACATGTGTGTTTTTGTATTGTATATGAATAAAACGGATTATTAACTTTTATAGAGATTTTTTCCAACAACTTACTTTGATACAATGTAATATTTTTTTTTAAGTACTTTCTCAACCTACTGAATCACAGACTCTCAAACTCATGACGCCCTATTTAGGAGAGCCACTACATGCCACTATAAAGTCCACAAGATCATTTACTGGTTAAAGAGTTAATGTACTTCAATAAAAAGTTTAAAACGAACTTCAATATTTTAAAATAGTTACAAGATTTTATTTTTTATTTTTTGGAATTAACCAAAGAAAATTGCATTTTTCAAATAATTTAAAATTTACTTTTATCGCTGCTTGAGAGATTTGGACTCTCGTTGGGAAAACACATGTACTTAGCAGGCACACGCCCTAACCACTCGGCTAAAAAAACTTGTGTGTTCTTTTATGGTAGAAAAATCGAAACGGATCATTTTTTTTTTAGTTTTTTTTTTTCTACAAATTACTCTGTTTCATTGTAATGTTTGTTTATAACTAATTCCTCAACCTACTAAATCACAAAGAATCAATATTTCCCAAATGGGGCTCAATCTCATGACCACCTATATCGGAGAGCTACTTCATGCCGCTAAAAAGACCACAAGATCATTTACTGGTTAAAGAGTTCATATCCTACAATTAAAAATTTAAAACGAATTTCATTATTTCAAAATAGTTTTTGTATTAACCAAAGAAAATTGCATTGTTTCAAATAATTAAAATATTTACTTCTATCGTTGCCTGAGAAATTCAAACTCTCGCGGGGAAACCCCATGTACTTAGCAGGCACACGCCTTAACCACTCGGCCAAAGCAACATGTGTGTTATTTTATTGTATATGCAAAGAACGGATTACAATCTTTTTAAGAAATTTTTTCCAATAACTTACTTTGATACAATGTAATATTTGTTTTTTAGTACTTTCTCAACCTACTGAATCACAAAGACTCTCAAACTCATGACGTCCTATTTAGGTGAGCCACTTCATTCCAATAAAAAGTCCACAAGATCATTAACTGGTTAAAGAGTTAATGTACTTCAATCAAAAGTTTAAAACGAACTTCAATATTTTAAAATAGTTACAAGTTTTTATTTTTTATTTTTTGGAATTAACCAAAGAAAATTGCATTTTTCAAATAATTTAAAATTTACTTTTATCGTTGCTTAGGGATTTGGACTATCGTTGGGAAAACGCATGTACTTAGCAGGCACACGCCCTAACCACTCGGCTAAAAAAACTTGTGTGTTCTTTTATGGTAGAAAAATCGAAATGGATCATTATTTTTTTTTAGTTTTTTTTTTTGCTACAAATTTCTCTGTTTCAATGTAATATTTGTTTATAACTACTTCCTCAACATACTAAATCACAAAGAATCAATATTTCCCAAATGGGGCTCAATCCCATGACCTCCTATATAGGAGAGCTACTTCATGCCGCTAAAAAGACCACAAGATCATTTACTGGTTAAAGAGTTCATATCCTACAATTAAAAATTTAAAATGAATTTCGTTATTTCAAAATAGTTTTTGTATTAACCAAAGAAAATTGCATTGTTTCAAATAATTAAAAAATTTACTTCTATCGTTGCCTGAGAGATTCGAACTCTCGCGGAGAAACACCATGTACTAAGCAGGCACACGCCTTAACCACTCGGCCAAAGCAACATGTGTGTTTTTGAATTGTATATGAATAAAACGGTTTATTATCTTTTTTAGAGATTTTTTCCAACAACTTAATTTGATACAATATAATATTTGTTTTTAAGTACTTTCTCAACCAACTGAATCACAAAGACTCTCAAACTCATGACGTCCTATTTAGGTGAGCCACTTCATTCCAATAAAAAGTCCACAAGATCATTAACTGGTTAAAGAGTTAATGTACTTCAATCAAAAGTTTAAAACGAACTTCAAAATATTAAAATAGTTACAATATATATATATATATTTTTTTTGGAATTAACCAAAGAAAATTGCATTGTTTCAAATAATTTAAAATTTACTTTTATCGTTGCTTGAGAGATTTGGACTCTCGTTGGGAAAACGCATGTACTTAGCAGGCACACGCCCAAACCACTCGGCTAAAAAAACTTGTGTGTTCTTTTATGGTAGAAAAATCGAAATGGATCATTATTTTTTTTTGGTTTTTTTTTCTACAAATTACTATTTTTCAATGTAATATTTGTTTATAACTACTTCCTCAACCTACTAAATCACAAAGAATCAATATTTCCCAAATGGGGCCCAATCCCATGACCTCCTATATCGGAGAGCTACTTCATGCCGCTAAAAAGACCACAACATCATTTACTGGTTAAAGAGTTCATATCCAACAATTAAAAATTTAAAACGAATTTCATTATTTCAAAATAGTTTTTGTATTAACCAAAGAAAATTGCATTGTTTCAAATAATTAAAAATTTACTTCTATCGTCGCATGATAGATTCGAACGCTCGCGGGGAAACACCATGTACTAAGCTGACACACGCCTTAACCACTCGGCCAAAGCAACATGTGTGTTTTTGTATTGTATATGAATAAAACGGATTATTATCTTTTTTAGAGATTTTTTACAACAACTTACTTTGATACAATGTAATATTTGTTTTTAAGTACTTTCTCAACCTACTGACTCCCAAAGACTCTCAAACTCATGACGTCCTATTTAGGAGAGCCACTACATGCCACTATAAAGTCCACAAGATCATTTACTGGTTAAAGAGTTAATGTACTTCAATAAAAAGTTTAAAACGAACTTCAATATTTTAAAATAGTTACAAGATTTTATTTTTTATTTTTTGGAATTAACCAAAGAAAATTGCATTTTTCAAATAATTTAAAATTTACTTTTATCGTTGCTTGAGAGATTTAGACTCTCGTTGGGAAAACGCATGTACTTAGCAGCCACACGCCCAAACCACTCGGCTAAAAAAACTTGTGTGTTCTTTTATGGTAGAAAAATCGAAACGGATCATTATTTTTTTTTAGTTTTTTTTTTCTACAAATTACTATTTTTCAATGTAATATTTGTTTATAACTACTTCCTCAACCTACTAAATCACAAAGAATCAATATTTCCCAAATGGGGCTCAATCCCATGACCTCCTATATAGGAGAGCTACTTCCTGCCGCTAAAAAGACCACAAGATCATTTACTGGTTAAAGAGTTCATATCCTACAATTAAAAGTTTAAAACGAATTTCATTATTTCAAAATAGTTTTTGTATTAACCAAAGAAAATTTCGTTGTTTCAAATAATTAAAATATTTACTTCTATCGTTGCCTGAGAGATTCGAACTCACGCGGGGAAACCCCATGCACTTAGCAGGCACACGCCTTAACCACTCGGCCAAAGCAACATGTGTGTTATTTTATTGTATATGCAAAAAACGGATTACTATCTTTTTAAGAGATTTTTTCCAATAACTTACTTTGATACAATGTAATATTTGTTTTTTAGTACTTTCTCAACCTACTGAATCACAAAGACTCTCAAACTCATGACTTTCTATTTAGGTGAGCCACTTCATTCCAATAAAAATTCCACAAGATCATTAACTGGTTAAAGAGTTAATGTACTTCAATCAAAAGTTTAAAACGAACTTCAATATTTTAAAATAGTTACAATATATATATATATATTTTTTGGAATTAACCAAAGAAAATTGCATTGTTTCAAATAATTTAAAATTTACTTTTATCGTTGCTTGAGAGATTTGGACTCTCGTTGGGAAAACGCATGTACTTAGCAGGCACACGCCCAAACCACTCGGCTAAAAAAACTTGTGTGTTCTTTTATGGTAGAAAAATCGAAACGGATCATTATTTTTTTTTAGTTTTTTTTTCTACAAATTTCTATTTTTCATTGTAATATTTGTTTATAACTACTTCCTCAACCTACTAAATCACAAAGAATCAATATTTCCCAATTGGGGCCCAATCCCATGACCTCCTATATCGAAGAGCTACTTCATGCCGCTAAAAAGACCACAAGATCATTTACTGGTTAAAGAGTTCATATCCAACAATTAAAAATTTAAAACGAATTTCATTATTTCAAAATAGTTTTTGTATTAACCAAAGAAAATTGCATTGTTTCAAATAATTAAAAATTTACTTCTATCGTCGCATCATAGATTCTAACGCTCGCGGGGAAACACCATGTACTAAGCTGGCACACGCCTTAACCACTCGGCCAAAGCAACATGTGTGTTTTTGTATTGTAAATGAATAAAACGGATTATTATCTTTTTTAGAGATTTTTTCCAACAACTTACTTTGATACAATGTAATATTTGTTTTTAAGTACTTTATCAACCTACTGAATCACAAAGACTCTCAAACTCATGACTTCCTATTTAGGAGAGCCACTACATGCCACTATAAAGTCCACAAGATCATTTACTGGTTAAAGAGTTAATGTACTTCAATAAAAAGTTTAAAACGAACTTCAATATTTTAAAATAGTTACAAGATTTTATTTTTTATTTTTTGGAATTAACCAAAGAAAATTGCATTTTTCAAATAATTTAAAATTTACTTTTATCGTTGCTTGAGAGATTTGGACTATCGTTGGAAAAACGCATGTACTTAGCAGGCACACGCCCTAACCACTCGGCTAAAAAAACTTGTGTGTTCTTTTATGGTTGAAAAATCGAAACGGATCATTTTTTTTTTAGTTTTTTTTTTCTACAAATTACTCTGTTTCAATGTAATATTTGTTTATAACTACTTCCTCAACATACTAAATCACAAAGAATCAATATTTCCCAATTGGGGCTCAATCCCATGACCTCCTATATCGGAGAGCTACTTCATGCCGCTAAAAAGACCACAAGATCATTTACTGGTTAAAGAGTTCATATCCAACAATTAAAAATTTAAAACGAATTTCATTATTTCAAAATAGTTTTTGTATTAACCAAAGAAAATTGCATTGTTTCAAATAATTAAAAATTTACTTCTATCGTCGCATGATAGATTCGAACGCTCGCGGGGAAACACCATGTACTAAGCTAGCACACGCCTTAACCACTCGGCCAAAGCAACATGTGTGTTTTTGTATTGTATATGAATAAAATGGATTATTATCTTTTTTAGAGATTTTTTCCAACAACTTACTTTGATACAATGTAATATTTGTTTTTAAGTACTTTCTCAACCTACTGAATCACAAAGACTCTCAAACTATTGACGTCCTATTTAGGAGAGCCACTACATGCCACTATAAAGTCCACAAGATCATTTACTGGTTAAAGAGTTAATGTACTTCAATAAAAAGTTTAAAACGAACTTCAATATTTTAAAATAGTTACAATATATATATATTTTTTGGAATTAACCAAAGAAAATTGCATTGTTTCAAATAATTTAAAATTTACTTTTATCTTTGCTTGAGAGATTTGGACTCTCGTTGGGAAAACGCATGTACTTAGCAGGCACACGCCCAAACCACTCGGCTAAAAAAACTTGTGTGTTCTTTTATGGTAGAAAAATCGAAACGGATCATTATTTTTTTTTAGTTTTTTTTTTTCTACAAATTACTATTTTTCAATGTAATATTTGTTTATAACTACTTCCTCAACCTACTAAATCACAAAGAATCAATATTTCCCAAATGGGGCCCAATCCCATGACCTCCTATATCGGAGAGCTACTTCATGCCGCTAAAAAGACCACAAGATCATTTACTGGTTAAAGAGTTCATATCCAACAATTAAAAATTTAAAACGAATTTCATTATTTCAAAATAGTTTTTGTATTAACCAAAGAAAATTGCATTGTTTCAAATAATTAAAAATTTACTTCTATCGTCGCATGATAGATTCGAACGCTCGCGGGGAAACACCATGTACTAAGCTGGCACACGCCTTAACCACTCGACCAAAGCAACATGTGTGTTTTTGTATTGTATATGAATAAAACGGATTATTATCTTTTTTAGAGATTTTTTCCAACAACTTACTTTGATACAATGTAATATTTGTTTTTAAGTACTTTCACAACCTACTGAATCACAAAGACTCTCAAACTCATGACGTCCTATTTAGGAGAGCCACTACATGCCACTATAAAGTCCACAAGATCATTTACTGGTTAAAGGGTTAATGTACTTCAATAAAAAGTTTAAAACGAACTTCAATATTTTAAAATAGTTACAAGATTTTATTTTTTATTTTTTGGAATTAACCAAAGAAAATTGCATTTTTCAAATAATTTAAAATTTACTTTTATCGTTGCTTGAGAGATTTGGACTCTCGTTGGGAAAACGCATGTACTTAGCAGCCACACGCCCTAACCACTCGGCTAAAAAAACTTGTGTGTTCTTTTATGGTAGAAAAATCGAAACGGATCATTATTTTTTTTTAGTTTTTTTTTTCTACAAACTACTCTGTTTCAATGTAATATTTGTTTATAACTACTTCCTCAACTTACTAAATCACAAAGAATCAATATTACCCAAATGGGGCTCAATCCCATGACCTCCTATATAGGAGAGCTACTTCATGCCGCTAAAAAGACCACAAGATCATTAACTGGTTAAAGAGTTCATATCCTACAATTAAAAATTTAAAACGAATTTCATTATTTCAAAATAGTTTTTGTATTAACCAAAGAAAATTGCATTGTTTCAAATAATTAAAAAATTTACTTCTATCGTTGCCTGAGAGATTCAAACTCTCGCGGGGAAACCCCATGTACTTAGCAGGCACACGCCTTAACCACTCGGCCAAAGCAACATGTGTGTTATTTTATTGTATATGAAAAAAACGGATTAGTATCTTTTTAAGAGATTTTTTCCAACAACTTACTTTGATACAATGTAATATTTGTTTTTAAGTACTTTCTCAACCTACGGAATCACAAAGACTCTCAAACTCATGACGTCCCATTTAGGAGAGCCACTACATGCCTCTAAAAAGTGCACAAGATCATTTACTGGTTAAAGAGTTAATGTACTTCAATAAAAAGTTTAAACCGAATTTCAATATTTTAAAATAGTTACAAGATTTTATTTTTTATTTTTTGGAATTAACCATAGAAAATTGCATTTTTCAAATAATTTAAAATTTACTTTTATCGTTGCTTGATAGATTTGGACTATCGTTGGGAAAACACATGTACTTAGCAGGCACACGCCCTAACCACTCGGCTAAAAAAACTTGTGTGTTCTTTTATGGTAGAAAATTCGAAACGGATCATTATTTTTTTTTTAGTTTTTTTTTTTTTCTACAAATTACTCTGTTGCAATGTAATATTTGTTTATAACTACTTCCTCAACAGACTAAATCACAAAGAATCAATATTTCCCAAATGGGGCTCAATTCCATGACCTCCTATATAGGAGAGCTACTTCATGCCGCTAAAAATACCACAAGATCATTTATTGGTTAAAGAGTTCATATCCTACAATTAAATGTTTAAAACGAATTTCATTATTTCAAAATAGTTTTTGTATTAACCAAAGAAAATTGAATTGTTACAAATAATTAATAATTTACTTCTGTTGTTGCCTGAGAGATTCAAACTCTCGCGGGGAAACGCCATGTACTAAGCTGGCACACGCCTTAACCACTCGGCCAAAGCAACTTGTGTGTTTTTGTATTGTATATGAAAAAACAGATTATTATCTTTTTTTGAGATTTATTCCAACAACTTACTTTGATACACTGTAATATTTGTTTTTAAGTACTTTCTCAACCTACTGAATCACAAAGACTCTCAAACTCATGACGTCCTATTTAGGAGAGCCACTTCATGCCACTAAAAAGTCCGCAAGATCATTAACTGGTTAAAGAGTTAATGTGCTTCAATCAAAAGATTAAAACGAACTTCAATATTTTAAAATAGTTACAATATTTTTTTTATTTTTTTTTTTTTGGAATTAACCAAAGAAAATTGCATTGTTTCAAATAATTTAAAATTTACTTTTATCGTTGCTTGAGAGATTTGGACTCTCGTTGGGAAAACGCATGTACTTAGCAGGCACACGCCTTAACCACTCGGCCAAAGCAACATGTGTGTTATTTTATTGCATATGAAAAAAATAGATTACTATCTTTTTAAGAGATTTTTTCCAACAACTTACTTTGATACAATGTAATATTTGTTTTTTAGTACTTTCTCAACCTACTGAATCACAAAGACTCTCAAATTTATGACGTCCTATTTAGGAGAGCCACTTCATGCCACTAAAAAGTCCACAAGATCATTAACTGCTTAAAGAGTTAATGTACTTCAATAAAAAGTTTAAAACGAACTTCAATATTTTAAAATAGTTACATGATTTTATTTTTTATTTTTTGGAATTAACCAAAGAAAATTGCATTGTTTCAAATAATTTAAAATTTACTTTTATCGTTGCTTGAGAGATTTGGACTCTCGTTGGGAAAACGCATGTACTTAGCAGCCACACGCCCAAACCACTCGGCTAAAAAAACTTGTGTGTTCTTTTATGGTAGAAAAATCGAAACGGATCATTATTTTTTTTTAGTTTTTTTTTTTCTACAAATTACTATTTTTCAATGTAATATTTGTTTATAACTACTTCCTCAACCTACTAAATCACAAAGAATCAATATTTCCCAAATGGGGCCCAATCCCATGACCTCCTATATCGGAGAGCTACTTCATGCCGCTAAAAAGACCACAAGATCATTTACTGGTTAAAGAGTTCATATCCAACAATTAAAAATTTAAAACGAATTTCATTATTTCAAAATAGTTTTTGTATTAACCAAAGAAAATTGCATTGTTTCAAATAATTAAAAATTTACTTCTATCGTCACATGATAGATTCGAACGCTCGCGGGGAAACACCATGTACTAAGCTGGCACACGCCTTAACCACTCAGCCAAAGCAACAAGTGTGTTTTTGTATTGTATATGAATAAAACGGATTATTATCTTTTTTTGAGATTTTTTCCAACAACTTACTTTGATACAATGTAATATTTGTTTTTAAGTACTTTCTCAACCTACTGAATCACAAAGACTCTCAAACTCATGACGTCCTATTTAGGAGAGCCACTACATGCCACTATAAAGTCCACAAGATCATTTACTGGTTAAAGAGTTAATGTACTTCAATAAAAAGTTTAAAACGAACTTCAATATTTTAAAATAGTTACAAGATTTTATTTTTTATTTTTTGGAATTAACCAAAGAAAATTGCATTTTTCAAATAATTTAAAATTTACTTTTATCGTTGCTTGAGAGATTTGGACTCTTGTTGGGAAAACGCATGTACTTAGCAGCCACACGCCCTAACCACTCGGCTAAAAAAACTTGTGTGTTCTTTTATGGTAAAAAAATCGAAACGGATCATTATTTTTTTTTTAGTTTTTTTTTTTCTACAAACTACTCTGTTTCAATGTAATATTAGTTTATAACTACTTCCTCAACTTACTAAATCACAAAGAATCAATATTTCCCAAATGGGGCTCAATCCCATGACCTCCTATATAGGAGAGCTACTTCATGCCGCTAAAAAGACCACAAGATCATTTACTGGTTAAAGAGTTCTTATCCTACAATTAAAAATTTAAAATGAATTTCGTTATTTCAAAATAGTTTTTGTATTAACCAATGAAAATTGCATTGTTTCAAATAATTAAAAAATTTACTTCTATCGTTGCCTGAGAGATTCAAACTCTCGCGGGGAAACCCCATGTACTTAGCAGGCACACGCCTTAACCACTCGGCCAAAGCAACATGTGTGTTATTTTATTGTATATGAAAAAAACGGATTAGTATCTTTTTAAGAGATTTTTTCCAACAACTTACTTTGATACAATGTAATATTTGTTTTTAAGTACTTTCTCAACCTACGGAATCACAAAGACTCTCAAACTCATGACGTCCCATTTAGGAGAGCCACTACATGCCTCTAAAAAGTGCACAAGATCATTTACTGGTTAAAGAGTTAATGTACTTCAATAAAAAGTTTAAAACGAATTTCAATATTTTAAAATAGTTACAAGATTTTATTTTTTATTTTTTGGAATTAACCAAAGAAAATTGCATTTTTCAAATAATTTAAAATTTACTTTTATCGTTGCTTGATAGATTTGGACTATCGTTGGGAAAACACAAGTACTTAGCAGGCACACGCCCTAACCACTCGGCTAAAAAAACTTGTGTGTTCTTTTATGGTAGAAAATTCGAAACGGGTCATTATTTTTTTTTTAGTTTTTTTTTTTTCTACAAATTACTCTGTTGCAATGTAATATTTGTTTATAACTACTTCCTCAACAGACTAAATCACAAAGAATCAATATTTCCCAAATGGGGCTCAATTCCATGACCTCCTATATAGGAGAGCTACTTCATGCCGCTAAAAATACCACAAGATCATTTATTGGTTAAAGAGTTCATATCCTACAATTAAATGTTTAAAACGAAATTCATTATTTCAAAATAGTTTTTGTATTAACCAAAGAAAATTGAATTGTAACAAATAATTAATAATTTACTTCTGTTGTTGCCTGAGAGATTCAAACTCTCGCGAGGAAACGCCGTGTACTAAGCTGGCACACACCTTAACCACTCGGCCAAAGCAACTTGTGTGTTTTTGTATTGTATATGAAAAAACAGATTATTATCTTTTTTTGAGATTTATTCCAACAACTTACTTTGATACACTGTAATATTTGTTTTTAAGTACTTTCTCAACCTACTGAATCACAAAGACTCTCAAACTCATGACGTCCTATTTAGGAGAGCCACTTCATGCCACTAAAAAGTCCGCAAGATCATTAACTGGTTAAAGAGTTAATGTGCTTCAATCAAAAGTTTAAAACGAACTTCAATATTTTAAAATAGTTACAATATTTTTTTTTTTTTTTTTTTGGAATTAACCAAAGAAAATTGCATTGTTTCAAATAATTTAAAATTTACTTTTATCGTTGCTTGAGAGATTTGGACTCTCGTTGGGAAAAGGCATGTACTTAGCAGGCACACGCCTTAACCACTCGGCCAAAGCAACATGTGTGTTATTTTATTGTATATGAAAAAAACAGATTACTATCTTTTTAAGAGATTTTTTCCAACAACTTACTTTGATACAATGTAATATTTGTTTTTTAGTACTTTCTCAACCTACTGAATCACAAAGACTCTCAAACTCATGACGTCCTATTTAGGAGAGCCACTACATGCCACTATAAAGTCCACAAGATCATTTACTGGTTAAAGAGTTAATGTACTTCAATAAAAAGTTTAAAACGAACTTCAATATTTTAAAATAGTTACAAGATTTTATTTTTTATTTTTTGGAATTAACCAAAGAAAATTGCATTTTTCAAATAATTTAAAATTTACTTTTATCGTTGCTTGAGAGATTTGGACTCTCGTTGGGAAAACGCATGTACTTAGCAGGCACACGCCCAAACCACTCGGCTAAAAAAATTTGTGTGTTCTTTTATGGTAGAAAAATCAAAACGGATCATTATTTTTTTTTAGTTTTTTTTTCTACAAATTACTATTTTTCAATGTAATATTTGTTTATAACTACTTCCTCAACCTACTAAATCACAAAGAATCAATATTTCCCAAATGGGGCCCAATCCCATGACCTCCTATATCGGAGAGCTACTTCATGCCGCTAAAAAGACCACAAGATCATTTACTGGTTAAAGAGTTCATATCCTACAATTAAAAATTTAAAACGAATTTCATTATTTCAAAATAGTTTTTGTATTAACCAAAGAAAATTGCATTGTTTCAAATAATTAAAATATTTACATCTATCGTTGCCTGAGAGATTCGAACTCTCGCGGAGAAACCCCATGTACTTAGCAGGCACACGCCTTAACCACTCGGCCAAAGCAACATGTGTGTTATTTTATTGTATATGAAAAAAACGGATTAGAATCTTTTTAAGAGATTTTTTCCAACAACTTACTTTGATACAATGTAATATTTGTTTTTAAGTACTTTCTCAACCTACGGAATCACAAAGACTCTCAAACTCATGACGTCCCATTTAGGAGAGCCACTACATGCCTCTAAAAAGTGCACAAGATCATTTACTGGTTAAAGAGTAAATGTAGTTCAATAAAAAGTTTAAAACGAATTTCAATATTTTAAAATAGTTACAAGATTTTATTTTTTATTTTTTGGAATTAACCAAAGAAAATTGCATTTTTCAAATAATTTAAAATTTACTTTTATCGTTGCTTGAGAGATTTGGACTCTCGTTGGGAAAACACATGTACTTAGCAGCCACACGCCCAAACCACTCGGCTAAAAAAACTTGTGTGTTCTTTTATGGTAGAAAAATCGAAACGGATCATTATTTTTTTTAGTTTTTTTTTCTACAAATTACTATTTTTCAATGTAATATTTGTTTATAACTACTTCCTCAACCTACTAAATCACAAAGAATCAATATTTCCCAAATGGGGCCCAATCCCATGACCTCCTATATCGGAGAGCTACTTCATGCCGCTAAAAAGACCACAAGATCATTTACTGGTTAAAGAGTTCATATCCTACAATTAAAAATTTAAAACGAATTTCATTATTTCAAAATAGTTTTTGTATTAACCAAAGAAAATTGCATTGTTTCAAATAATTAAAATATTTACTTCTATCGTTGCCTGAGAGATTCAAACTCTCGCGGAGAAACCCCATGCACTTAGCAGGCGCACGCCTTAACCACTCGGCCAAAGCAACATGTGTGTTATTTTATTGTATATGCAAAAAACGGATTACTATCTTTTTAAGAGATTTTTTCCAATAACTTACTTTGATACAATGTAATATTTGTTTTTTAGTACTTTCTCAACCTACTGAATCACAAAGACTCTCAAACTCATGACGTCCTATTTAGGTGAGCCTCTTCATTCCAATAAAAAGTCCACAAGATCATTAACTGGTTAAAGAGTTAATGTACTTCAATCAAAAGTTTAAAACGAAGTTCAATATTTTAAAATAGTTACAATATGTATATATTATTTTTGGAATTAACCAAAGAAAATTGCATTGTTTCAAATAATTTAAAATTTACTTTTATCGTTGCTTGAGAGATTTGGACTCTCGTTGGGAAAACGCATGTACTTAGCAGGCACACGCCCAAACCACTCGGCTAAAAAAACTTGTGTGTTCTTTTATGGTAGAAAAATCGAAACGGATCATTATTTTTTTTAGTTTTTTTTTTCTACAAATTACTATTTTTCAATGTAATATTTGTTTATAACTACTTCCTCAACCTACTAAATCACAAAGAATCAATATTTCCCAAATGGGGCCCAATCCCATGACCTCCTATATCGGAGAGCTACTTCATGCCGCTAAAAAGACCACAACACCATTTACTGGTTAAAGAGTTCATATCCAACAATTAAAAATTTAAAACGAATTTCATTATTTCAAAATAGTTTTTGTATTAACCAAAGAAAATTGCATTGTTTCAAATAATTAAAAATTTACTTCTATCGTCGCATGATAGATTCGAACGCTCGCGGGGAAACACCATGTACTAAGCTGACACACGCCTTAACCACTCGGCCAAAGCAACATGTGTGTTTTTGTATTGTATATGAATAAAACGGATTATTATCTTTTTTAGAGATTTTTTCCAACAACTTACTTTGATACAATGTAATATTTGTTTTTAATTACTTTCTCAACCTACTGAATCCCAAAGACTCTCAAACTCATGACGTCCTATTTAGGAGAGCCACTACATGCCACTATAAAGTCCACAAGATCATTTACTGGTTAAAGAGTTAATGTACTTCAATAAAAAGTTTAAAACGAACTTCAATATTTTAAAATAGTTACAAGATTTTATTATTTATTTTTTGGAATTAACCAAAGAAAATTGCATTTTTCAAATAATTTAAAATTTACTTTTATCGTTGCTTGAGAGATTTAGACTCTCGTTGGGAAAACGCATGTACTTAGCAGCCACACGCCCAAACCACTCGGCTAAAAAAACTTGTGTGTTCTTTTATGGTAGAAAAATCGAAACGGATCATTATTTTTTTTTAGTTTTTTTTTTCTACAAATTACTATTTTTCAATGTAATATTTGTTTATAACTACTTCCTCAACCTACTAAATCACAAAGAATCAATATTTCCCAAATGGGGCTCAATCCCATGACCTCCTATATAGGAGAGCTACTTCCTGCCGCTAAAAAGACCACAAGATCATTTACTGGTTAAAGAGTTCATATCCTACAATTAAAAGTTTAAAACGAATTTCATTATTTCAAAATAGTTTTTGTATTAACCAAAGAAAATTTCGTTGTTTCAAATAATTAAAATATTTACTTCTATCGTTGCCTAAGAGATTCGAACTCACGCGGGGAAACCCCATGCACTTAGCAGGCACACGCCTTAACCACTCGGCCAAAGCAACATGTGTGTTATTTTATGGTATATTCAAAAAACGGATTACTATCTTTTTAAGAGATTTTTTCCACTGACTAACTTTGATACAATGTAATATTTGTTTTTTAGTACTTTCTCAACCTACTGAATCACAAAGACTCTCAAACTCATGACGTCCTATTTAGGTGAGCCACTTCATTCCAATAAAAAGTCCACAAGATCATTAACTGGTTAAAGAGTTAATGTACTTCAATCAAAAGTTTAAAACGAACTTCAATATTTTAAAATAGTTACAATATATATATATATATATATATATATATATATATATATATATATATATATATATATATATATATATATATATTTTGGAATTAACCAAAGAAAATTGCATTGTTTCAAATAATTTAAAATTTACTTTTATCGTTGCTTGAGAGAATTGGACTCTCGTTGGGAAAACGCATGTACTTAGCAGGCACACGCCCAAACCACTCGGCTAAAAAAACTTGTGTGTTCTTTTATGGTAGAAAAATCGAAACGGATCATTATTTTTTTTTAGTTTTTTTTTCTACAAATTACTATTTTTCAATGTAATATTTGTTTATAACTACTTCCTCAACCTACTAAATCACAAAGAATCAATATTTCCCAAATGGGGCTCAATCACATGACCTCCTATATCGGAGAGCTACTTCAAGCCGCTAAAAAGACCACAAGATCATTTACTGGTTAAAGAGTTCATATCCAACAATTAAAAATTTAAAACGAATTTCATTATTTCAAAATAGTTTTTGTATTAACCAAAGAAAATTGCATTGTTTCAAATAATTAAAAATTTACTTCTATCGTCGCATGATAGATTCGAACGCTCGCGGGGAAACACCATGTACTAAGCTGGCACACGCCTTAACCTCTCGGCCAAAGCAACATGTGTGTTTTTGTATTGTATATGAATAAAACGGATTATTATCTTTTTTAGAGATTTTTTCCAACAACTTACTTTGATACAATGTAATATTTGTTTTTAAGTACTTTCTCAACCTACTGAATCACAAAGACTCTCAAACTCATGACGTCCTATTTAGGAGAGCCACTACATGCCACTATAAAGTCCACAAGATCATTTACTGGTTAAAGAGTTAATGTACTTCAATAAAAAGTTTAAAACGAACTTCAATATTTTAAAATAGTTACAAGATTTTATTTTTTATTTTTTGGAATTAACCAAAGAAAATTGCATTTTTCAAATAATTTAAAATTTACTTTTATCGTTGCTTGAGAGATTTGGACTCTCGTTGGGAAAACGCATGTACTTAGCAGCCACACGCCCAAACCACTCGGCTAAAAAAACTTGTGTGTTCTTTTATGGTAGAAAAATCGAAACGGATCATTATTTTTTTTTAGTTTTTTTTTTCTACAAATTACTATTTTTCAATGTAATATTTGTTTATAACTACTTCCTCAACCTACTAAATCACAAAGAATCAATATTTCCCAAATGGGGCTCAATCCCATGACCTCCTATATCGGAGAGCTACTTCATGCCGCTAAAAAGACCACAAGATCATTTATTGGTTAAAGAGTTCATATCCTACAATTAAAAATTTAAAACGAATTTCATTATTTCAAAATAGTTTTTGTATTAACCAAAGAAAATTGCATTGTTTCAAATAATTAAAATATTTACTTCTATCGTTGCCTGAGAGATTCGAACTCTCGTGGAGAAACCCCATGCACTTAGCAGGCACACGCCTTAACCACTCGGCCAAAGCAACATGTGTGTTATTTTATTGTATATGTAAAAAACGGATTACTATCTTTTTAAGAGATTTTTTCCAATAACTTACTTTGATACAATGTAATATTTGTTTTTTAGTTCTTTCTCAACCTACTGATTCACAAAGACTCTCAAACTCATGACGTCCTATTTAGGTGAGCCACTTCATTCCAATAAAAAGTCCACAAGATCATTAACTGGTTAAAGAGTTAATGTACTTCAATCAAAAGTTTAAAACGAACTTCAATAATTTAAAATAGTTACAATATATATATATATATATATTTTTTTTGGAATTAACCAAAGAAAATTGCATTGTTTCAAATAATTTAAAATTTACTTTTATCGTTGCTTAAGAGATTTGGACTCTCGTTGGGAAAACGCATGTACGTAGCAGGCACACGCCCAAACCACTCGGCTAAAAAAACTTGTGTGTTCTTTTATGGTAGAAATATCGAAACGGATCATTATTTTTTTTTAGTTTTTTTTTCTACAAATTACTATTTTTCAATGTAATATTTGTTTATAACTACTTCCTCAACCTACTAAATCACAATGAATCAATATTTCCCAAATGGGGCCCAATCCCATGACCTCCTATATCGGAGAGCTACTTCATGCCGCTAAAAAGACCACAAGATCATTTACTGGTTAAAGAGTTCATATCCAACAATTAAAAATTTAAAACGAATTTCATTATTTCAAAATAGTTTTTGTATTAACCAAAGAAAATTGCATTGTTTCAAATAATTAAAAATTTACTTCTATCGTCGCATGATAGATTCGAACGCTCGCGGGGAAACACCATGTACTAAGCTGGCACACGCCTTAACCACTCGGCCAAAGCAACATGTGTGTTTTTGTATTGTATATGAATAAAACGGATTATTATCTTTTTTAGAGATTTTTTCCAACAACTTACTTTGATACAATGTAATATTTGTTTTTAAGTACTTTCTCAACCTACTGAATCACAAAGACTCAGACTCATGACGTCCTATTTAGGAGAGCCACTACATGCCACTATAAAGTCCACAAGATCATTTACTGGTTAAAGAGTTAATGTACTTCAATAAAAAGTTTAAAACGAACTTCAATATTTTAAAATAGTTACAAGATTTTATTTTTTATTTTTTGGAATTAACCAAAGAAAATTGCATTTTTCAAATAATTTAAAATTTACTTTTATCGTTGCTTGAGAGATTTGGACTCTCGTTGGGAAAACGCATGTACTTAGCAGGCACACGCCCAAACCACTCGGGTAAAACAACTTGTGTGTTCTTTTATGGTAGAAAAATCGAAACGGATTATTTTTTCATTTTAGTTTTTTTTACCTACAAATTACTCTGTTACAATGTAATATTTTTTTTATAACTACTTCATCAACCTACTAAATCGCAAAGAATCAATATTTCCCAAATGGGGCTCAATCCCATGACCTCCTATATAGGAGAGCTACTTCATGCCGCTAAAAAGACCACAAGATCATTTACTGGTTAAAGAGTTCATATCCTACAATTAAAAGTTTAAAACGAATTTCATTATTTCAAAATAGTTTTTGTATTAACCAAAGAAAATTGCATTGTTTCAAATAATTAAAAATTTACTTCTATCGTTGCCTGAGAGATTCAAACTCTCGCGAGGAAACACCATGTACTAAGCAGGCACACTCCTTAACCACTCAACCAAAGCAACTTGTATGTTTTTGTACTGTATATGAAAAAAACGGATTATTATCTTTTTTAGAGATTTTTTGCAACAACTTACTTTGATACAATGTAATATTTGTTTTTAAGTACTTTCTCAACCTACTGAATCACAAAGACTCTCAAACTCATGACGTCCTATTTAGGAGAGCCACTTCATGCCACTAAAAAGTCCACAAGATCATTAACTGGTTAAAGAATTAATGTACTTCAATCAAAAGTTTAAAACGAACTTCAATATTTTAAAATAGTTACAATATTTTTTTTATTTTTTGGAATTAACCAAAGAAAATTGCATTGTTTCTAATAATTTAAAATTTACTTTTATCGTTGCTTGAGAGATTTGGACTCTCGTTGGGAAAACACATGTACTTAGCAGGCACACGCCCTAACCACTCGGCTAAATGACTTTGTGTGTTCTTTATTGGTAGAAAAATTGAAACACATTATTATTTCTATTTTAGATTTTTTTTCTACAAATTACTCTGTTACAATGTAATATTTGTTTATAACTACTTCATCAACCTACTAAATCACAAAGAAACAATATTTCCCAAATGGGGCTCAATCCCACGACCTCCTATATAGGAGAGCTACTTCATGCCGCTAAAAAGACCACGAGATCATTTACTGGTTAAAGAGTTCATATCCTACAGTTAAAAGTTTAAAACGAATTTCATTATTTCAAAATAGTTTTTGTATTAACCAAAGAAAATTGCATTGTTTCAAATAATTAAAAATCTACTTATATCGTTGGCTGAGAAATTCGAACTCTCACGGGGTAACACCATGTACTAAGCAGGCACACGCCTAAACCACTCAACCAAAGCAACTTGTGTGTTTTTGTATTGTATATGAAAAAAAATGGATTATTATCTTTGATACAATGTAATATTTGTCTTTAAGTACTTTCTCAACCTACTGAAAACTCTCAAACTCATGACGTCCTATTTAGGAAAGCCACTTTCATGCCACTAAAAAGTCCACAAGATCATTAACTGGTTAAAGAATTAATGTACTTCAATCAAAAGTTTAAAACGAACTTCAATATTTTAAAATAGTTACAATATTTTTTTTTTTTTTTTGGAATTAACCAAAGAAAATTGCATTGTTTCTAATAATTTAAAATTTACTTTTATCGTTGCTTGAGAGATTTGGACTCTCGTTGGGAAAACACATGTACTTAGCAGGCACACGCCCTAACCACTCGGCTAAATGACTTTGTGTGTTCTTTATTGGTAGAAAAATTGAAACGCATTATTATTTTTATTTTAGATTTTTTTTCTACAAATTACTCGGTTACAATGTAATATTTGTTTATAACTACTTCATCAACCTACTAAATCACAAAGAATCAATATTTCCCAAATGGGGCTCAATCCCACGACCTCCTATATAGGAGAGCTACTTCATGCCGCTAAAAAGACCACAAGATCATTTACCGGTTAAAGAGTTCATATCCTACAATTAAAAGTTTAAAACGAATTTCATTATTTCAAAATAGTTTTTGTATTAACCAAAGAAAATTGCATTGTTTCAAATAATTAAAAATCTAATTATATCGTTGCCTAAGAAATTTGAACTCTCGCGGGGTAACACCATGTACTAAGCAGGCACACGCCTAAACCACTCAGCCAAAGCAACTTGTGTGTTTTTGTATTGTATACGAAAAAAAATGGATTATTATATTTGATACAATGTAATATTTGTCTTTAAGTACTTTCTCAACCTACTGAATCACAAAGACTCTCAAACTCATGACGTCCTATTTAGGAGAGCCACTTCATGCCACTAAAAAGTCCACATGATCATTAACTGGTTAAAGAATTAATGTACTTCAATCAAAAGTTTAAAACGAACTTCAATATTTTAAAATAGTTACAATATTTTTTTTATTTTTTGGAATTAACCAAAGAAAATTGCATTGTTTCTAATAATTTAAAATTTACTTTTATCGTTGCTTGAGAGATTTGGACTCTCGTTGGGAAAACACATGTACTTAGCAGGCACACGCCCTAACCACTCAGCTAAATGACTTTGTGTGTTCTTTATTGGTAGAAAAATTGAAACGCATTATTATTTTTATTTTAGATTTTTTTTCTACAAATTACTCTGTTACAATGTAATATTTGTTTATAACTACTTCATCAACCTACTAAATCACAAAGAATCAATATTTCCCAAATGGGGCTCAATCCCACGACCTCCTATATAGGAGAGCTACTTCATGCCGCTAAAAAGACCACAAGATCATTTACTGGTTAAAGAGTTCATATCCTACAATTAAAAGTTTAAAACATATTTCATTATTTCAAAATAGTTTTTGTATTAACCAAAGAAAATTGCATTGTTTCAAATAATTAAAAATCTACTTATATCGTTGCCTGAGAAATTCGAACTCTCGCGGGTAACACCATGTACTAAGCAGGCACACGCCTAGACCACTCAGCCAAAGCAACTTGTGTGTTTTTGTATTGTATATGAAAAAAATGGATTATTATCTTTGATACAATGTAATATTTGTTTTTAAGTACTTTCTCAACCTACTGAATCACAAAGACTCTCAAACTCATGACGTCCTATTTAGGAGAGCCACTTCATGCCACTAAAAAGTCCACAAGATCATTAACTGGTTAAAGAGTTAATGTACTTCAATCAAAAGTTTAAAACGAACTTCGAAAATAGTTACAATATTTTTTTTTTTGGGTTAACCAAAGAAAATTGCATTGTTTCAAATAATTTAAAATTTACTTTTATCGTTGCTTGAGAGATTTGGACTCTCGTTGGGAAAACGCATGTACTTAGCAGGCACACGCCCTAACCACTCGGCTAAATGACTTGTGTGTTCTTTATGGTAGAAAAATTGAAACGCATTATTATTTTTTTTTAGTTTTTTTTTTCTACAAATTACTCTGTTACAATGTAATATTTGTTTATAACTACTTCATCAACCTACTAAATCACAAAGAATCAATATTTCCCAAATGGGGCTCAATCCCATGACCTCCTATATAGGAGAGCTACTTCATGCCGCTAAAAAGACCACAAGATCATTTACTGGTTAAAGAGTTCATATCCTACAATTAAAATTTAAAACGAATTTCATTATTTCAAAATAGTTTTTGTATTAACCAAAGAAAATTGCATTGTTTCAAATAATTAAAAATCTACTTATATCGTTGCCTGAGAATTCGAACTCTCGCGGGGAAACACCATGTACTAAGCAGGCACACGCCTAAACCACTCGGCCAAAGCAACTGTGTGTTTTTGTATTGTATATGAAAAAACGGATTATTATCTTTGAGAGATACAATGTAATATTTGTTTTTAAGTACTTTCTCAACCTACTGAATCACAAAGACTCTCAAACTCATGACGTCCTATTTAGGAGAGCCACTACATGCCACTAAAAGTCCACAAGATCATTTACTGGTTAAAGAGTTAATGTACTTCAATAAAAAGTTTAAAACGAACTTCAATATTTTAAAATAGTTACAAGATTTTATTTTTTTTTTTTGGAATTAACCAAAGAAAATTGCATTTTTCAAATAATTTAAAATTTACTTTTATCGTTGCTTGAGAGATTTGGACTCTCGTTGGGAAAACGCATGTACTTAGCAGGCACACGCCCTAACCACTCGGCTAAAAAAACTTGTGTGTTCTTTTATGGTAGAAAAATCGAAACGGATCATTATTTTTTTTTAGTTTTTTTTTCTACAAATTACTCTGTTACAATGTAATATTTGTTTATAACTACTTCATCAACCTACTAAATCACAAAGAATCAATATTTCCCAAATGGGGCTCAATCCCATGACCTCCTATATAGGAGAGCTACTTCATGCCGCTAAAAAGACCACAAGATCATTTACTGGTTAAAGAGTTCATATCCTACAATTAAAAATTTAAAACGAATTTCATTATTTCAAAATAGTTTTTGTATTAACCAAAGAAAATTGCATTGTTTCAAATAATTAAAAATTTACTTCTATCGTTGCCTGAGAGATTCGAACTCTCGCGGGGAAACACCATGTACTAAGCAGGCACACGCCTTAACCACTCGGCCAAAGCAACATGTGTGTTTTTTATTGTATATGAAAAAACGGATTATTATCTTTTTAGAGATTTTTTCCAACAACTTACTTTGATACAATGTAATATTTGTTTTTAAGTACTTTCTCAACCTACTGAATCACAAAGACTCTCAAACTCATGACGTCCTATTTAGGAGAGCCACTACATGCCACTAAAAGTCCACAAGATCATTTACTGGTTAAAGAGTTAATGTACTTCAATAAAAAGTTTAAAACGAACTTCAATATTTTAAAATAGTTACAAGATTTTATTTTTTATTTTTGGAATTAACCAAAGAAAATTGCATTGTTTCAAATAATTTAAAATTTACTTTTATCGTTGCTTGAGAGATTTGGACTCTCGTTGGGAAAACGCATGTACTTAGCAGGCACACGCCCTAACCACTCGGCTAAAAAAACTTGTGTGTTCTTTTATGGTAGAAAAATCGAAACGGATCATTATTTTTTTTTAGTTTTTTTTTCTACAAATTACTCTTTACAATGTAATATTTGTTTATAACTACTTCCTCAACCTACTAAATCACAAAGAATCAATATTTCCCAAATGGGGCTCAATCCCATGACCTCCTATATAGGAGAGCTACTTCATGCCGCTAAAAAGACCACAAGATCATTTACTGGTTAAAGAGTTCATATCCTACAATTAAAAATTTAAAACGAATTTCATTATTTCAAAATAGTTTTTGTATTAACCAAAGAAAATTGCATTGTTTCAAATAATTAAAAATTTACTTCTATCGTTGCCTGAGAGATTCAAACTCTCGCGGGAAACACCATGTACTAAGCAGGCACACGCCTTAACCACTCGGCCAAAGCAACATGTGTGTTTTTTATTGTATATGAAAAAACGGATTATTATCTTTTTAGAGATTTTTTCCAACAACTTACTTTGATACAATGTAATATTTGTTTTTAAGTACTTTCTCAACCTACTGAATCACAAAGACTCTCAAACTCATGACGTCCTATTTAGGAGAGCCACTACATGCCACTAAAAGTCCACAAGATCATTTAACTGGTTAAAGAGTTAATGTACTTCAATAAAAGTTTAAAACGAACTTCAATATTTTAAAATAGTTACAATTTTATTTTTTTTTTTGGAATTAACCAAAGAAAATTGCATTTTTCAAATAATTTAAAATTTACTTTTATCGTTGCTTGAGAGATTTGGACTCTCGTTGGGAAAACATGTACTTAGCAGGCACACGCCCTAACCACTCGGCTAAAAAAACTTGTGTGTTCTTTTATGGTAGAAAAATCGAAACGGATCATTATTTTTTTTTAGTTTTTTTTTCTACAAATTACTCTGTTTCAATGTAATATTTGTTTATAACTACTTCCTCAACCTACTAAATCACAAAGAATCAATATTTCCCAAATGGGGCTCAATCCCATGACCTCCTATATCGGAGAGCTACTTCATGCCGCTAAAAAGACCACAAGATCATTTACTGGTTAAAGAGTTCATATCCTACAATTAAAAATTTAAAACGAATTTCATTATTTCAAAATAGTTTTTGTATTAACCAAAGAAAATTGCATTGTTTCAAATAATTAAAAATTTACTTCTATCGTTGCCTGAGAGATTCGAACTCTCGCGGGGAAACACCATGTACTAAGCAGGCACACGCCTTAACCACTCAAAGCAACATGTGTGTTTTTGTATTGTATATGAAAAAACGGATTATTATCTTTTTTAGAGATTTTTTCCAACAACTTACTTTGATACAATGTAATATTTGTTTTTAAGTACTTTCTCAACCTACTGAATCACAAAGACTCTCAAACTCATGACGTCCTATTTAGGAGAGCCACTACATGCCACTAAAAAGTCCACAAGATCATTTACTGGTTAAAGAGTTAATGTACTTCAATAAAAGTTTAAAACGAACTTCAATATTTTAAAATAGTTACAATTTTATTTTTTATTTTTTGGAATTAACCAAAGAAAATTGCATTTTTCAAATAATTTAAAATTTACTTTTATCGTTGCTTGAGAGATTTGGACTCTCGTTGGGAAAACGCATGTACTTAGCAGGCACACGCCCTAACCACTCGGCTAAAAAACTTGTGTGTTTTTATGGTAGAAAAATCGAAACGGATCATTTTTTTTTTAGTTTTTTTTTTCTACAAATTACTCCAATGTAATATTTGTTTATAACTACTTCATCAACCTACTAAATCACAAAGAATCAATATTTCCCAAATGGGGCTCAATCCCATGACCTCCTATATTACTTCATGCGCTAAAAAGACCACAAGATCATTTACTGGTTAAAGAGTTCATATCCTACAATTAAAAATTTAAAACGAATTTCATTATTTCAAAATAGTTTTTGTATTAACCAAAGAAAATTGCATTGTTTCAAATAATTAAAAATTACTTTATCGTTGCCTGAGAATTCGAACTCTCGCGGGGAAACCCCATGTACTAGCAGGCACACGCCTTAACCACTCGGCCAAAGCAACATGTGTGTTTTTTATTGTATATGAAAAAAATGGATTATCTTTGATACAATGTAATATTTGTTTTTAAGTACTTTCTCAACCTACTGAATCACAAAGACTCTCAAACTCATGACGTCCTATTTAGGAGAGCCACTTCATGCCACTAAAAGTCCACAAGATCATTTACTGGTTAAAGAGTTAATGTACTTCAATAAAAGTTTAAAACGAACTTCAATATTTTAAAATAGTTACAAGATTTTATTTTTTATTTTTGGAATTAACCAAAGAAAATTGCATTGTTTCAAATAATTTAAAATTTACTTTTATCGTTGCTTGAGAGATTTGGACTCTCGTTGGGAAAACGCATGTACTTAGCAGGCACACGCCCTAACCACTCGGCTAAAAAAACTTGTGTGTTCTTTTATGGTAGAAAAATCGAAACGGATCATTATTTTTTTTTAGTTTTTTTTTCTACAAATTACTCAATGTAATATTTGTTTATAACTACTTCCTCAACCTACTAAATCACAAAGAATCAATATTTCCCAAATGGGGCTCAATCCCATGACCTCCTATATAGGAGAGCTACTTCATGCCGCTAAAAAGACCACAAGATCATTTACTGGTTAAAGAGTTCATATCCTACAATTAAAAGTTTAAAACGAATTTCATTATTTCAAAATAGTTTTTGTATTAACCAAAGAAAATTGCATTGTTTCAAATAATTAAAAATTTACTTCTATCGTTGCCTGAGAATTCGAACTCTCGCGGGAAACACCATGTACTAAGCAGGCACGCCTTAACCACTCGGCCAAAGCAACTGTGTTTTTTGTATTGTATATGAAAAAAGGATTATTATCTTTTTAGAGATTTTTTCCAACAACTGATACAATGTAATATTTGTTTTTAAGTACTTTTCAACCTACTGAATCACAAAGACTCTCAAACTCATTCCTATTTAGGAGAGCCACTACATGCCACTAAAAGTCCACAAGATCATTTACTGGTTACTTCAATCTTCACCCAAAGAAAATTGCATTGTACTCGGAGAGCGGTGAACTAAGTTGCGGGGAACCCAGGCTTGAGAGATTTGGACAAAACGCATGTACTTAGCAGGCTAACCACTCGGCTAAAAAAACTGTGTGTAATATTTGTTTATAACTAAACCTACTAAATCACAAAGAATCAATATTTCCCAAATGGGGCTCAATCCCATGACCTCCTATATAGGAGAGCTACTTCATGCCGCTAAAAAGACCACAAGATCATTTACTGGTTAAAGAGTTCATATCCTACAATTAAAAATTTTTTCATTATTTCAAAATAGTTTTTGTATTAACCAAAGAAAATTGCAGTGTTTCAAATAATTACTTCTATCGAGATGTGTACTTTGGCCAAAAGTGTGTTATTTATTGTATATGAAAAAAACCCCTACAACTTACTTTGATACAATGTAATATTTGTTTTTAAGTACTTTCTCAACCTACTGAATCACAAAGACTCTCAAACTCATGACGTCCTATTTAGGAGAGCCACTTCATGCCACTAAAAAGTCCACAAGATCATTAACTGGTTAAAGAGTTAATGTACTTCAATCAAAAGTTTAAAACGAACTTCAATATTTTAAAATAGTTACAATATTTTATTTTTTTATTTTTTGGAATTAACCAAAGAAAATTGCATTGTTTCAAATAATTTAAAATTTACTTTTATCGTTGCTTGAGAGATTTGGACTCTCGTTGGGAAAACGCATGTACTTAGCAGGCACACGCCCTAACCACTCGGCTAAAAAAACTTGTGTGTTCTTTTATGGTAGAAAAATCGAAACGGATCATTATTTTTTTTAGTTTTTTTTCTACAAATTACTCTGTTACAATGTAATATTTGTTTATAACTACTTCATCAACCTACTAAATCACAAAGAATCAATATTTCCCAAATGGGGCTCAATCCCATGACCTCCTATATAGGAGAGCTACTTCATGCCGCTAAAAAGACCACAAGATCATTTACTGGTTAAAGAGTTCATATCCTACAATTAAAAGTTTAAAACGAATTTCATTATTTCAAAATAGTTTTTGTATTAACCAAAGAAAATTGCATTGTTTCAAATAATTAAAAATTTACTTCTATCGTTGCCTGAGAGATTCAAACTCTCGCGGGAAACACCATGTACTAAGCAGGCACACGCCTTAACCACTCGGCCAAAGCAACTTGTGTGTTTTTGTATTGTATATGAAAAAACGGATTATTATCTTTTTTAGAGATTTTTTCCAACAACTTACTTTGATACAATGTAATATTTGTTTTTAAGTACTTTCTCAACCTACTGAATCACAAAGACTCTCAAACTCATGACGTCCTATTTAGGAGAGCCACTACATGCCACTAAAAAGTCCACAAGATCATTTACTGGTTAAAGAGTTAATGTACTTCAATAAAAAGTTTAAAACGAACTTCAATATTTTAAAATAGTTACAAGATTTTATTTTTATTTTTTGGAATTAACCAAAGAAAATTGCATTTTTCAAATAATTTAAAATTTACTTTTATCGTTGCTTGAGAGATTTGGACTCTCGTTGGGAAAACGCATGTACTTAGCAGGCACACGCCCTAACCACTCGGCTAAAAAAACTTGTGTGTTCTTTTATGGTAGAAAAATCGAAACGATCATTATTTTTTTTTTAGTTTTTTTTTCTACAAATTACTCTGTTTCAATGTAATATTTGTTTATAACTACTTCCTCAACCTACTAAATCACAAAGAATCAATATTTCCCAAATGGGGCTCAATCCCATGACCTCCTATATAGGAGAGCTACTTCATGCCGCTAAAAAGACCACAAGATCATTTACTGGTTAAAGAGTTCATATCCTACAATTAAAAATTTAAAACGAATTTCATTATTTCAAAATAGTTTTTGTATTAACCAAAGAAAATTGCATTGTTTCAAATAATTAAAAAATTTACTTCTATCGTTGCCTGAGAGATTCAAACTCTCGCGGGGAAACCCCATGTACTTAGCAGGCACACGCCTTAACCACTCGGCCAAAGCAAACATGTGTGTTATTTTATTGTATATGAAAAAACGGATTACTATCTTTTTAAGAGATTTTTCCAACAACTTACTTTGATACAATGTAATATTTGTTTTAAGTACTTTCTCAACCTACTGAATCACAAAGACTCTCAAACTCATGACGTCCTATTTAGGAGAGCCACTTCATGCCACTAAAAAGTCCACAATATCATTAACTGGTTAAAGAGTTAATGTACTTCAATCAAAAGTTTAAAACGAACTTCAATATTTTAAAATAGTTACAATATTTTTTTTTTTTTTTTTTTTTTTGGAAGAGCTTTCATGCCGCTAAATTTCATTATTTCCAAAGAGAGATTCGAAAACCACTCGGCCAAAGCAACATGCTTTCTCATTGTCATTAACTGGTTAAAGAGTTAATGTACTTCAATCAAAAGTTTAAAACGAACTTCAATATTTTAAAATAGTTACAAAAGAAAATTGCAATTTAAAATTTATGGTAGAAAAATCTTTTAATGTAATATTTTTTTTATAACTACCTCGAATCAATATTTCCCAAATGGGGCTCAATCCCATGACCTCCTATATCGGAGAGATTTGGACTCTCGTTGATACAATGTAATATTTGTTTTTAAGTACTTTCTCAACCTACTGAATCACAAAGACTCTCAAACTCATGACGTCCTATTTAGGAGAGCCACTTCATGCCACTAAAAGTCCACAAGAATTAACTGTTAAAGAGTTAATGTACTTCAACAATATTTTATTTTTTTTTTGGAATTAACCAAAGCATGTACTTAGCCTCCTATATAGGAGAGCTACTTCATGCAAAATTGCACATCGTTGCCTGAGAGATTCCCACACGCCTTAACCACTCGCAATGTGTTTTTTATTGTATATGAAAAAACGGATTATTATCTTTTTAGCTAAAAAAAGATTTTATTTTATTTTTTGGAATTAACCAAAGAAAATTGCATTTTTCAAATAATTTAAAATTTACTTTTATCGTTGCTTGAGAGATTTGGACTCTCGTTGGGAAAACGCATGTACTTGTGTCCTATATCGGAGAGCTACTTCATGTTCTTTTATTAACCACTCGGTAGAAATCTTTTTAAGAGATTTTTTCCAATCGAAACGGATATTTTTTTTTTTTTTTTTTGGAATTAACCAAAGAAAATTGCATTTTTTAGTTTTTTTTACCATACAAATTACTTTCTCAACCTACTGCAAAGACTCTCAAACTCATGACGTCCTATTTAGGAGAGCCACTTCTGGTTCAAAAGTTTAAAACGAACTTCAATATTTTAAAATAGTTAATTAACCAAAGAAAATTGCATTGTTTCAAATAATTTAAAATTTACTTTTATCGTTGCTTGAGAGATTTGGACTCTCGTTGGGAATATTTTCGAAACGGATTTATATAACTACTTCCTCAACCTACTAAATCACAAAGAATCAATATTTCCCAAATGGGGCTCAATCCATGACCTCCTATATCGGAGAGCTACTTCATGCCGCTAAAAGACCACAAGATCATTTACTGGTTAAAGAGTTCATATCCTACAATTAAAATTTAAAACGAATTTCATTATTTCAAAATAGTTTTTGTATTAACCAAAGAAAATTGCATTGTTTCAAATAATTAAAAATTTACTTCTATCGTTGCCTGAGAGATTCGAACTCTCGCGAAACACCATGTACTAGCAGGCACACGCCTTAACCACTCCAAAGCAACATGTGTGTTTTTTATTGTATATGAAAAAAATGGATTATTATCTTTTGAGATACAATGTAATATTTGTTTTAAGTACTTTCTCAACCTACTGAATCACAAAGACTCTCAAACTCATGACGTCCTATTTAGGAGAGCCACTTCATGCCACTAAAAAGTCCACAAGATCATTAACTGGTTAAAGAATTAATGTACTTCAATCAAAAGTTTAAAACGAACTTCAATATTTTTAAAATAGTTACAATATTTTTTTATTTTTTGGAATTAACCAAAGAAAATTGCATTGTTTCAAATAATTTAAAATTTACTTTTATCGTTGCTTGAGAGATTTGGACTCTCGTTGGGGAAAACGCATGTACTTAGCAGGCACACGCCCTAACCACTCGGCTAAAAAAACTTGTGTGTTCTTTATGGTAGAAAAATCGAAACGGATCATTATTTTTTTTTAGTTTTTTTTTTCTACAAATTACTCTGTTTCAATGTAATATTTGTTTATAACTACTTTCTCAACCTACTAAATCACAAAGAATCAATATTTCCCAAATGGGCTCAATCCCATGACCTCCTATATAGGAGAGCTACTTCATGCCGCTAAAAAGACCACAAGATCATTTACTGGTTAAAGAGTTCATATCCTACAATTAAAATTTAAAACGAATTTCATTATTTCAAAATAGTTTTTGTATTAACCAAAGAAAATTGCATTGTTTCAAATAATTAAAAATTTACTTCTATCGTTGCCTGAGAGATTCGAACTCTCGCGGGAAACACCATGTACTAAGCAGGCACACGCCTTAACCACTCGGCCAAAGCAACATGTGTGTTTTGTATTGTATATGAAAAAAATTTATTATACTTTGATACAATGTAATATTTGTTTTTAAGTACTTTCTCAACCTACTGAATCACAAAGACTCTCAAACTCATGACGTCCTATTTAGGAGAGCCACTTCATGCCACTAAAAAGTCCACAAGATCATTAACTGGTTAAAGAATTAATGTACTTCAATAAAAAGTTTAAAACGAACTTCAATATTTTAAAATAGTTACAATATTTTTTTTTATTTTTTGGAATTAACCAAAGAAAATTGCATTGTTTCAAATAATTTAAAATTTACTTTTATCGTTGCTTGAGAGATTTGGACTCTCGTTGGGAAAACACATGTACTTAGCAGGCACACGCCCTAACCACTCGGCTAAAAAAACTTGTGTGTTCTTTATTGTAGAAAAATTGAAACGCATATTATTTTTTTTTAGTTTTTTTTTTCTACAAATTACTCTGTTTCAATGTAATATTTGTTTATAACTACTTCTCAACCTACTAAATCACAAAGAATCAATATTTCCCAAATGGGGCTCAATCCCATGACCTCCTATATAGGAGAGCTACTTCATGCCGCTAAAAAGACCACAAGATCATTTACTGGTTAAAGAGTTCATATCCTACAATTAAAATTTAAAACGAATTTCATTATTTCAAAATAGTTTTTGTATTAACCAAGAAAATTGCATTGTTTCAAATAATTAAAAATTACTTCTATCGTTGCCTGAGAATTCGAACTCTCGCGGGGTAACACCATGTACTAAGCAGGCACACGCCTAACCACTCAGCCAAAGCAACTTGTGTGTTTTTGTATTGTATATGAAAAAAATGGATTATTTATCTTTGACTTACAATGTAATATTTGTTTTAAGTACTTTCTCAACCTACTGAATCACAAAGACTCTCAAACTCATGACGTCCTATTTAGGAGAGCCACTTCATGCCACTAAAAAGTCCACAAGATCATTACTGGTTAAAGATTAATGTACTTCAATCAAAAGTTTAAAACGAACTTCAATATTTTAAAATAGTTACAATATTTTTAAATTTTTTTTTTGGAATTAACCAAAGAAAATTGCATTGTTTCAAATAATTTAAAATTTACTTTTATCGTTGCTTGAGAGATTTGGACTCTCGTTGGGAAAACGCATGTACTTAACAGGCACACGCCCTAACCACTCGGAAAAAACTTGTGTGTTCTTTTATGGTAGAAAAATTGAAACGCATTAATATTTTTTTTAGTTTTTTTCTTCAAATTACTGTTACAATGTAATATTTGTTTATAACTACTTCATTAACCTACTAAATCACAAAGAATCAATATTTCCCAAATGGGGCT